>NC_090756.1:36164555-36177055 GCF_036898095.1 Palaemon carinicauda | reverse complement strand
GGATATCTCAATAGATAGATAGACAGATATATAGGTAGATAAATAATTAGGCAGAGAAACAAATGTTTAGGGAGGTTGACAGATATTTAGGTAGATAGATTGACATATATCTAGGTAAATAGCCATATTTAGGTAGATACACAGATATCTTGGTAGATAGATAGATAAACCGATATTTGGGTAGACAGATAGATATCTATGTAGATAGATAAACATATATTTACGTAGATAGATAAACAGATATATAGGTAAATATATGCACAGATATCTAAGTAGAGAGATAGAAAAATATCTAGGTAGGTAGATATACATATATCTAGGTAGATAGATATAGATCTAAGAAGTAAACAGATATTTAGGTAGATAGATAGACATATATCCTGGCAGATAGATAACCGTATTTAGGTAGATAGATAGACAGATATCTTGGTAGATAGATAGATAAACAGATATTTTGGTAGACATAGATATCTAGGTAAATCGCTAGATACCTACTTACACAAATAAACGGATATTTACGTAGGTAGATAAACAGATATCTTGGTAAATAGATAGATAGATCAACAGATAGATATGCTATCTCTATCTTACGAAAAATAACATTCCAAGGACTGTTATTTGAGTTACTGCCTTAAAGAAGAGAGAAAGAAAAGAAGAATTTATTCATCTCTTCAGAAAACCCTTTCGAATGTCATCATCCGGTTGAGATAAATCTTCCAGAAGTGATTCCAGAGCAACAGGATTGTTGCAATGGAAAGGAAATGCTTTCAGCTGTCTTGTTTCCAGTCAGTATCACGAAGATGAACTCTCTCTCTCTCTCTCTCTCTCTCTCTCTCTCTCTCTCTCTCTCTCTCTCTCTCTCTCTCTCTCTCTCTCTCTCTCTCTTCTGTTTTATTTAAGTTGAAATATTTGTATTCATTCTCTGTTGTCCCAGTATACGGTAAAGTTATCGTACATACGATTAGAGCCCAAGCCCCCTCTCCATCAAGCTAGGACCAGGGAGGGCCAGGCAATGGCTGTTGGTGACTCAGCACGTAGACCTAGAAGCTCTTCCAAACCACTGTCCCTAGCTCTCAAGAACGGAAGGTTGCAATTAAAAGTATCGAGCTTGAACTGGGTTCGAACTCCCTTCCAGCAGATAGCGGGGCAGGGCAGTTTCCAATACGTTACCTCCAGACTCAGCAAAGCCAGTGAACATAACTGTATTACTCCAGAGACTGAAAAGGAAAGAAAGACCAATTCTCTAGTCTAGCCCGAGGCTTCCTAGAATAGGTTAAGTTGGTTCAGATTAAGATGGCTGAGTTTCAGGTGATCTATTCCGTCTTTTTTTTCAGAGAATTGTTTCTGTTTGAGACATTTTTCATCTTATGATTGTTTTTCTTACTTTGGATTCTTAAATAGCATGGATACTTCGAAAATCAGTCTTTCTTTTATCTATATATAGCTACTTAGAATGTGTGTGTGTGTGTGTGTGTGTATCCGTTATTAAAATCTTGACGTTTATTAGTAAATGTTAGAAAAAAAAAATCCAAGGTGCTACTACATCCTACTACACTTTTTTTTTCATATATATTTTACAATTTCTTAATCACATTTAGGGATTTTTCAGAGACTAGAAAAACGTAGTCCTTCGTCCATTTTCCTTTGTATTTGTTGAAGCAAGAAAGAGCAAATATAATCTAATTTTTTTTTAGCGGTGCATATTTGCACCGACTCAGATTGGTGCCCTTTAGCTCGGAAAGGTTCCTGATACCAGAAGTGTTTTTGTCCGAACATCTTCATTGCTCTCAAATAATTACCAAGTAATGTGAATCGAAACTTATTAACTAACCTATATTTCTCCATCAGATATATGCTTTGTCAATAAAAAAGGAAAAGAATAAATAAATCATAAAGTATCGTCATGGTAATCTAAATTTAATAACACAATCCGCCGAAGTCAACGACAGCAGCTTATTTTCGGATGCACGCTTTGTAATTTTGTAATTTTTCACATATTTTAACACAAATTGCGATAAATTACACTCAGCATTAGTTAAATAAGTTATTATAAACTTTTTTTGAATACCGGAATTTACCAAAAACATGGAATTAATAAAACCCGATATTTGGGAAAACTTATGGGGTGTAAAAGAAGAGCCTGTAGCGGCTTGGCGGGAAAACATATAAAAAATGTATAAATATATTTATATATATATATGTATATATATATATATATATATATATATATATATATATATATATATATATATATTCATATATATATATATATATATATATATATATATATACATATATATATATATATATATATATATATATATATATATTTATATACATATATATATATATATATATATATATATATTTATATATATATATATATATGCATATATATATATATATATATATATAAATATATATATATGTATATATATATATATATATATATATATATTTATATATATATATATATATATATATATATATATATATATATATATATATATATGTATATATATATATATATATATATATATATATATATGAATATATTTATAATTATGTATATATGTATACATATATATATTTATATATATATATATATATATATATATATATATATATATATATATATATATATATATATATATATATATGTGTGTGTGTGTGTGTGTGTGTGTGAAATCTGTGGAGAGTTTGATACTTCAGTGGTACAGACTATGTCATGTTAGAAATATCATCGACATAGTTCTTTCTTAATATTCCTGGAAGGATAACCCTTGGAAGGTATTTTTTGAGCTGGTAGGTTCAATCATGGTGGAATATATCATCTAAAAAAAAAAAGCTATATTCAGAAGATTACCTCCAGCCCAGTGATGGCAATTGTTTACATTATTATATGTGGAATAAAGCACATTTCTGGTACCCTTGTATCAATAGAAACAACAACAACAACAACAACAATAATAAAACAACAACAAATGCACCCTTGTTCATTCCTTGGGTTTAACCAGTTTCCATCCCCGCGCTGGCCAACAGCGGTGATGGTAAGAGATTTTCTTTAATCTATCACAGCAAACCAACCTAGTATGGCGATGCACAAACCCTTCACCGTGTTAAGGCATCCCCACTCATTTACATTCTTATAAAGAACTCTTTACAAAAGCAATTTGATAAGCGATATTAGATATATCTTTATCCCTGAAAAGGCAATTGTCTATTTTATATCTACATATATCTCCCGTTTTTATCTCTTAGTGCATTACCTGTCTTCGGAGGGAGACAGATGTATTCCAAAGTAGATTAATAGTGTTGATGTATTTTGTATTCTTATGGTAAAATACTAATAAAAGCGTTTTCCTCCTTTTAATACTTTTACGAAGTGCGTTGAAAAGATATTAATCAATTTTTGGTAATATTTTAAAGTTTACGTATGAAATATCTATTTTAATTTTGTTACTGTTCATAGAATATTTTCCTTCGATGTCAGGATGCCAGAGAACTTCAAATCAATCAATCTTAGAATATTTCATTTTAATTGTTCATTACTTCTCTCGTAGTTTATTTATTTCCTTGTTTCATTTCCTCACTGGGCTATTTTTTCATGTTGGGGCCCCAGGGCTTATAGCATTCTGCTTTTCCAACTATGGTTGGTATTTCGTTTTTTTATTTCAATTTATAAATAAAAATTGTGTTTTTATGTTATGAAAATATAGTAGATTTTTTCACTCCAATAAAATATAAATGAATTCAATTTCCATTATATAATGATTTGACTGTAAGGAAAAGGAAGCAATTAAATTCCCTTTGCAATAAGTAATAGATTATAATAATATTTATTCAGAAATAAAACATCGACAAAAACAACAAAGGTATTATTATTATTATTATTATTATTATTATTATTATTATTATTATTATTATTATTATTATTATTATTTGCTAAGCTACATCTCTAGTTGATAAATCAGGATGCTATAAGGCCAAGGACTCCAAAAGGGAAAAAACTCCGGCGAGGAATGGAAACAAGGAAATAAATAAACTTCAAAAGAAGTGTATCCATCTATCTAGGTGCCATGTCTTCGAAGTGGGCTGTCATCTGCCTCCACCTGATCCTGTCTTTAGCTGTCTGTATGAATTGTCCAGCTGTTACATTCTTATTTACATCCTCCAGTAAGCTGTCCAAAACCTTTTCCTTTGCCAGCCCCCCCCAAAAAATAAAGTACAAGAGAAGTAATGAACAATTAATATGAAATCTTCTAAGAATAGTAAAAGCATTTAAATAAATTTTTAATACATATACTATAAAGACAGACTTTTGCCAGCCTATTTAACATAAAAGCATCCGCAGCAAGTTTGAGATTAATATATATATATATATATATATATATATATATATATATATATATATATATATATATATATATATATATATATATATATATATATATGTATATATATATATATATATATTTATTTATTGTGATTTAAGATGAACTTGAAAACCTGAAAATAGGAATTACTTATTGCATGAAGTCTGAACCAGACTTCTCAATCTCTTTGAAGTTCCTCAAATAACTTTTTGCCAAAACTTTACTTATCTTAAGATAGCGAATTTTTCTCCTGAGGTTTATTGAAATTTGCGGTTATTGCAATTCACGGTTTTTTGGTGTGTGCAGAAATATGCTCTTCAATTTTCATCTTGTTATCTTTTGCAAACAGAAGATATTTCAATTTTCATAATTTACAAAAAGGGATTAAGATATTTTTATTTTCATCTTTTGCAAAAAAAATATCAATTTGTATCTTTTGTAAAAAAAAAAAAAAAAAATTCATATTGCTGAAATTTTTTTTTTTTTTCCGTTAGCAAAATAATATCTTTATAGTTATTTTTTGCAAAGGAAACAAAATTATTTTGCTAAAAAAAATGTTCTTTTTTATTGTGAAAAAAAAATGATTGTATTGTAATAAAGTGAATATTTTATTTTCCAAAAAAAATAAACACACACAAACACACACACACACACACACACACATATATATATATATATATATATATATATATATATATATATATATATATGTGTGTGTGTGTGTGTGTGTGTGTGTTTGTATATATATAAAACCTAATTACCTATGCCAAGGATTTTAATGTGAGAGTGAACTGTTAGGTTGTAACTGAGAGGCGGGTGAATGCAACTAACTTTATTTCAACAGATAGTGAGTTTCTATACAACAGGTACAAGATAAGAAGGTCACAAATAACTCACGAAAACACAGGCTTATACAGGATCTGTTAACAGTGAAGTGTAGAGAAAGATATACAATAAAAAAGAAAACATAGTTACAATTTACGAGCGTATGTGAAAAACATGCGGTACATAATAAAATTATCTGTGTTATTTACTTATTTATTTTTCTGTTTGTTTGTCTGTGAGCAGAGTTACGTCAAAACATCTCTCTGGATTTTTACCAAATTTCAACAGTGGATAGGTATTTTGCTCCCGAAAAACCCATTAAATTTTGAAGGTGATCTGGATCAATGTTGCGATTTCGATTATTATTTCCATCATTATACAATAGGTTTATTTCTAGTCAACATATGAAAGAGGGAAAGCTTGGTCCGTACACTTGAATAAAATGTTGACCCACTTCGTTGGTAGATGTTGGAAATCTCTGATTGTTCTTTGCATTTATTTCCTTGTGGATTCATCGACAGAAAATATAGTCAGTTGTTCATTGAAATTATTATTATCATAATATTCTCAGAAACAAATATACTACAATAGCGTATTTTATTTTCACGAAGCAATGGCTGTCACTTCATTGAAAAGAACGATTGTTATATTGTCATTCTCAGAAACAGGGCTATTACAAAGTCCAAGAATTATGAAAAAACTTTTACCCCAGGACAAATACCAATTGAGGATAATCCCAAAATAGGATCTCTATGGATCTGAAATCAATTGAGGTTTCCTTAAGGATGAAGATCTCCCATGTGAAGTTTATGGGGAATGGAGTAATGGCATATAATTATATATTCCCCGTTTTTTTTTATTTGTATTTTTCCTTCATTTTCTTCAATTTTTTCGATATTTTCTTGTATATTATATTGGTTTCATTTTCCTTTTATATATATATGTGTTTGCGTGCATATGCGTACACACACACACACACACACACACACACATATATATATATATATATATATATATATATATATATATATATATATATATATATATATATATATATTCAAATAAGCCATATATATTTTTGATACATTAATGTCTGGATTCTCTTAACGACCTCGGGATCAGAGCCCCAGGCGAAATCACACAAAGACATATATATATATATATATATATATATATATATATATATATATATATATATATATATATATATATATATATATATGTTGGTGTGGTACTGTTATAAACACACATTAGTTTTCCAATCAAATGTCTCTTCAACGTGTTATAATGTTAAGACTTGGTAGGTTACTTCTTCTGAATAAGTCTAAGTTAACTTTTAAACACTTTATTACTTTAAAAACAGTTATTAACATCTCCATCACAGGAGTATAGATAGTTTGGTCGGATAACCATTCCGTATGACAGCTTGATCAGAACTAACTAAAACATCCATATTGATGATACGTCTAGCTAGTTATCTCGGCATTTAATGACAAATTGTAAACACAACATTAATACCGGAAAGGTACTTGGATCCGGTGAGAGACAACTCTTTCTCACGGCTTGTATTGTGTTTACTCTTCATGAAAAATGTTACATTGCGTAGAAAAAACCTTCGCTTTGTGCAGGTAGGAGGTCACGTTGGCAATGTTTGGGAGGGGGTAGTGATCCGGTTCTGTTTGCATGTTCAACGCCTGTAATCCCCACACGGACGGACGGAGCCGTCTTTCTTCAGAATGATGTGTAAGGGTGACGACCATGGGCTGGAGGTCTTTTGGCAAAGGACCATTTCCTCCATTTCGGCGAACGTCTGTTTGGCGGCTGCCAATCATTCCGGTGCCAGACGTCTGCATTTTGCAAAGATTGGGGGTTCCGTCGTCTTGATATGGTGATAAATACCGTGCTTGGCAGGAACAGTGGGCGTTTGGCGAAGTTCTGGACGGAAAACTTCTTTGTAGGACGTGAGGAGGTGGGCGTAGGCATCCGTGGGTGCGCTGATGTGGAGAGCGAGGTTAGAGTGGGCGGGTTGAAGAGGTGTCGACAAGTACGAGTCTGCGTTGACCAATCATCGGTGGGCGACATCGGCATTCATGTCAGCTTCGGTTGACGTTGAATAGGCACCCTCTTCGTCAGGGGTGGAGGCGTTGATGGAGGTCTTGAAGAGGCTGTCCATAAGGGCATCGGCTTTGGTCATCAAGTCCTTTATGGGTGAACTATCGACATCGGGTATGGCAGAGCGTATAGGTCCGGGTAAACGGCGTATGCAAAGGGCAAGAAGTAGGTTCACCTCACGAGGAGAGCCTTCTGCGGCAGGTTGAAGGCGAGTGATACAGGTCATTTCCCTGAGGGCGAGCGAAGCCCTTTGGTCCCCCAAAGGTTGTTGCGAGAGCTGAAAAAGCTTTTCTATACTGGCGGCTGGCGACGGCGAGTACTGCTGCAGAAGGTATGTTTTGAGGGTTTCATACGCCATTGGGGTGTCTCCTTGTTCACAAAGCCAGTCGGATATTTCCGGGAATGTGTCCTCGGGTATCGCCGCGAGAACATAATCTGCTTTGGTGGTGGAGCGAGTCACGCCCTTGATGCGAAACTGGACTTCTGCGTGCTGAAACTAAGCAAACGCCTCTCCGCTGGCGAACGATGAAAGTTTCAATGGGGCAGCCGCAGCGCCAACTTCCGTAGAGTCCGCCATAGTACCAACGATGGAGGGGCGAGGAGGGTGGGGGTGGAAGGCGGTGGGAGCGAGTCGACTTCCGGGGTCACCAATGTGACGAGCTGAGAGAGCAGGTTGTGACTCAAAGGCAGGATGAAATCAACTGAGTGATATATTATAGAACACTCTCCTTTATATACAAAACCTCAAGGCAACAGGAAATTTCATGTTCGAAAAACAGACAATGTTACAGAGGAAAAATGCAGACATGTTTATTCTGGTTCTTTTTAGTGCGAGGGAAGAGCGAATATACAAGCATATTATATACAAAATGAATTATGTACGATTGTGTGACACACGGTTGGTACAGTATCACCATAAATGGGTGAATGGTGTTGCATTCACAATGCTTTTTTATTTCCTTTTCCGGTTGATTTATTCGAATCAGTTGTTAATGAGCGAATATTTCATTGGACATTGAGTGGTTGATTTAGCCACGGTAGAATTTATCAAAATTCAAATAGTTTGAATGTTTAAATCTTTGGTGTTTATGCCGTATTAATTGTGTGTTCATTGTTTGTATATTAGTGAGTTAATGTATTCATATACAACCTTAATATTAATTTTGCTAAATAAATATACAAGAACAACAAATACAGCCGTTTCAACTTCACTGTAGGACGAAGGCCTCAGACATGTTTATATTCATACCTGGGGTTTGAAAATTTTCACCAGTTTTCATCACCACGCTGGGCAGTGTAGATTGGTGATGGTGAAATTGTTTACGTCTGATTACTCATTGCAAACCAACTTAGGATGAGTGGTCTTGATTAGTATAGCTTTGCTGATTATGTCGATATTCAATCTTTTTTCACGATGTTAAGATATCCCCACTCAGAAGGATAAATATATATATATATATATATATATATATATATATATATATATATATATATATATATATATATATATTATATATATATATATATATATATAGAGAGAGAGAGAGAGAGAGAGAGAGAGAGAGAGAGAGAGAGAGAGAGAGAGAGAGAGAGAGAGAGAGACGATGGATTTGCAAACTAAGAAAGTTTGTGGGTATAGACTGGCAAAGAAAGACCATAAACATTTGCAAGTGGAAGGACATGTCGGGGGCTTTTGTTCTGCAGTGGACTAGAAACGACTGATGATGATGGTGATGATATATGTATATGTGTATTATCATATGCATATCCATTCGTATGAATAAATCCGTTTGTGATTCTATCCTTTTATGGCTAAACCAAAATATCATAAACAGAATCCGTTTTCAAATCGTGTCGTTTTAGTCGTAATAAAACAAGACGAAGGACGCAATCGGGAGAGGGAGGCTCCACTAATAGGGATGAAGATGAGATGGTGTGGGAATGAGACAAAATCGAAAGCAAGACACCAAATCAAAAGCAAGAGACAAATTCGAAAGCAAGAGACCAAATTAAAAGCAAGAGACAAAATTGAAGGTAATGTGACCAAATCGAAAATAAGAGACAAATGCTAAAGCAAGAGATCAAATCAAAAGAAAGAGACAAAATCGAAAGCCTGAGACAAATTTGAAAGCAAGAGACCAAATCAAAAAGAAGCGACAAAACTGGAAGCAAGAGACAAAATCGAAAGCTAGTGACAAGTGCGAAAGCAAGAGACAAAATCGAAAATAAGACACAAATGCTAAAGCAAGAAACCAAATCAAAAGCAAGAGACAAAATTGAAAGCAAGAGACCAAATCAAAAGCAAGAGACGAATTCGAAAGCAAGAGACATAATTGAAAGCAGGTTTTGGGGACTAAAGGTAAAGGTATCTGATTTCAGTTCCAGTTTCATCAGAATAAATGCTCACTAGAACGTCAGCCGGGCAAACCCAAACCCCCACTGTGGTTCCCAACCACATTAGTGGCATCCCCAGTAAACAGCTTAAACTCACGATCCCAGGCTGGGATCGATCTGTTGCCATGCGAATGCTAGGGGAACACATTACCATTGTAATGGCCATTTCCATGGGTGTGAGAGGTGTGCTTGATTAGTATTTAAATAAATGACAGAAAGAAAAAACATTGATTCATTCCATAGTATTTTGTATAAAAACGTTGCTTATGAACTAGGAAATATAAAAATATAAAAAAAATATAAAAAAACACATAGTAACTGTGTGGTTTTTTTTATATTTCCCAGTTCAAATCTAGTCGTACGAATATCCCAAAGCAGATTTTCATTATTGTGAAACAAATAGTTCTGTATTTGCAAAGGTTTAATCCATAATGGCCAACTGGTTAGGTAAATCGGAGCAATCATTTACTACGTCATAGATTTCCCCTTGAGCTCTCAATAAACGTTAACGATTCCATTAAACAAACCTTCCTATATTTTGTTTCGGAATATATTATTAACAAAATTCCAGATTCCAATTCCAGCTTGAATTCCAGATTTTGATTCCAAATTGGATTCCCAATTCCAATTCCAATTTGAGTTTAAAATTTCAAATCCAACTTAAATTTCAATTCCAGAATCTAATTCCAACTTAAATTTCAATTCCAGAATCTAATTCCAACTTTATTCCAGATTCCAATTCCAACTTGAATTCCAGATTTCAATTCCAATTTCCGATGAACTGTGCTTTTCTCTTCACCCCATTCTTAAAGCTTGAGCTTAGATCCTAATGACAAAGCATTTGGATTTAGCTGAAGCTTGACGAAAAAAACCCAGTTCATAGGAAGTTGTAATTGGAATCTGCAATTTAAGTTAAAATTAAAATCTTGAATTTAAGTTAGAATTGGAGTTTGGAGTATAAGTTGGAATAGGAATCTGAAATTTAAGTTGGACTAGGAATATGGATTTGAGTTGGAATTAGAATTTGGAATTTAATTTGGAATTGGAATCTGGCATTTAAGTTGGAATTGTAATCTACAATTTTATTCATAATCTATTCCAAAATCACATACCAAGGTTCGTTTACTTTTGGATATTTTAGTTTATGATGTCAGTGGGAAATACTTTGAAAAAAGATAAGATTGTATATAATTAAATTTAGGTATAAAGAGATTTAATATTCTGTAGAGTCGATTCTTCCTTTTGACAGACATTTAATTGAGTAGCGAAATCTCACTTGAATATAAAGAGACTCTTTAGCTATAGTAAGCAGCTCTTCTAGAAGAAGGTCACTCCAAAATCAAACCTTTGTTCTCTAGTCTTGGGTAGTGCCATAGCCTCTGTACCATGGTCTTCCACTGTCTTTGGGTAGAGTTCTCTTGCTTAAGGGTACACCCAGACACAGTATTCTATATTACATCTCTTCCTCTTGTTTTGTTAGGTTTTTTATAGTTTATATATGAAAGATTTATTTTCATGATGTTGCTCTTAAAGTATTTTATTCTAATTGTTTATCTCTACTCCTTTATTTTATTTATTACCTTTTTCCTTTCCTCACTGGGCTATTTTTTGCTTATTGAGCCCTTGGGATTATAGCATTCTGCTTTTCCAAATAGTGTGGTAGCTTAGCTAGTAATAATAATAATATTAATAATAATAATAATAATAATAATAATAATAATTGGTTTATCGAAAGATTTTTAATGTCATACACCATAGTTAACTTTTTGGTTTCCATGATATGAAAACTCAATTGAATTGACTCCTGAAATAGCATTGTTTTTTTTTTTTTTTTTTTTTCTTCTTTTTTTTTTGCATGATTTATTGGCGAAACAACCACCTTTTTAAGAAGTGTGATGACCTATTGGAAACGTCCCTGCCTAGCAATATGCTGGACTGGAATTCAAGTCCTGCTCAAGCTCTATAGTGTTTTGTGGTGTCTGCAACTTCATCATCCTTGTGAGCTAAGGATATTGGGTTTGTGGAAGCTCATAGGTCTACCTGCTGAGTCATCAGCAGCCATTGCCAGGCCTCACTGGTCCTAGCTTGGGCGGAGAAGTTGCTTGGACGTCTCTGACATTCATGAGAAACCTTTAAACTGGAATAGTGTACAGTTGGACACAGAAATTCCCATCTTGCTCTGACAGATGAATCAGCAGAACTTCAGTATTTAAAACTTGTAGGTAGTAGGTTGGCATAAAAACCAGCCACCCGATGAGATACTACCGCTAGTGATTCATTTGGTCCTTCTCTCTAGTCACGGCTCATTTTCCTTTTGACTACACATACACCGAATAGCCCGGCCTATTATTTACATATTTTCCTTTGTTCTCATCCACCTGGCAACACTGAGAATACTAAATAATTCTTCAACGCTGAAGGGGTTAACTACTACGATGTAATTGTTCAGTGGCTATTTTCCTCTTAGCAAGGGTAGAAGAGACTCTTTCGCTATGGTGGGCAGGTAATTACTTCTCTTGTAGTTTCCTTATTTCCTTTCCTCACTGGGCTATTTTCCCTGATGGAACCCTTGGGTTTATCCAAATACGGTTGTAGCTTAGCAAGTAATAATAATAATAATAATAATAATAATAATAATAATAGTAGTAGCTTTTATGTTGATCGTAAGCCTAGTTTCATAATCTACATGTGACTAATCTATCTAGCGTTGTTTCTAATCTCTGTTTATCTTATATAACTTGTTTTTCTTTCAAATTTAATCATTATTTCTTTATTTCCTATCCGCATTGGGCT
>NC_090756.1:36137055-36154555 GCF_036898095.1 Palaemon carinicauda | reverse complement strand
TCCTTCTTTAGTATGGCTCTCTTTTAAGAGGAAACTCTATAAGGGGCACTCTTCTGAGGTTCTGTACCTGGCTTAAGCTCTAGCTGATAATCTACCAATGATGTCTGGGTAGGCTGGGTAGGCACATCTCCACAGATCTCTGGAAAAAGTTCCAATATCTTTTTCAAGTCACTAGCCTGTTGAGATGAGAGATGATTAAGTTTACAGTCAATGTTATTTAATGCAAATGTATTATTTAGAGGTATGCATTTACTTCGATCTGGAAAACCTATTTCATTACGCTTCACATTATCTTCCACAGTTGACTTGCAAATCAAGCTGACATTGTCACATTGGTTCTCAAACTTTTTAGTAGGTTTATATGCACCACCTTCTCGCTTTTTCTCTTTCCTGGAGTAGAGATGACATAGTTATCCTTGTTTCTGCTCATCACTGTATAAGGACCTTCATATCTATTTTTAAAAGTTTTCCTTATGGGTACTAGCATTAAAACAGATTCACCTGGCCTAAAACTTCGTGTCTCAGCCTTATTATCAAAATTTAATTTCATCTTGTCTTGAGCTACGCTTAGATTGTCATGTGCAAATTTACGAGAGCTCTCTAGCTTACCTTGTAAGTTCTTAGCATAATCTCCTAATGTTACCTCTTTCGTCTGATCTGTCCATATGTCATAGAGTATCTCCAAAGGACCTCTCACTTTCCTTCCATATAACAACTCAGCTGGGGAATATCCAAGACTTTCTTGTCGAGTGTTGCATATTGCATACAACAAGAATGGTAATCCTTCATCCCAGTCTGTCTGATGTTCCTGACAGTACCTCGTAAGGGCATCCTTCAATGTTTGATGGAATCGTTCCAGGGCTCCTTGACTCTCTGGATGGTGTACTGAGGACAAATTATGTTTAAATGCTCATAGCTGCCATAACCTGTCTAAATAAATCTGAGGTAAAGTTACTTCCTCTATCAGTCTGGATAATCTTGGGGATACCATACTGAGTGAAAAAATTTATTAAAACTGGGATCAGTGTCTTAGAACTTATGTTCCTAAGTGGATAGGCATTAGGATAACGAATGGAGCTGCACATCATTGTAATCATATATTGATTCTGCTTCTTACTTTTGGGTAAAGGACCCACACAATCTAATATGACTTTGTCAAAAGGCTCAGGTAAAACAGGGATAGGCTGTAAAGGGGCAGGTTTGATAATCTGATTCGGCTTACCAACCAGCTGACATACTGCACAAGACTTACAGTATTCAGTGACTTTTCCTTATACCAGGCCAGTAAAAGAGTTGAAGAACTGTACTCAAAGTCTTCCTTATTCCTAAGTGTGATGTAGATACATTATGTGCCATGTGTAATACGTTTTGCCTTAGGCTCGCTGGAATGACAATCTGATTCCTGATTTCCCAAGTTGAACTTGCCGGAGTATGCAAAGATCTGAACTTCCTCATTAGTAGTCCATTCCTCAAGTAACAGCATACTGGCTCCGCATTGATCTGGTCTTCTGCAACAACTTCACTATAAATAGACTGCAAAGACAAATCTTCCTGTTGAGCTTTTATAATGTCAGAACGTTTCCTATCAAAAAGATTATCAGAGTAATCAAAAACATTACTTTAATTTCATTTTCAACTGACTTCAGAGTATTTACCAATACTACGTTACCAGTCTTCAAACCAAACTTAGTTTCTAGCACACTGTCTTTCTCTTTTACATTACCTCCAAAACTATCAGTTTGGAATAAACTATAAATACTGATATCTACGTCAACTGTACCAACAGCATTTTTTCCTAAAGTACCTGACGTAGTACTTACATTGACGTCCTTGGTCACATCTGTTCCACGCTCCCGTGGGACTTCTACCAAAGCCAGACTTCTGCTACGCTGTACAACACAAGAAGGATACAATACTGGATCTTCCACGGGGCTTACCTCTAATGGATTGTCAACAACTATGGGACTAGGTACAACCTTCCCTCCTGCCAAGTCGTTCCCCATAAGAAAATCAACACCTTGAATAGGCAATTCATCCACCACCCCAACTGTGACATAACGAGTTAATAAACCACACAAGGGAACTGTTACCAGTCCACAAAAACTTCTAACAACCAGTCTATCGGATGTAAAAGTTTTTCCAATCCAGGAACCTTTCCTTATACAATTAGACTATTAGAAAAACAAGTGTCCCGAACTATCCTAATAGGCACACTTCTACCTAGGTCATCTGACACCACCCCATCAAACTTGAAAGGAGCAAACTCATTATCTAACCTATCACAATGAGAAACAGGAATTTCCTGCTGGACCTTCCTAATTGCCATATTTGATCCCGAAGATTCGCTCTTCCCCTCCTTATAATTACTAGGACATCATGTCTTCATGTGACCAAGCTGGTTACATTTTAACACCTAACCTCAGACAGACTTCTACTGTATGAGCCAGAGGATTTATTCTCCTCTGATACATTACCTGGAGATTTCTTGGATTGTCTTTGACTTTGTTGATGTGGTTTAATTTAACTGTAATTCTCAGCTAACACAGCTGCTCTTTGCAAAGTTGTAACCTCACGCTCAAATAGGTATCTCTGAACATCAATAGGAACAGCTCTAATGAACTGTTCAAGTAAAATGAGCTCCCTATATTCATCTAAGGTAGTGATACTTGCTGCTGTATATCATTTATCATGTAATTTAACAAGATTATGTGAATATTCAATATATGAATGCGAATCAAACTTCTTATATCTTCGAAACTTGAGAAGATAATATTCAGCCATAAGCTTATAAGCTTTCAGGATGCTATCTTTAGTAAAGTCGTAATCATTACTCTCACTAGATGTTAACGACAAGAAAACGGTTCTAGCTTTACCCTTTAATGACGGCTGCAAAATTACGGGCCATAAACGCTTAGGCCACTAGAAATTTAGCGCAAGTCTTTCAAAAAGACTAAAGAACTCATCTGGATCCGCTTCATCAAACAACTGAATCATTTTAGAAGACTTAACAACATCAATTACCTGTTCACTTACATCACCTTGGCTCAAGTTATCTTTTATAGTTCTCTTTTTCTCCAACAGCTCAAATTGATATCTGTGCTCTCTTTCCTCTCGTTCTATCCTATCCTTCCTCTCTAACTCTTCACGCTCTTTCTCTCTTTCCTCTCGTTCTATCCTATCCTTCCTCTCTAACTCTTCACGCTCTCTCTCTCTCTTTCCTCTCGTTCTATCCTATCCTTCCTCTCTAACTCTTCAAGCTCTCTCCTCTCTTTCCTCTCCAACTCCTCACGCTCTCTCCTCTCTTGTCTATCTCTCTCCTCTTTTTCACAAGCATACTACAATTCTAACTGCTTGAGAGTTAACTGGGATCCCTCTTCATCTAATAAATCATAAGCTTCCTCAGGCAAAGTCTCCTCCGCAACCAAAGCATTTATAACAAAATTCTTAATCTGAGATTTCCTCCCCACCTTTTAAACTGAAATGTCATTCTTCACTGCTATAGCCAACCAGTCATCCTTTCTCATACGATGATTACGCAAATAATGCACACTTGGGTTACTGGAAAAATCACTAATGCTGAAAGGATCCATATTCAAAACTATACAATCGAGAAAATTTTAACTTCAAGACGTAAACAAAAGAAAAATGAACGAAAGCATTCACTTTAACAAATAAAAATAACTTAATACGTAATGTGATTAATCTTAAAGAGCACAGCGCCGTATTTTTAACATTAACGCTTCACGGCAAAATACTAATAAACATACGGAAGGCAAAATGATAAACATACGGAAAAATAAATTTATGACAACTTCCTAGAATAAATTCGTGCACAAATTTTTGTTATTCATATTATACAATACATAATTTATACAAAAACTCGTAAAATAACTTTAGCTTATACCGGCCACTTTGATTTACTCGGCAAAACAGATCCCGGACAGGCCCCCAAATTGTTACGACCATTCGCCTCTTAATACTCTTTCCAGCATTTTCACTGATGCAAGTACGAAGCGGAGCTCCAAACGGCCATAGACAATTAACAAAAAGACATTTAATGAGGCCTTATTTTAGATTACTTTCATAATAGAGCTCTTATCCAAATTTAAATAGCATTAAATTTTAGTATGATATAAGAGTAAATATATAATTACGGAATAAGGCAAACACTACAAAATTTAGTTATTTTACTTAATTAATTAAAGACATATAAAGATAAGGATTACGATGATAACAAGAGTAATGAAACCAAAGCAATAACGAATGTAAATTAACGAGACTCCAGGAACATTTACATTGTACAGCATTACTACAAATGAGCAAAATAAGCAGGTAAGTAACAAATAAATCGATTATCAATACACCGTAGATAATACAGGAAAATAACGTCAAAATTAAACACAACAAAATGCAGAAAATAAATACATACACAGCAAGCGTCAATAGAACCTTGAATGCAATATAGCAATACTTACAATTTAAAAAGTACAAACAATGTAACACTTTTGTATATAATCCAGAGTTATTTACACTATGACAAAACCAAGGAATCCCAATCCCTGGTGGCGCTCCAATGGCCGAAGTAAACCATCCAAGGACTGAAGAATACAAACACCCAAACAACACGCAAGGATAACACAGACAGACACGGGAAAAATATGAACAACAAAATATTTACATTGTATACTACAAAAATACCATATTTATATAAATTCAATACTCCTAACAATATATATATATATATATATATATATATATATATATATATATATATATATATATATACATATATATATATATATATATATATATATATATATATATATATATATATATATATATATATATATATATCGATTTATTTACTTATCTGTTGTTATTATTACTCTTGCGCTTTCTCCCCTATTCCATCAACGCCCTTTCTTCTTATTCTTACTTTTCTTGACTGGGTTCTTTTTGTTTATAGCCTTTCTGGCAGGTTGAATCCCTTTCGCCATTTTCATTTTTCATTCCATTCTTGTTTTCTATTTCTCACTTTATAGAATCATTATCTGGTCCCCTCACTTCTCTCTCTCTCTCTCTCTCTCTCTCTCTCTCTCTCTCTCTCTCTCTCTCTCTCTCTCTCTCTCTCTCTCTCTCAGTTTTCCGTTTTTCCCGCTTTGCAAAAATTCTTTATCTGGATCCGGACTCATCTTAGAATCAAACAATTTTGTGAACAAAGAAATCCACTTTTTTATCTATTACAAGATCTACTCAACCATTTCAATTCCCGCAGAACGCAAAGAATCTTAAATATATAAACAGAAAAAGGTAATCAAAAAAAGCCATCCAAATCGTCATTTATTACTCTCTCTTTACTATCCACCTTTTCTTCTCTCTTCGTCTTATATTTAATATTGGAAAGGTCTTTTCTATCCTATTTTTCTGCTACTGCAAAAAGCAAAGGAAGAAATTCCATTCAAGTTTTATATGAATTTAAAAAAAAAATATATATATTATTTCTGTCATAAGCAAGAAGTGTAATTGATTTTATCCATTTTGCGTGTCTGTGTGTGTTTGAGAGAAGTAGATTAAAAAAGTCATTAGTTGTAAGTGGCATTTACTATATTCACCAATGGTGCATAATTGATGTCACCCTAATATCTACTCGGTTCTAAGGTTCGAATCCTTGGCTGGGCAGAATTAAGTTATTCATCATTAAAGGAATTTTCTAATTGAAACGCAAATTTATTACAATTATTTCAGGATTTCTTGAAAAATATATACATAATATATCCATTATTATCAGAAGTCAAGGTACAACCCTAATTGGAAAGGGAGAATGCTACAAATCCAATTGTTAGAACAGGGAAAACAGCAAAATAAAGATAGGAAATAAAAAATAATTATGATTAATTTAAAAAAAAAAAGTATGTTATATAAACTATACAAAGATCAAAGACAATACTGGATATATCAGTCACGAGTAAACTATTTAATTATGTTTATGCTCAACAGTTTGAAATTCTTATGTTCCCCTGATTTAAATGCCAGAGCAAGATGGGAATTTCTGTGACCAACTGTACACTACTCCAATTTAATGGTCACTTATGAATGGCAAGGGTGATGAAAAAACATTTCATTGGAACTTGAAATTGTAATTTGGAATTCAAGTTGGAATTGGAATTTGGAAATCAAGTTGTAATTGGATTCTGAAATTCAAGTTGGATTTGGGGTCTGGAGTATAAGTTGGAATTGGAATTCAAGTAGGAATTGGAATCTGGAATTGAAGTTAGGATTGGAATCTGGAATGAAAGTTGGATTTGGAATCTGGAATGTTGTTCATAATCTATTCCGAAACAAAATATATGAAGGTTCGTTCAATGGAATCGTTTACGTTTATTGAGAGTTCACGAGTAAATCCATGACCTAGTAAACGATAGCCCCGATTTACCTAATGAGTACGCCAACATGGATTGAACCTTTGCAAATACAGAACTATTTGTTTTATAACAATAGAAATCTGCTTTGGGATATTTGTACGACTAGATTTGAACTAGGAAACTAGGAAATATATAAAAAAGAGAAACATTAGCAATGTTTTATATACAAAATACAATTGAATCAATAATTCTTTTTCTGTTATTGATTTAAATACTCGTCAAGCACACTTACCACGCCCATGGAAATGGCCAGTACAGTGGTAACCTGCTCGCCTAGCATTCGCATGGCAACAGATCGATCCCAGCCCGGAACCATGAGTTTAAGCTCTTTACTAGGGAGGCAACTGCTGTGCTTGGTTGGGTTTGCCCAGCTGACGTTCTGGTGAGCATCTATTCCGATGAAACTGGGACTGAAAAGCAGACTCCTTTACCTTTTGTCCTAAAAACCTGCTTTCGATTTTGCCTTTTGCCTTGGATTTTGTCTCTTGCTTCTGATTTGGTCTCTTGCTTTCGATTTTGCCTCTTCCTTTAGATTTTGTCACTTGCTCTCAGTTTTGTCTCTTGATTTTCATTTTGACTCTTGCTTTCGATTTTTATTTTGACTCTTGCATACGATTTTGTCTCTTGATTTTCATTTTGACTCTTGCTTTCGATTTTGTCTCCTGATTTTCATTTTGACTCTTGCTTTCGATTTTCATTTTGACTCTTGCTTCCGATTTTGACTCTTGCATTCGATTTTGTCTCTTGATTTTCATTTTGACTCTAGCTTCCGATTTAGTCTCCTGCTTCCACATTACCCCACCGTCCCATCTCCTTCCCTATTGGTGGAGCCTCCCTCTCCCGATTGCGTCATTCGTCTTGTTTTATTACCACTAAAACGACATGATTTGAAAACGGATTTTGTTTATGATACTTTGGTGGAACCATAAAAGGATAAAATCAATAGCAAAATGATTATTCATGTGATGTGATATGCATATGTCATTATCCTCATCATCATCATCAGCCGTTACTAGTCCACCTCAGAACAAAGGACTCAGACATGTCCCTCCACATGCAAATGTTTATGGTCCTTCTATGCCAGTCTATAATCGCAGACTTTCTTAGTTCACGAATCCATCGTCTTCCCTCTTTCTGCCAGTATATATATATATATATATATATGTGTGTGTATATATGATATATATATATATATATATATATGTGTGTGTGTGTGTGTGTATCTGAGTGTGGATATCCGAACAAGAAAAAAAGTTTGTGTATCATATAATCAACAAAGTTGTACTTGTCAGGACAACCCATACTAGGTTGGTTTGCTATGAGTAATCAGACTAAAATTTCTCACCATCTCATATCCGCACTGGCCAGCATAGTGATGAAAACTGGTGAAAATTGACAAACCCCAGACATGAATAAGAGCATGTCTGGGGCCTTTATCCTGCAGTGAATTTAAAATGGCTGCATTTGTGCTGTTGTATATATTATTATAAAAATTATCATTTAAGATGTATTTATATTAATTTACTCACATATACGGACAGTGAACAAATGATTAATCTCGCATAAAACACAAAGTTTCAAACATTCAGACCATTTGAACTTTGATAAATTCTACCGTGGTTGAATCAGCAGCTCAGTGTCATTAACAACTGATTCGAATAAATCAACCAAAAAATGAAATAAAAAGTCATTGTGGATGCTACAACACTCGGCTATTTAATTGTGATGCATTCCCTTGACATTGCTATTTATCATGGCTTAGCCTATAATGTGGCTCTTGGGAAATGTATTGACAGGAAATGATCATTGTGTTCGGGCTTTTAAAGTTGGAATTAAGCTTGATAGGGACATCTGGCAACTATGCAAGATTATGACGCACACCGCTACATGTAATATTTCTCTTAATTTTTATGGCCAAGTATATACATGTATGAATATTAGGTACATATGGTGTTTAGGGTTTTTAAAGTTAGGATTGAGTTTGATAGGGACATCTGGCATTTATGCAGGATTATGCTACACACCCCTACATTCAATATTTCTCTCATGTTTTATCGCCAAGTATATAAATGTATGAATTTTAGGTAGATTATATGTCTCTTGGGGAATGTATTGACATAAAAGGATCATTGTGTTTGGGCTTTTTAAAGTTGGAATTAAGCTTGATAGGGACATCTGGCAACTATCCATGAATATGCCACACACCGCTACATGCAATATTTCTCTCATGTTTTATAACCAAATTCTAGATTCTGCTGAGGATGAACTAGAAATTACAGTAGAAGTGCTGAAGAGAATATTTCCGTTACGTAATTCACAGAGGCTTTATGGGATGTGTGCACTAAGGGTGGAAGATCCCATTCCCCTGACACAAAGTCTATGACTTTAACATTTAATCTTTAAATGGATCCTCTCTCTCTCTCTCTCTCTCTCTCTCTCTCTCTCTCTCTCTCAGATTGTATGATATTAGTTAATCATTCCTCTATGAGATCACATGAAGGACTCTCTCTCTCTCTCTCTCTCTCTCTCTCTCTCTCTCTCTCTCAGATTGTGTGATATTAATAATTCCTTTTTGAGATCATATGAAGAACTCTCTCTCTCTCTCTCTCTCTCTCTCTCTCTCTCTCTCTCTCAGATTGTGTGATATTAATAATTCCTTTTTGAGATCATATGAAGAACTCTCTCTCTCTCTCTCTCTCTCTCTCTCTCTCTCTCTCTCTCTCTCTCTCTCTAAAAACAGTGAAAGAAACATAAGCTTAATGTAACTGTATGTGAATATCAATAACGATTTATACGTAAAATTTTATATTTTTAACGAAAATCCACCGCACTGATTTTTTCATGGATTCATTTACTTCAAATATTTTCGGGAAGGAAAAACGTTGGATATGTCTTATGTGTTTACTTTATCTGAGAAGATTATGCTTATAATATGAATATTGATGAAAATTTATAAGCTCTATAACACTGACATCATGTTTATACTTTTGATGGATTTTTCAAGTAAATTTGAATCACTTGAACAAAAATATGAAAAGTTTAGCAAATCACTTTTATGTTCATTTTCTCATGCAGGACAATATAAATAATAATAATAATAATAATAATAATAATAATAATTATAATAATAATAATAATAATAATAATAATAATAATAAAAATAATAATAATAATAATAATAATAATAATAATAATAATAATAATAATAATAATAATAAGAGTGAAAGGTGGAAATGAATAAAAAAGTAACTTTCAAGATGAAATTGCATAACAAAACTAAAAATATTTATAGTCTGGTGAATCGCGAAAAAGAAACCGAGAAATTCCATAATGGAACACTATCCTTAATTGAGAAAGAGAGAGAGAGAGAGAGAGAGAGAGAGAGAGAGAGAGAGAGAGGATGCTTTCTCGTATTACTGGAAAGAAAAATCTCGTTTTTCCTCTTAGCTTCTTTCCATAAAATTTTACTTATTTTTCATAAACAAGACAAGATATCGTAATACTGTCTATCTGACTATCTATTTACCTATAAATATATATCTCTATCTGTCTCTCTATCTATCTATCTATCTCTCTATCTATCTCTAAATTCTAGTTCGAAAGGATAGTTTATATTAAGTGTTGACATTCAAGGAAAATAATCAATCATATAATAATAAATAAAAGTTAAATGTTTAAGACCTGGATTTATTGATAAAAGATAATTTGATCTTTTGTTCATATACCGGTAATAATGTATTTGTTTTGCTTAGAATTTATAATTACAGAAGACTGTAATTATTCATTATTCTTTTATTATTTCAGAGACTACGCTGAAAAGCATATTTAATATTCATTATTCATTTCTTCCATTATAGTTTATTTATTTCCTTATTTCCTTTCCTTACAAGGCTATTTTTCCTTGTTGGAGCATTTGGGATTATAGCATTCAACAGAGAAGATAGCTTAGTGAGGAAATTAAATAAGGAAACGGATTAAATAGCGTGCCAGAGTGTACCCTCAAGCAAGAGAACTCTAAACCATTATTATTATTATTATTATTATTATTATTATTATTATTATTAGCTAAGCTACAACCCTAGCTGGTAAATTAAGATGCTATAAACCCAAGGGCTACAACAAGGAAAACAGCCCAATGAGGGAAGGAAATAAGGTAACAGATTGAATAGCATGCCTGAGTGTACCCTCAACAAAAGAACTCTAACCCTTAGGATCCATTTTCGCACCCATAGCCTAAGGGCCACAAAGGGTCTTAATCAGGCAGTGATTTTGCCCCAAACTTTCCCTTGAAGAGCTGAATTCTCATAAACCCTGGCATCCCTGCCTTGTTTGGCTGTGGCATAAGTTTCCCCATTATGTCAAAAGTTAGTTATTGCAATCGTAGGATAAGACTGATTGCGTCAACAATATCATATTGAAAAATAGTGTAATGATATCAAGATGGATGTAACCCTGATTTCAGCCTGAAATTATAGATTTTAGAATTCTTTTTTCTCTATCCTAAATTTGTTTTATATAGATTTTAGAACTTTTTCTTCTCCATCCTAAATCTGTTTTTATAATACTAGTTTCATTCAAAACACTATCATATTCTTTTTTTCATATTTACTAGATTAATCCCAAAAAAATTATAGATTTTAGAATATTCTATCCATCCTAGATTTATAGATTCACAACTTTCGTTCTGTTCACAGCACTGTAATACTTTCTTCTGATATAAAAAAATATTGATTTTAGACATTTTTATCCATCCTAGATTTATATATTTATAAATTTCCTTCAATTCACAACAATACTAAAACTTTATTCTCAAATTTACTCGGTAATTTTTCCTTTCCTATATTATTTTTCTTGGATGTCAACAAACAGTCATTGCTTTTGTCTAATGGTAATATTTCAAATAGCTCGTTTTCCCTTACACTAAACTTTTCTCATAAGTTTCTTTATGACTTTCTCTGTCCTTAACTTTCTTTCGCTGAGTTATTCTCAACTCGAAACTAATTTTTTTCATTCAACTCTTTTTATGTTTTTTTTTTTTTTTTATTACACCGACTTTATCAAATTCATAAATTTGTTTATTTCTCTTTCCTTTACTAGTCATTTAAAGCTGTCAATTCTATGAGAAACTCACTTTATCTATTTCTAAAACAGACACATTTAATAATAGACTATTTGTTTCTGGTTACATTCAAATCCTTTGCTCTGTCCTCGACACCCATTCAGGAAGTTCCCAGATATTTTCCATAATTGTATATGGCTATTGGTAACGTCCCTGCCTGGTGATAGCTGGACTGGGGTTCGTGTCACGCTCAAACATGTTAGTTCCTTTAGTGTCTGCAACTTCACCATCCTTGGGGGAGCCTATTTGTCTACCGTCTGAGTTATCTGCAGCCATTGCCTGGCCTTCCCTAGTCATAGCTTGGACGAAGAGGGGACTTGGGCGTTGATCATATGTGAATATGGTCAGTCTCTAGGGCATTGTCCTGATTGCTAGGACATTGTCACTGTCCCTTGCATCATCCACTCATGAGTTGCCTTTAAACTTTTAAATATATGACGTCTCCCCAGACATAATTATTGCTTTCCCCAGTTTAATCCAGTTATAGAAACCCGTTTGCAATTCAGTGGACAGAGACTCTCTCACTTAAAGTGCCCTAGTTTTACCCTATGTTTTGAAAAATCACAGTTAAGACTGATACCCTGAATTTCATCCTGTGGCTATAGAGTGAATCTTAAAATTCTTTCCCAAGTAAATAATGTTTAATATAGATTTACGAAAAACCTACATGTGAAATTTCCCTAATAATTTCAATCACAAGCAGACATGATTTTAAGCTGAATCAAACCCGTATTAGAGGATAAAAGCAATTGTAAGCATATTTCACAAACCCCACTTGAAGTTAAAAGCAATTAAAAGAATATTTAACTCCCACATTTGAAGTTAAAAGAAATTATAAGTATATTTCATAGCCTCCACTTGAAGTTGAAAGCAATTAAAAACATATTTCACAACCACAATTGAGGTTAAAAGCAATTATAAGCATATTTCATAAACCCCACTGAAATTTAAATAAATTATAAGCTTAGTTCACAACCCTACTTGAAGTTAAAAGCAACCAAATGCATATTTCACACCCACACTTGAAGTTAAAAGCGATTAAAAGCATATTTTACGCCACACTTACTTAAGGCTAACAGCAATTACAAGCATATTTGATATCTACACTTGGAGTTAAATGCAATTAAAAACATATTTCACACCAACACTTTATTTAAAAGCAATTACGACCATAATTCGCACCCATACTAAAGTTAAAAGCATAATAGAACTTAATTTCAATAAAAAGTGTTTTCAGATTGTTTATTAATATTTTCATTAGAAAAGGAAATGATTAAAAAAACTAGTATATATAGTAATTCTACTAAAAGAAATACCATCTTCACATAAAACCTAACTAAAACTTTTTTCTTTAATGAAAAAAGTTAAGAACTGTTTTTTAAACGACGCATTCTCATCCATGATTGTGATCTGAGCTGTGTCATGTTTCCCCTTATATTTTAATTTCAATCAAAACAATCATCCAAAAGTGAATGATTTCCTTCTAATTCAATAGTTTCCAAATAAGCCTGTTTGTCATATAGAATCATAGCGAAACCTCCGTACAATATTCGATAATAACGACCAGAAAAGAGAGCGAGATAAAACGTTTTAATTGGACAAACGACTCGATTACAGGAATTCTTGCAGGATGCCAATGGAATCCCCAAATGGAAATAACTGATAGTTTAAAGGTTGCTTATGAATGACGAAGGCAAGGGACACTGACAATGCCCTGAAGACTAACCATATATAGTATATATATTATATACTGTACATATGATTAGCGCCCAAGCCACCTCTTCATCTACCTAAGACCATGGAGAGCCAGGCAATGGCTCTTGAAGACTCAGCAGCAAGACCTATAGGCTCCCCCAAACCCACCATCCTTAGCTCAGAAGGATGGTGATGTTATAGACACTACAAGAAACTATCGAACTCGAGCGGGTCTCAAACTCCCGTCCAATAGATTGCTAGGCCGGTTAGATCTCAATAGGCTACGACACTCAGTAGTTTGCAATAAAGAATTGACATTTTTTTTTATTGTACTTCAGATGAAACTTATTTAGATAACTTAATGGAATATGACTTATTAATATTTCAAGAGTGGGTACAAGTAAGGGGTAAAGAGACGTTAGAGAGAGAGAGAGAGAGAGAGAGAGAGAGAGAGAGAGAGAGATGGGCTGGATTTCTCTGTTCTTTTTTTAATTCTCTTGACAAAAGGGAAGGAGAGAGAGAGAGAGAGAGAGAGAGAGAGAGATGGGCTTAGTTTCTCTAAGTTCTTTCTTGTCTTATAAAAAGGGAGAAGAGAGAAGACAAACAGGAGACAGTTGGACGTCATGAGTCATTCTTGAAGAAATTTTATCGCTTCTCAGTTGATGAGCCGAGACTTTAATTTGATTTTTCTTTCTTTATTTCATTACATTTTGAACTATATTCGGGTTTATTTCAAGGTAAAATATAATTTATCCATGTATCAATTACTTCAATAATCTATCTATCAATCTATCTATCTATCTATCCACCTATCAGGTAAACGATGGAAAACAGTTTATCAATCTTCAGTCTAATATTGACTGTGAAAAATTTTTTTCACTCTCTCTCTCTCTCTCTCTCTCTCTCTCTCTCTCTCTCTCTCTCTCATGGTGGAGGACTTCATTAATGTGTCATTTAGGAACATGTATTTGACAACAACAATGATAATAATAATAATAATAATAATAATGGAAAAACGAAATTGGGATCCTATGCAAATAGGAGCATTAGGAAGAACGCCCCACCACTCCCCCTCCCCCTTCGCCTCTCCCATCACCTCTCCTTCCCCTCCCCCTTCTCCAGGGGGTCATTAGCATCCCTTTGAACTCTGACCTTTGACCTTTCTAAAGTGTTATTGGTAAGCAAATAGAGATTTTATATACTCTATTAGGCATCCACATGACTGCCCGGTATTACATCAACAATAACTATAACAAGTTCATTCATAATGATATAATAGGAATACCTTCTTGGCTACAGCGCTCCTGAAATGTCTACAAATTCGCCTTATCATTAAAAAATGCAAATCAGGTTCTTTCTATCCAATCTGGATTATGCAAATTAACCTTTTCCCGTAAAGAGATTCCTTGATGTAGTCTTCTATTTTCCCCGAATCATATTTTTGAGAGAAAAATGATTGTATATACATATATATATATATATATATATGTTTATATATATATATATATATATATATATTTATATATATATATATATATATATATTTATACATACATACATACATATAAATATAAATATAAATATATATATATATATATATACATACAGACACACACACACATATATATATATATATATATATGTGTGTATATATATATATATATATATATACATATATATATGTATATATATATATTCATAATATATATGTATATATATATATTCATATATATATGTATATATATATATATTCATATATATATATATATATATATGTATATATCTATATATATATATATATACATATATATATATATATATATTGAGGTAGTTCGTTGCTCCTGGGGAGCTTCAAAGATAAAATAAAAAGGAGGACGAATAGTCTGGACAACATCTTTCAATTTATTGGTGCCGACGTTTCTGGACTCATCCCATTATCAAGGCTAAAATGGACATATAAAACATTATAAGCAAAACTCAGTAAAAATATATAAAATACAAAAAAAAGGCAGTCAAAATTAAAATTGAAATTATAAACACAGTTACATGTAAAATATGGAGATAAAAATATTAGCTAAGAGAAAAGTATCTTAAAATTGAATATACAAAAATCAAAATTGTCTAATTAGACCAACCTGTCTGGAACAGACTCGAGTACTGAGTGACTATCTGAAGGAGAGTACTCAGGAAGAAAATTCTAAATTTGCCAGCTTAAGCGATGTGAAGGGGGACAGAGGATAATTGGCTGTTTAGTTTAGGAGCCTTTTCTTTAATCATTAATGATTCCAATACTAGTAGAGAGGAGTTATTTGGCGCTTGAGCTATGATTTCAAAGTTTTTATATGCAATGTTGGTCTTGCATTTACTTGCATGTTCTCTGATGGTTGAGAATTCATTGGTTTTGAGCGCACATCCAGTTCTATGACTCACTCCCCGATGCGCATCTATGCGAACTTTCAGCAATCTTTTTGTGGAACCCACATAATTTCAAAGATTACATCTCGGACAAGTAAACATATAGACCACTGAAGAACACATTAGTTCGGGGAGAGAATCCTTAATTCTAAACATAGATCCCACTGTCAGGGGATTCTTAAAAATAAGTTTAAAATCCAGACTTGGAAAATTGTTCAAAATGACCTTTTTAATTTGTTTCCCATATTTTCCGTTATTAATAAAAGGCAAAGAGGCATAGAAAATCATTTTTGGTACTGTAGGAACTTGAAGTTTAGGTTGGTAATGTTTGGTCAGAAATTTGTTAACTAATCTATAAAATATTCTAGTTGGAAAACAGTTATCCTTGAAATGCTGCTTCAAAAAGACTATTTCATTATGAAAGGATGTCCAGTCAGACGAAAGGTAAAATGCCCTGCAGATCAGGGTTGTTACGGCATTTACCTTAAAATTATAAAAGCAAAAGCTAAAAAAATTGGTGTCTAAACCAGTGAACGTCTTTATTCTAAATACGCTTGTTTCTAGACGTGTCTGCCCTCTTGAGATGTTAATGTCAAGATATGGTAACTTGTTATTTTCTTCTTCCTCAATAGTGAACTTGATGTTTGGATGAACGTTATTGATGAAATCTAAAAATCTAGCAGCATGTTCCTTTTGCTTGAAAGTAGCTAACGTATCATCTACGTAGCGTTTATAAAATATAGGTCTAAATAGCAAAGGACGTTGGTCTAAAAACTGCTCCTCAAGATGACACATAAAAATATTGGCGAAGGTGGGCCCAAGAGGGCTACCCACAGCCATACCATCAAGTTGTTTAAACAACTTGCCATCAAAAATAAAATGAGTGTCAATCACAGCAAGTTCAAGTAATTTTTTAAAATCAGACTTATTAAAACCGTGATATAAGTCGTTTGGAAAAATGAAAGGTTTATTTAAAATTATTTCAATGGTTTCTTGCAAGGGCACGTTCGTAAATAGTGATTCAACATCATAGCTAACCATATAATTACACTTGTTTTGAGTGGTGATTTCAGGTATCAGAGAGGCAGAATTGGGCAGCGTATATTCATTTGAGGTAAGTGGTTGTAAAAGAGGCACAAGAAATTTGGCAATATTAAAATTTGGTGAATTATAAGCAGCTAAAATAGGTCTGAGTGGAACATTTTCTTTATGAATCTTAGGTAAACCATACAATATACCATAAAAGGAACCAGAGGAAAATAGGTCTAAATATACCTGTCAGTAATGGTACTATTATCCTTTAATTTTTTCAGTGTTCGGTTAATTTTGTCTTCCGTTTTAAAAATCGGATTAAACTGAGGAAGACCCAAGTCAGAAAATTTAGTTGGGTCATTTAAAACTGTGTACATTTTGGCTATATAATCTGCTTTGTTGAGTAATACAGTGCCTTTACCTTTATCCGGTCTGGTTACAACGAGATTAGGATTCTTAGCCAAACTTTTCAACAAATAGAAATCATCCCTCTTGAAGAAAGGGGCCCAGTTAGTTTTTATTGACGAAAAGGTTTTATGGGCGATCTGATGCAAGTTACGCTGAAATTTGCTTATATCCGTGGGAAGGGGTAGTTGCCTTAACCTTTGAAAAAGAAGTTCAAACGGCAAAAAGAACTGGCTGTAGTTTGGACGATAGTTAGGCATACAGAAGTCCAAACCTAATGATAGAAGAAACTCCTCCCTTTTAGACAATATATGATTAGAATGATTAAAAACCATTTTCTTAGGATTCATAAAATTTGGAATATTAACACCGAGATTATTTAACTTTCTGTCATGATTTTGCTTTTGTTTGT
>NC_090756.1:36127055-36132055 GCF_036898095.1 Palaemon carinicauda | reverse complement strand
AGAGCCATTGCATTGGAGAGACTAATGGAGCATCTGGCAAGTATCATTAGCGGTAAACAGCATCGCAGAATCTCTTCCAAAAATAGTTTTCTTTAAAAGAGTCTTCTTCAATAACGCCCTGGGAAAGAGATAAGCAGAAATTTCTTTCATTTATTATTATTATTATTATTACTATCCAAGCTACAACCCTAGTTGGAAAAGCAGGATGCTATATGCCCAGGGGCTCCAACAGGGAAAAATAGCCCAGTGAGGAAAGGAAATAAGGAAATAAATAAATGAAGAGAATAGATTAACAATAAATTCTAAAATAAGAAACAACGTCAAAACAGACATGTCATATAATAAACTATCAACAACATCAAAAACAAATATGTCATAAATAAACTATAAAAAGACTATGTCCGCCTGGTCAACAAAAAGCATTTGCTCCAACTTTGAACTTTTGAAGTTCTACTGATTCAATTTCTGCTTGGAAAGATAATTCTTTGTGAATGCTGGAAGCCGAGAGATTTCAGTGACAAGAACGAAAATTAAATGTATGGAAATGACAGAGATTGACAAAAAAGGGTCAAAGTAATTAATTATTTTACTCATTTTTATTGTACTGGTTTTAAAAGGTGCTAGACTATAGTATCCATCGTTATTATTACTAGCTGAGCTACAACCCTAGTTGAAAAAGTAAGATGCTTATAAGCCTAAGGGTTCCAACAGGGAAAATGAGCCCAGTGAGTAAAGGGTATAGGGGATATGAATATACTACAAGAGAATAATATAAAAATATCAAAATAAATAAAGAAATATTGAATAAATGAACTATATAAACTTTAAGAAAATAGAGAAAGAGAAATAACATAGAATAGCGTGCCCGAGTGCACTCTCAAGCAAAAGAACTCTACCCCAAGACAGTGGAAGACCACGGTACAGAGGCTGTGACACTACCCAAGACTATCTATTCTTTCTGGTGCGTAAAATCTACTTTACACTACAGTCATCCACATAATGCTGATGAGCTCGAAGCCACAAAGTTTTTACAACAGGATAGTGTTAATGACATCAACGGTAATTGTAATAAGATTTTTTTTACATTTCCTTTGCAAGTTAACAAAAATGGTAATTGTAATACGAAGGTTTCTTTTTTTATACTTTCATAACACTTTGTAATCCTTTTTTCTTATTAACATTTTTATATTAACCTGAACAACTGACTTCGTTCGTTTCCCCCTTTTTTTTATGTAAATTAGTTATTTTTTATATCACTGCTGATTTGTGTATCTATCCTTCTTATTCCAGAAACTCTTATTCCAATCACTCAGACCATTTGTTAACGTTAATACTGATAATAACTAATAAAATAAAAACAAATAACTAATGCAGGACTATTCCGGTCAACCTCAGAGATGTCACGTCTGGGGTTTGGCGAATTATCCTTCCCACACTGGCCAACTGCGGATTGATGTTGGGAGACTTTTATCTGATTCATAAGATAAACGAACCTAGTATGCGTGTCCTTGATTAGTAACAACTTTGTTGATCATGGCGATACACAAACACCTATATACTATATATATATATATATATATATATTAATGACAAATCGCTGGAACGTGCGATGTCTCAATATGACAGCAGGCCGGGAGGAAAAAGGAAACGAAGATTGGACAAGCGCTTTCGTGTTATTATTACACATCTTCACGGTCTTATGACCGTGAAGAGGTGTACTAATAACACGAAAGCGCTTGTCCAATCTTCGTTTCCTTTTTCCTCCCGGCCTGCTGTCATATATATATATATATATATACATACATATATATATATATATATCTACAGTATATATATATATATATATATCTACAGTATATATATATATATATATTACACACACACACCCATATATATATATATATACATATATATATATTATATATATATTTATATATATATATATATATATGTAACATATATATATATATATATACATATATATATATATATATATATGTACATATATATATAGTATATATGTGTGTGTGTGTGTGTGTGCGTGTGTGTGTGTGTTTGTGGTGTGTGTTCGTGTGTATTATAAGAAGGCCCCGTGTCTGGGAACTAAACATACAATAAGTATATATATTATGTCTGATAAGTTAAACAACATCTCGATTCCAAACACATGTGTTTGCTTTTACATTAAATCTATTACACTTGGAAATATTAATACCCGAACTCTGAGACAGTTAAATAACTCCCACACAGCAATATATAAAACACTGAATATCCAAAGGTCTCTTAAGTTCATTCAAAACTAAACTGTGTGATTATTCTTAAGACTTATTCAAAACAAACTTATTACGGTTCTTTACAGGATATGAGCGAGGTTGTATAAACACTGATGATTGAAATAATACACTCTACAAAATATATATATATTTTATATATATTATAACAATTTGAAAGAATTTACCTTAAAAAGAAAAATCACTCAAAATATTAAGTCTGAGCAAAATTTAGATTAAGACAATAATGTTACATTCTGAAACTCATATAATTACTTGACTTGTAATATTAAATCTGAATAAACCTTACACTAAGACCAAAGAAATAATACTTATGAAAATTATACAATCACTTGTTTTCACTTGAAATTAAATTTAATACAATATTTAAGTTTGATACTTAATGAAAATAGATAACCAGATCACAATACAAGTATCTTTCTCCTTACTACAGGGGCCGTTTACAAAAACTCTAAGAGAATTTTGATAAGTACTCACTACGATACAAAAACCTGTCACACCAAAACTTCGATATTTCACTGAACACTTCTGAAACAATTCTCTGAGCTGAGTATGAGAGAGAGGAGGGGAGATGACTATGACTTGAGGCTGGATTCTCTATCTATCTATTCAACTCTGGGGTCACCTTATATATGAAACTTAGCTACTTCCAGAAGATTCCAGGACTGTGGTCTGGTAGCTTGGGGGTTGGGTTAAGTGTGTCAGAGTTACCAAATATTGCTGTTTCGAACGCGTACTCATGCGACGCCAGACGGCTCTCTCAGTCAGCGAGCTCCGAGCACCCTTTATTCCCGAAATAAAAAAAAGATAATACCTATCACTAGGTTTTTTCAACAATTCTCCAAAGCAAATGGCATATTGCGTATTCTCTCACAAACATGACGCAATACCCAATAAAAATATAATAAAACATTACATAAGCCCTTATTTCTATATAGTATGGTCACATAACACTCTCAAACAGGTTTCGTAAGACTTTATAATAAAAATACATGAAATAAAACAGTTAATTCTTGAAAATAACGTAAATTTACATATACTGACTTGAATAAAGAATACAATGATTTAACGACGAGAGTCTCATGTAATTAAAATAATAAATTTACGTCTACATGAGAAGAACTTATCTTCTGGCTAACCTCTCTTCAATGCACATATGAAAACATAAATAAAATCATGAATAAAATACTCTATTTACCTCTACACTAGACCTACTTTTATTATATAGTATATATATATTATAGATATATATATATATATATATATACACTATAAATACTTACAATATATATATATTATATATATATACATATATATATACGTATATATATTATATATGTATATATATATATGTATATATATATATATATATATACAGTATAAATACTTACAATATATATATATATATATATATATGTATATATATATATGTATAAATATATATTTATATATATATATATATATATATATACAGTAATAAATACATACAATATATATATATATATATATACCAAAACATGTTTAATCATCTAAATTATGCTGTGTGTTGAACTAGTACTAGAACGCCATTTGAAGCTATTTCATGAAATTCAACATATCTTGATACTTCTTTAGACATTTTAGTGCTTTCCCCTATTTTATCAAAGTATTAAACTGCATTAGTTATAATAACGTGTTATCTATTTGCATCAATTACACGAAAACATACTGCTAATTACCCGCTCTGTGGAAACATACCTTTTTCACTTAACCGCAAAAACTTATTTCCTATCCTCACTGGGCTATTTTTCCTGCTAGAGCTTATAGCATCCTTCTTTTCCATCTAGTGTTGTAGCTTGCTATTAATAATGATAATAATAAAACCAAGTAAATAAGAGTTAGTGAGTGAACTGAAGAATACAAAATAAAGCATCATTCCTCTCTGCTTCCTCAAGAATGGAAGGTTATAAAATTCAAACAATGTAATAGGAAGGAGAAAATTTTAAAGCTTGGTAGTTGAGGGAAAGAAGCAGCCACTGAGCTGTTCAGGTGCTAGTCCTAGATGAGGCTAACATAGAGAAGGAACTGTTTGTTTTAGGATGTTTCGAACTGGGGTCATGAAATAAAAAAAAAATAACGCATAAATAAAGAAGAAAAATACAGAAACAAACATAAAAAACAGAATAATAAAATTAACATACTAAAAAAAAAAAATCAGCATTTCTGGCTGAAAATCAAAAGAAACGTTATCCCCGGGACCCCGCCAGTCAAACACATGCACAGATCCCCAATATTTCAATTCATCTTTCCGAGATTTGTGATGTATTTTGAAGAAGAGGAAGTGGAGGAAAATGAGGGGGTGGGTAGTGGGGAACAACTTTGTAGGGGGTATTTATATCATAAGGGAATTATTTTCAGTAACCTCTGGCTTCGTGTGTTCAAGAATAAGTCTAGTTCTAAGGTGCCTCTCTCTCTCTCTCTCTCTCTCTCTCTCTCTCTCTCTCTCTTATCGAATATCACTAAGTTTAAGATCCTTGGATACCAGATGATATACAAGTTTTTCTTTTGTTGTAAGTTTTAATTTGGCAAGAAATTCAATATTTGGTATAAAAGGAATACTTTCTAAGTTACAGAACTGGCCATAAAGAAACATTCTCAACAAGTTTGCCCCAACCAATATATATATTATTATGGTCCCGGATCTACTCACCAAAAAAAACAGTCAATACA
>NC_090756.1:36104555-36124555 GCF_036898095.1 Palaemon carinicauda | reverse complement strand
AACCAAGCTTCCTCCATTCAATTGTACTTGTCATAGATTTCTTTGTTATGTTCTGTAGTTGTTGATGACATTCAGTTTTTATTTGCGCTATTGCGAGGTTGGTTCCACTTTTGTTTTATGCATATTTTTTACTTGAATTTTTATTTTTATTTTTTTACTATTTTTTATTTTTATATATTTGTATATTAATGTTTCTTAATGTTATATATGTACTTCCTATTTGTAGCCCTGGAAGATGTGATAATGACGATCACGAAACGTCGGGATTTATAATAAATAGATATCTCGAACTGCCTATTTCCCTGTCCATTTTGAGAAGTGTAAGTTACTGGCTGCCACCACCTTCTCTGATGATGATGATGATGATATATATATATATATATATATATATAATAAATAAATATATATATATATATATATATATATATTTTATATAATATATATATTTATATATATGTGTGTGTGTGTTTGTGTGTCTGTGTGCGTGTGGGAAGGTGATATGTAAACTTGTATATTAATGTTTCTTAATGTTATATATGTACTTCCTATTTGTAGCCCTGGAAGATGTGATAAGGACGATCACGAAACGTCGGGATTTATAATAAATAGATATCTCGAACTGCCTATTTCCCTGTCCATTTTGAGAAGTGTAAGTTACTGGCTGCCACCACCTTCTCTGATGATGATGATGATGATATATATATATATATATATATATATATAAATATATATATATATATATTATATATATATATATTCTATATATATGTGTGTGTGTGTTTGTGTGTCTGTGTACGTGTGGGAAGGTGATATGTAAACTTGGTGAAAGGGTCTTTGTATCACTATGATCAGCAAAGCTGTAATAGTCAGGCCCACCCACACTAGATTGGTTTGATGTGAGCGAACAGACGAAAATCTTCCACCATCACCAATCTTCACTATCCACCGTTTTGATGAGAATTGGCCAAACCCCAGACATGAATTGACATGTCTGAGGCCTTTGTTCTTCAGTGGATTTAATACGGTTGAATTTGTTGTTGTTGTCCCTGACCGGAGATATATCATTCATCTTATTAGTGACATCTTCGGACTCATGATGAGAATGAAGATACAAAGGATATTTTATCTATAGAGGAGATTGGGATCCCTCACCTATCAGTGTCTTGGTGATTCCTTATGAGGCGGAATTTAGAAAAGAGGATGAGACTGGATTAACGGATAAAAATTTTCAAAAATGGGAGTTATTAAGTTTAATCTATCGTCTTTTAATTCATGACCCTCCCGGCCCCAAAGCTTAGTTATATAGTCCACACTCCAAACAATCCTTATAGTTTTTCCTGTTTTATGAAAAAAGGGAAGTGAAATAGTTCGGATATTGTTTTAGTTCTCAGAAAATGAATAAGAATTCTGTAGGCTACAATGTTTTTTTTTATTCATTAACACAATTAATATATCATTTCTTATACATTTATCGTATATCATCAACAACAACGACAGCAATTAATTATTGGGTTCTAGTCCACTGCAGGACATAAGCCCCAGACTTGTCCCTAGTCATGTCTGGGGTTAGGCCAATTTTCATCACCCTAGCCACTACGGATTGTGTGATAGTGGGAGATTTTAGGCTGATCACTCACAAGAAACAAACCTAGTATGGGTGGCCCTGACTTGTGCAGCTTTTGCTGATTATGGCGATACACAAACTATTTCACCAAGTTAAGGTATTCTTAATTATGTTCTCATGAAAACAAGAACTCCGAAATAGCTCTGGGCTCCAGAGATACATATCCCCAATGGGTACGTAACCTTAGCAAACTGCATCGACATCGTAATTTACAAAATGCTTCGCTATAATATATGTAAACTTTCACGATCCACATATTACTTCGAATATGAATTCGGTAAACTTTGGAATATTTAGGGACAGAGTTAAGTAAACTTCCTTCCTTCTCGCTTCCTACGTCTTGTTCCAAAATGCTTTGAGCTCCAGTTGGAATTTTCTAGACAAGTTCAACGCTGAACTAAAATGAAAATTAACAAAAATGATGAAATGAATATTTTTCGTCTATTAGTTCAATAAAACCTATCTTAACTTTCTTTGTCTTTTTGAAATCTGAATAGTAACGAGTTTGGTATCTGTAAATACAAAAAACAAACCCCCCGTCTCTCTCTCTCTCTCTCTCTCTCTCTCTCTCTCTCTCTCTCTCTTCTTATATATATATATATATATATATATGTGTGTGTGTGTGTGTGTGTGCGTGTGTGTATGTGTGTATGTGTGTGCGTTTGTGTGTGCGTGTGTGTGTATGTGTGTGCGCGTGTGTGTGTGTGTATGTGTGTGTGTATTATAGCCACGAAAGGCAGAATAAAATGATTCGACCTAACAATGGGAATCTAAATACAACGACATCGTGTTTATACAGAAGGGGATCCCACAGCTGTCAGTCTCTTAATAATTTAAGAGAAGTCGGATTTTAGGTAAAAGTATATATAATACCTGATTAACGAAAAAACAGACCATTTTTTTACGAAAAAGTAAAAAAAATCCTTCGAGAAGGTAAAGGACTAAGATAATATTGAATAAACAGCCTAGCAAAAGTTTTTTTTTTCTTTCTTTTTTGGAAAATACGTAAAAAACTTTATAATTTTGTAAGAGGTAAAAAATTCATCCAGAAGATTGATAGTCTCACAATTGATGATTATAGACTATCCCGTGATGTCATGCAATGTGTTCATTATTTCTGGTAATCTCAGGTAATCTCCTCCATGGGTTCATTTGAAGTAATGAAAACACGAGAAATTCACTTTGGGAGATTAAATAATTTCCAGTTCGTAATGATTATCTCTATATTAATATAACCCACCTCATTTATATTACACGAGAGAGAGAGAGAGAGAGAGAGAGAGAGAGAGAGAGAGAGAGAGAGAGAATCAACCAGGATATATACCGATTCGAGACATGTCATATGTCAGGTGAGCTAAGCCCCTGTCCAAAGCCTTGATTGCTTGGTTTAGATTAAGCTGTCTTAAGCCAACACAGACTATATTGAATGGAAAAAAGGAGGCCTGGTGAGGACCTATGATTTTTGCCCCAACGACAAAAACGAAGCTATATTTTCTAAGAATCTCTGCTATTCTTTCTAAGTTCTCCTAATCCTGTTTTTTAATTTCTATAGTTTATGTAGGAAAGGGTTATTTCATTATTGTTACTGTTCTTAGAATATTTTTTATTAATTGTTCATTACTACTCTTGTCGTTTATTTCTCTATTTCGTTCCCTCACTGGGCTATTTTTCCCTGTAGGATCCCTTGTGGTTATAGCATCCTACTTTTCCAACGAGGATTGTAGCGTAGGTAGTAATAATAATAATAATAATAATAATAATAATAATAATAATAATAATAATAATAATAATATTAATAATAAAAATAATAACAATAATAATAATAATAATAGTAAATATACAGTTGGAGAAACGTTTTCAAAAATCCAAAGCAGCGTAGATTAGAGAGATAAGTTACTAAGAAACTGTTATATCTTGACTGCCAAAGTCACCTTTTAAAGGCCTGTATATTTCAGCATTCATCAAAAGCAATGCTAATTCTAGTTGAATTAAGTATTCAAGTAATGGACAATTAATACGAGAGTGATTGACATCACTGAATCCCTTGAACAACGTAATAGAACATGTTTAAAGTTTCATTATATCTAAGTTTGAATTTTCTTTTGCCTTTTATTTTTCCTAAAACTTGCATTACTTAAAGGGGTCTTTTAGGTTTTATTATTCTTATGTTTTTCATATTTCCTAAATATTGCATTAATCAAATGTCTGACTCTGATTTCTTCTCATAATGAACGTGTCCTTATAAAGGGGTTAGAGTCATTGCAACATTGGAACACGTTCCTCACCACCAGTGAAATTCACGAATCTTAATCAATGGTTCATCATTGACATTGAAAGTGGATGAACCTCTCTCTCTTTCTCTCTCTCTCTCTCTCTCTCTCTCTCTCTCTCTCTCTCTCTCTCTCTCTCTCCAAGATTCTTGGGCAGGATATGTGGTACTATGCAAGCGGTATTTTTATATATATTTCAGTAGGAGACCTGGAAACTATTTACATTTTATAAGGAAAATATGCTGTTATGGTTTTAAGTTGAATTTCCTTTTATTCTTTATATATATCAAATGATATCGGTGTCAATGACCATCGATGTCAGGATGCCAGAGAACTCTAAATCAATCAGTCTCTCTCTCTCTCTCTCTCTCTCTCTCTCTCTCTCTCTCTCTCTCTCTCTCTCTCTCTAAAATGTAGGGAGGATCTGAGATGAAATTCCTATACTCGTGTTAATCTAGATTTAATGAAATATCTATCCTTTGATTATTTAAGATATTTCATCATCCACCTCCGATAAGGTGACCCTTTAAGAAATTTGACACTAGAGCATCTATACTTTAAAAGTTTGAGATTTCATTAAATGCAAAATGTAGCATCTGCCTTTTAAAATATTACCCTTTTCATGAAATCAGATACTGTAGCAACTACCCTTTGTTAAAGTTAAATAACTGTAGCAACCACCCTTTGATAAGGTCACCTTTTAATTAAATGATATGATAAGGCCACAGCCCTTTAGGAGTGTGCAAAGATATCTGACAGATAATTTATCCATTTTTTATCAATAGATCGAACAATTCAAGATTGATTTGCCTAATCTGAAAACTTTCAAATTTCTTTACTTGTTTCACCAAGGGTTTTTTTTATGCAATTTCTCTTTTTTTTTTTTTAATTAGGATGCAATCTTAATAACAATTTTATTTTTCATGGTATCGTTCAGATTTAGTCTTAAAATCATTGTCATCATCAAAGGCCTCAGACATGTCGTTCCACTTGCGTCTGTTTATGGTCTACCATGTCAATCCACACTCGCAAACATTTTTAATTTATCAATCAATTGTCTTGTCTTCTTTCCTCGACCTCATTTGCAATCTCTAGGGATCCATTCTGTTATTTTTAATGTCCATCTATCATCTGCCATTCTCATTAAATGTCCTGTCCACGCCTCTTTTTTTTTTTTTTTTTTTTACATGTTCAGTTCTATATTTTTGCAGTTTTACTCATATTCATTTTCAGTCCTACATTTCTGCGTTCTCTATTAAAATTTTCTATCATATTTTGCAATTCCTCCCATGATTCCCTAAACACAGTTATGTCCTCTCAAAATCTAAATACATTCCTGTAATTTCCTAAACAACTTTGAAATGGCATTGCTAAAAGAAACATCCTAATTCCATCTAATTCACATGGAAAATTCCAGCCTCGTCTTCTTAAAGATGCTGAATTCAACGGAAGTAAATTCTTCCACAGAGAGAAAAAGCTCTTGAGAATCCAAACTTTCCTTCCTTAAAAGGTTTAATGGGTACTGAAGCTCAGTCAGGTTTTTTTTTCTCTCAAGTGTTCCTCCAGACACTTCATTTAGGCACCAACTTTTTTCTTTTCTTTTATGGTGGGTGGGGGCAAGGGGCAGTGCAGGACAGCGTTCCTTTTATTCCAAAGAAAACTTTTCCCATTAAGATAAAATAGAGAATCAGGTTTTTGTCGAATACTCTCCCAATATCTGCCACTGATTATCTGAATCTAGAACAGAGTTTGAAGCTCAATTAGCTATGAAGAATATTATCGACTATTCATTTTACTTATCATTTATTTCTTTTTAAAGAACATAGAAAATCGAAGTTCTTATTAGTTGCTGTTTGTAAGATACTTTTTTAATCAAAGGATTTTTTTGGACCTTCCTATTACCTCTTGCATTATATATATATATATATATATATATATAGATATTTATATATACATAATATATATATATGTATATATATATATATATATATGTATATATATATATATATATATGAATATATATTTGTATATATAAAATATATGAAAAATATATATATAATATGTATAGATATATATATATATATATATATATATTTATATTTATATATATATATATATATATATATAAATATATATATATATATATATATATGTGTGTGTGTGTGTGTGTGTTTATATATATATATATATATATATATATATGGATTTTAAGGAAAGGGCTCACAACCACTTAGTAATCAGCTATGAAATAGGATTATTATGTCCTGATGATCCACTATTATGAAAATAAATTGCGGCTAAAAGACCATACTTTTGCATACAAAATCTATTCGAATAATCTGTTCAATTGAAGCCCGCTACATACATAGCTGGAAAAGCAGGATGCTACAACCCGAAGGGCTCCCACAGGGGAAAAATAGCCCAGTGAGGAAAGGAAATAGGGAATTAGATAAACTACATCTAGGTTATTTAAAAATGAACAAATCTAATATTCAATTTAGATGATTGACTTGGGACAACTTGATGGTCGTTCGTATTAAATGAAACTCAAAATTATCTATTTTCTTAACAAAATAGATATAACGCTGATAAAAAAAAGTATTATATATCACCTCCTGAGATGTAATCATGAGCCAGGTAGCCTAGGGTTATAATTTCTCTCATATTATAACTATAAATATGAGGATTAGCCAGAAAATTACTGCTGATAAGCAAGAATTCCAGAAAATATGAGGATATTCAAATTTCTTTGTATAGGTCAACAGGACTCGAAGGATATCATTAAGTCGATTGATCAATTCTTTGGTCTTATGTCCTTTGGTCGATGGCACAGCTAACACAATTATTATTATTATTATTGTTATTATTATTATTATCATTATTATTATTATTGTTATCATTATTATTATTATTATCATTATTATTATTATTATTATTATTATAACACACTAAGCTAGAAAGCTAGTTGGAAAAGCAAAATGTTATAAGCCCAAGGACCCAAACAGGGAATAATAGCCAAGTAAGGAAAGGAAAAAGGAAATAGACAAACTACAAGAGAAGTAGTGAACAATTAAATTAAATATTCTTAGAAAAGTAACCATATTAAATTAGATCTTTCTTATATAAACTATAAATCTTCAAAAATCAAGAGGAAGAGAAATAAGAGAAGGATAGGTGGAGGGTTTATAATAAAAAAAGAGCATTTATTTTCATTCATATTTCTTTAAAGTTTGTTTTTGATACATTTCATCTTAGGTACTAATTCCAACCCCTTGTTTATCTTTGGGTACATATAATTTTGACCCTATATTTCATGTAAAGAAAATAGGACGAGAACCTCAATATACATTTCCCAAGTGTTCAATGTTATTCTTCAGAGTATGAAACTCAAATATATAGAGAGACAACGGTGGCATGCAGAAGTAGAAAGGAATATATTGTGTAGCAGCGATAAACGTTTTAAGACTGATTTTGGCCAAGAAAAGTATACTATGAATTTAGATATACCACAAAGAATTGTTCATAGTAAATATAGGTGTGCTGAAAGATATTCTGGCAGGAAAATCAGCACCTTTGCAGACTGTGTAACAACAATAAAGTTTGCAAAGAATATCATTATGTTTCAGTTTGTCCTGTGATTAAAGAAACAAGAGGGAGATGCCTAAAGCCTTGCTATTGTAGAAGACCTAAAACGTTTAAATTTAATCTACTTCTCAATACAAGTAATATCAGAGAATTAAAAAAACTTGCTAATTTTATAATATCCTTATTTTTAGATTTAAGACTTTCTCAAATATTCATTGCTCTAATAAGTTATTCACGATATTTATAATTTTTTTCGTCAGTGTACCTTTATGCTTTAAAGATGCACTTGCTAAATATTTGTGTGCATAAAATTATTTGTAATCTATTGATCTCTTCCTTTTGTACTTTTGTGTAAAATGTATATCGTTGTGTAAAATTGTAATTTTCTTACACAGGAAGTGGCCGATAGTATGAAATTTGCCTTTGCCTTTGCAAAAAAAAAAAATATATATCCTAATATATCTCTTGAATATCAAATTTCGTGAGAAGGAGTGTTTTTGTTGGAATTTCCTGTATATCAAAGGATTTTTTATTTATATATAGTTATATTTTATGAAGTCATTGAATGTTATGATTAACATGATTTAATATTCATTAACAACAGTTTCCATTTCTGAGTGGGGATGCCTTAACGTGGTAAAAGGGTTTGTGTTTCTCCATAATCTGCAAAGCTGTACTAGTTACCGTTACACATACTAGGTTGGTTTATTGTGAGTAATCGGACAAAAGTCTCCCACCTTCACCAATTCGCAGTGGCCATAGTTATTCTGAAAACTGGCCAAACACCAGACATGAATAAGGACATATCTGAGATTCTTGTCCTAGAAACATCTGTATTTTTTGCTGTTGTAAGTAATATAGTAGGGAATATTATGCCTCCAATATTTTCTTCTACAGTTCATCTTTTGGAAACAGCTATTTGATCCTAGTCTTCTCTTCTTAGTTTTTATCTTTTCATTTTTAGTAGATTTTATGATACCCACAAGAACTGAGTTAGAGTTTTTGTAGTATTATTTAATTGTTCTTTTATAATTAGCAGATTATCAAAAAACTTCGTATTTATAACTCACTAAGTTTGATGTAAAAATGTAAACAGAGAATTTCTATGAATATAAAGAACCACTTAATCTTATCTATATCAAACAAGAAAGTTATTTCAAAAAGTGATAAGAAACATTTAACCTCTCAAGTGTTTCTCGCCTGATTACGGAGGTTAATAACAGTTCAATTAGAAAGTTTATATTTTTGTATTTTTATTCTATTGAAGGATAAATATTTCCACTTAATTAAGGCGGACGGCTTTAAACAGCCTCAACTCGAAGAGAAATTCCAGAGTTTTGGTGGTTATGAATTTCCTTCTCTGTCTCCATCCAGCACACCATAACTAGAGAGAGAGAGAGAGAGAGAGAGAGAGAGAGAGAGAGAGAGAGAGAGAGAGAGAGCGAGAAAAGAAAAAGCAATGTGTAGTCGATTGAGAATTAATATAGCATTGCTGATGACCCGTATTAAAGCCAGTTAGGACTATTTTAATAATCTATGTTGTTTATCAAAGAGATTTGTACCCTGACAAACAAAGTCATTTGCTTAATCACCAATTTACAAGTAGTTAATGAACTCGTCAAGTATTTGTAAGCGGCTTACAAATACATTACATGATTTATCTATAACGATTTTCAATAGTAAGTTTAAATGTGTTTTATAACTTATTCATAAATACATTTCTTAAATATTCTTTCCTTTCACGTCTATTTTCAGAGCATTTAGGGACAGATTACGTGATTTTAGTCATTTGTAATAATTCTACGTAAGGTTATTCATATATTGGGATTTTGTAACGAACTGGGAGTTTAAAAATGATTTTGAATCTGGATTTTAGACTCCTGCAATGCTAATAACATTATTTATGTATTTTAGGTAAATTCATAAGAGCAAATAACAATAAATTGCAACTTTTTCATTTACATTTGTATCAGGAGCCAAAATTTACCTACGAAAATTGATATTATTTTACATAAAAAAAAAAATATAACAATAATTGTAATTCGTTTTCTGTCTTGATTTATTTGACTGAAAAAAACGATATATAGAAAAATCAGGATTTCCTATTTTATATGTTTTAGACTTTTGTCTGTCTGTCTGTCCCTATTTCAAAAAGTATTCTAGGACTGACACAAAGAAAATTACTAAAAATTATGATTTAATAAAATTGAGAATGACTTTTACATCATACTAGAGAACGAAAATGAGTATGACCAAGAAGGAATAAAAATACTTTTTACGACTTCATTTCGAAAACTCATCATAACCAAATTTCTTCAGGGTTTAAAGTTTATGATGTTGACTTCCAAAATGAACCAATTTTATGGGCCTTTCCCTATGGAAATCGAACCGATACAGGGAAGTTATTTCCTCATTTCGACTACTCAAATTCTGTCGTGAAATAAGAGGAGTTTGTTGTTTACGACCTATTCCGGTAACATGGGTCGAATCAGAATTAATGTTGCAGTATTGAGTTGTCAATACTTCGCATAGTATGACTGACTAGTCGCTGCAAAGATTCTGGGCGAAATAAGCCCCACCCTCTGATGACGTCATAACCAATCACGTCTCCACCGTTAGCAGCAGATACAATACATACCTTTACAATTTTCAAACTATACTAACTTATAATCACTTTAAGGGATGTGTTGTGACCGTTGTTATAGCGGGAGGCAACGTAAATTGGCTATGACGTCATCCGGGGTGGGGCTTATTCTGACCAGAATCTCTGCAATGACCATAGTCAGTCATACAACTATAATTACTCTTGGGTGTTAATCTTTAATTATCAGTAACATCTTTTTTTGCTATAATCACTAAATACTGCTTTGTATAACAGATAAAATTCAGTTATACTTTTTTCATTTCTATTTTTATATTCGAAATAAAATGTATTAGAATGTAACGAGATAACTGAAATGTCCACTAGATTATTAGATTTCTATTTTATGTTTTATTTTTTTTTATTTATCTTTATTTTTTTTTGTATCAAACTGAAATGCTTATAAATTATATCTCCAAATAATGATTCTTTATTTGTATCATTTTCAACTTACCTCTTAGTTTAGGTTAAAAAACATCCTGAGTGATGGTTTTTAATTTGCATTTCGCCAATTGGCAGGTTTCACAGATATCTGCACTTTTTCAGTTCTAACAATGATTACTGTAAATTTTTTTAAGCCTTATGGATCGGGGCTGTTTATAATTAAAAGTATTTTTTTTTTTTTTTTTTGAACCCGTTAAGTTCCTTACTTTTGGACATTTTACCTGTATAATTCCAATTATGGATATAGCCAATCTTTCACAATAGTCATAACCACAAGTCTTCGGGAATAAGTGAAAAAGTGTTTGTTGATTCTCGTTGTTATACAATAGTCAGCAAATAACACGAACTAGTTATAGAATCTTGTCTAATCTTAGGAGAAACAAAGTGTGCTTTACTTCGTTATCTATTCCCACAAAGATAATATAAGAAATACTATCGATTTCATAGTTTCTGTTGTTGTATTTTAGTCATTATCAGACGAAGTTTAATTTTAATCAGCTTAAAAAGGGTTTATTCTATTAACTATTTATGCATAACCTAAAGAATTATTATTTTGGACCAAGCCTGGAGGAAATAACTTTCAAAAATATTTCAGAGAACATCTTCAAGAAAGGTCACCTCTTAAAATTCACTTACGTCCATCGCAATAGATAATTTTCTTATATATCCCATTAAGACTTGAAAATATTCATTAATGAGCATTTGTCTTTTATGATCTCTTTTCAAAACTGATAAATCCGTTCTAGGAAACCCTCTTCACAGAGACACAAAGCGAAGCGAAATATCATGAAGTTTTCTAGTTGTGGTATTCATAGTTTTGGAATATCCTTGGTGGTTTGAAGCTGAGAGAGAGAGAGAGAGAGAGAGAGAGAGAGAGAGAGAGATAGTGTCAGCGAGCGAGAGGTAGTTAGTGTATTGATTCTTTGTTGTGAGAAAGAATTTTGGTATAAATGAGATTGTTTGTTTATGTTTCAGCTAGGTTAGGACATTGCTGAATGTCTTGGGTGAATGTTCTTTTGATTTGACTGCAGCTAAAGGCAGTTGTATGGGTCGAGTGCTGGATTACTATTTTATATTATTTTTCAATCAGCGTGGAAGTGTTTTGTTTATTTTGACAGTAAGTACATTTTCTTTATGTTTGCTAGGAGTGATTCTGAATATTAGAAACCGTTTATTATTTATCTCTGGTTATAGTGCGATAGTTTAGTTAGCTAGGTGTGTTCGTAAGTGTTTTTCTTTTTTTCATTTACAGGCCGTAATTCCTCCTTTGGAAACCATATTTTTGAATGCTGATATATAGTTGCTGACCCTGGCTGGAATTGATTGTATTTTGACTGCTCTTTTGGACTGCTAAACCGTTGATGACCTGGCCTGTTTATTAAGATTTCGATTGATGATAATGATAATGATGATGATGATGACGATGATTACTACGACCCTAATCAGGGAGGCAGCTGTGGGCAAATTGCCACACAGTTTAATCTGTTAATTACAGAGCTGTAGTAGTGTGCCGTGATAGACAGTTCGGCTTCTGTGGACGAGTGTTGGGTGTCGCAATATCTATAAACACGAACATCTTGGTGTTGGTGTGCGCGTAATTTTAAGTTTTTTAGGTGTTTGGGGGGGTTTATTTGAATGGTGTTACCTTTTCTGTATATTCAGTAATAAGTTTATAATTAGTGATAAGTGTGATTTGTTTGGTTGTGTTTAGTTATAAGAAATCTTGTGTTAAGTTTATTATTATTATTTTTTTTCTTGTTTTTTTTGTCCAAGAGTCTGGTTTAGATAACGTAAAGAGAAAGTTTGCTTTGTTGAGACAATTGTCAGTAGGTGTGATTCAGGGTGTGGGGCTGTTTTTTTTTTTTTTTTTTTTTTTTTTTTAAACAACCCGCCACAAAGTGATAAAGTAGATTTTATTCTATAAAGGTTATTGTGAATAATAAAAATAACGGGTAGAGAGAGATAGAGTGAAGTTGAGAATTGCTAATATTGTCGATGGCTGTGCAGTAATGGCTATTTAAATGCAACAAGGATTTAGCATATGCAGATGAGGGTACTCCCTTTGCTTAGTTTCCATCCTGGTTTTAGACCAGTGGATACTGAATCCATTAATGAGGATGTAACTAAATGTATATTAGAGCCTATTAAAGTTAATAAGTTTTATACTTTATTATCATTATCATTATCATTATCATTATTATTATTATTGTTATTATTATTATTATTATTATTATTATTATTAGCAAAACTACGATCCTATTTTGAAAAGCAGGATGCTATGAGCCCAAGGGCTTCAACAAGGAAAAATAGCCTAGTGAAGAAAGGAAATAAGGAAATTAAATAAACTATATGAGAAGTAATGAATCAAGAATATAACATATCTGAAGGTCATTAACAACATTAAAAGAGATCTGCCCATATATAAACTAGTATATGATGTTACTCTCTTTACATCAATTCCACCTCTAGATTTTATATTAGTGGTTACTGAATTCCTTTATGGGGATCTAGTTAGAGTTAGAGTTGAATTTTGACCAACTCAAAGTATGACTGTAAGTAGGTCAGGAACAGGGCCTCCTCAACATCCAGATTTTTTCACTGATAGCGTCACTTTAACTAGATTACTGTCATTAAAAATTCTAGGAGTTTCCAAAGTTTTGTATAAACTTTCAATGATCTCTGAGAGAGTTACAAGGAGTTACAAGGATTTTGGATGTCTCAAAGACTTTTTAGTCCATCTACAGAGACTTCATTTGCTCTTGAGTAAAGCGATTTATTTAAACATTTATGGAGTTTTTGTGATCTTGTCTAACTTATTTTTTAATTCGTTTACCGTGTTACTGTTCAAAACATCCGCTGGAAGTCTGTTCCATGTACTTGCTCATTTGTATGTAAAGAAATTACCACCTTAGGTGGAGTTGTACCTTTTCAATTCCAGTTTGTAGAGAGAGAGAGAGAGGAGAGAGAGAGAGAGAGAGAGAGAGGAGAGAGAGAGATTAGAGTATTTATGACTACTCAACCCAGTGAAGTCGGACTAGCTTGGTGTCTATATGTTTAAAACCCGAATCCAGTTGAGAGAGAGAGAGAGAGAGAGAGAGAGGAAGAGAGAGATGAGAGAGAGAGAGAGAGAGAGAGAGAGAGAGAGAGAGAATTAACAAATAAACAGATTAAAAAAAAAGATATGTCTAAAATGGCAGTTTGAAAGTGGCCACTTCTCTTAAAAAGACACCAACTGATATCAAAAGTTCTTCTTTTATAACCTACTTTTCTGTGTCCTTCTTGTCCCGAAAGACTCAGATACCGTCCTTTAATGTGAATGTCATAGTGGATTTGAATTAGTATAGATATGGGAAAAAAGATGAAGAGTGATGTCGATTATCTTCTATATTTCTTATTGCTAATCATTTGACCTATGTAAGTTGCTTAATCAAAAAAACAATTAAAAATCTCATATACAATTATGGGTTTAAATATATATGCCTCTCTGGAACTGTATTGTAAAAGAAAACAACACTAATAATGATAATAATAATAATAATAATAATAATAAATAATAATAATAATAATAATAATAATATTAATAATAATGAAAATAATAATAATGATAATAATAATGATGATGATGATGATGACGATAATAATAATAATAATTATAATTATGATGATAATAATAATAATAATAATAATGATAATTATAATTATTATGATGATAATAATAATAATAATAATAATAATAATAATAATAATAATTATTATTATGATATAATAATAATAATAATAAAAATAATAATAATAATTATAATAATAACAATAATAATAATAATAATAATAATAATAATAATAATAATAATAGTTATGATGATAATAATGATAATAATAATAATTATGATGATAATATCAATAATGATAATAATAATAATAATGATAATAACAATAATAATGATAAAAATAGTAAAAATAAAAATAATAGAAATAATAATAATAATAATAACGATGATAATAATAATAATAATTGTAATTATAATAATAAAATAATAATAATAATAATATTAATAATAATAATAATAATAATAATAATAATAATGATAATAATAATGATAATGATAATATTGTTAATTGTAATAATAATAATAATAATAATAATAATAATAATCTTGTTAATTTTAATGATACATATGAAACATAACTCAATATTGTTAAGAAACAAGAAAAATATGATCTCTCTAATTCAGTTTTTTCATCTATGGAAACATTTTGTAAAAATAAAATGTAAAAGTGAAAAATAATCCAAAATTGTGAAAAGGTCATTCCAGAAAAAACTTTTAAATAAAACATCCTCCCATAACGGTAGAAGACGATCTGTCTAAATCTTTAACCAAATCTTAAAAAAAAAAAAAAAAAAAAAAAAAAAAAAACCATTAAACTCGTCCCATATATGTCTGGTTCCTCCTTTATGGTCTTAGCTCTTTTCTTCTGATCAGCTTTTAAATGTGTGTATCTGTGTACATACACATATTTATATACAAATAAATATATGCAAAACCCATTTCTTTATTTATCTATTATTAATATTATTATTATTGTTGTGTTGTTGTTGTTGTTGTTGTTGTTGTTGTTGTTGTTGTTGTTGTTGTGAGCATAACAAAAAAAAAATTGATTTCTAACAGAAAATTAGAACACAAACAGACACCTTTTAAAAGTATTTCTTAAAAGGCACCCAAAGTCCTACTCAAATACAAAAGCTAAAGGAACCTTTCTATGGCTTCAAAGATATCCAAAAAGATTGGGAAAATTATCGTGTTCATATTGTTTATATTTATTGTTTACAAAACAAAAGTTTTGATCTTTTCCACTCTACAGCTTAACCTTTCTTGAAATGTACTCGGGTGATGTAATGCTTTACGGACACGCACATGCACGCAACATACACACTCACACATATATATGTATATATAATGAACATGATAGATAATAGATAGACATTAAGAATACTGAATGGGTCCTTAGAGATTACAAATGAAGCAGGGGAAGGTAGAGAAGACGATGGATTGACGAACTAAGGAGATTTGCTTGCATAGACTAGCATTGAAAGACATAAAAAGGAAGCGTGTTGACGGACATGTTTGAGGCCTATGTCGTGCAGTAGACTAGCTACGGCTGATGATAATGATAATGATGATGATACATATACATATATGGATACACACATATACATATGCATACATGTTAACGAGTTTACAAATACCTTATAATATGGATTATCTTTGCCTCGGGTTCAGAGACCTAAGGGGGAATTAACTTTATGATAATAGCTTCTGGTCGGCCATGGATTCGAACTCGGACCCAGGTGATTGAGGCTGGTGGTCTCTGATCCCTAGGCAGAGATGATTCGATATCAAGAGGTATTTAGGGTTTATATGAATATATGTATAAACACGTTTAAATTTGCAAAATCATCATTATGCATACATTTGTATAACCTAAATATAGACAGGTATATATATTCATTAACCTCTCGCTGGAGAGGCGAATCAACAAAATGTGGTTAGATTTTATGTTCTCAATTGTGTCACTGTTTCGCAGGAGAACATTGCAACCGCTGTTTGCTGCTCGTTCTCTCCAAACGACACATCATTCCCGCCAGATTGCAACACAGTAAAGGTCCTGTCGTTCACAATTCAAATGTAACATCTACCATTTTTTTTAACGTTTAAACTTTTCACAATGTTTCGTTCTAAGAGATAGGAGACTATTTTTTTCAAAATTTTTATTGAATTTGGAACATTTTATTTGCTGGTGGGATACCCTAAACGTTGTGAAAGGGTTTGCGTAGTGCCATGATCAGCAATGATGCACTAGTCAGGGATACTTATTACTAGGTTGGTTTGCCGTGAGCGATCAAACGAAAATCTCCTATGATCACCAATCCGCAGTGGCCAGCGTAGTGATGAAAACTGGCCAAACTCCAGACATGAATAAAGACATGTCTGAAGCATTTGCCCTGCAGTGGATTGGAAACTGCTGTATTTGTTGTTGCTGTTTTTATTAGTAAAACTTTTTAATACAAGCATTAAGGCTCAAAGTTTAGAATAAAGGTGTTAGTAAGCGAGAGCTTCTGATAATGGAGCTGCTGATTGGTTGGTGTAGATTACCTTGGATTGATGCCAGACACCGCTATTTTGGAATGACCAGAAATGTTATGGGTAATTAGTGGCCTATTGTGGACCTCTGTACTGGATTGATATATGGAGATGGCTTTGAATCTCTCTCTCTCTCTCTCTCTCTCTCCTCTCTCTCTCTCTCCTCTCTCCTCTCTCTCTCTCTCAACTTATTCCAGTTTCCTGTCCACAGAAATTACAATCCTGGGAGTGACAGAAAAAACTGCAACGGTGACATTCGTGAAATTCTGCTTCTGTTTAAAGCTGTGTTTTTCAAATGGCTGGATTTCCTCACACAATTCAAGAACGATTAATAGTAATAATAATTTTAATAATTTCAGTAAAAATAACAATTTTAATAATTTCAATTTCTATTACTGTATTTTCATGTTTTCTCATTACATCTGAGAAAAAAAAATATATTTAATGGAGAAAAATTTTTTTAAACTTTTCTTAATATGTGGAACAGATTTTCCTTGATTTTATTCGTTTCTAAATAGGTAGTTAGTATCACCAATCCTTTACTCAACATCTCAGATTCACACATGACTTAATTTGCAAATTATGGTTATAGTTTGGCCAGGGCACCAGCCACCCGTGGATATACTACCGCTAGAGAGTTATGGGGTCCTATGACTGGTCAGTACAGTACTATAACATTGGATCCTTCTCTCTGGTTACGGTTCACTTTCCTTTGCCTGCACATACACTGAATAGTCTGGCATATTTTTTACATATTCTCTTCTGTCCTCATACACCTCACAACACTGAGATTACCAAATAATTCTTCTTCACCATAGGGGTTAACTACTGCACTGTAATAGTTCATTGGCCACTTTTCTCTTGGTGGAGGGTAGAAGAGACTCTTTAGCTATAGTAAGCAGCTCTTCTAGAAGAAAGACAATCCAAAATCAAACCAATGTTCTCTAATCTTAGGTAGTGCCATAGCATCTGTACCATAGTCTTCCACTGTCCTTGCGTTAGAGTTCTCTTACTTGAGGGTACACTCATGCACACTATTCTATCTAATTTCTCTTCCTCGTGTTTTGTTAAAGTTTATATAGTTTACATAGGAGATATTTATTTTATTCTTAAAATATTTTTATTTTTCCTTGTTTCTTTTCCTCACTGGGCTAATTTCCCTGTTGGAGCCCCTGGGCTTATAGTATTCTGCTTTTCCAACTAAGGTTGTAGCTCAGCAATTAATAATAATAATAATAATAATAATAATAATAATAATAATAATAATAATAATAATAATAATAATGTATATATTGATACAGAATTGTTATTTGTGATGTATCAGTATTTGCTAAAGTAACCATTGATGACGTTATTGGGATTTATCTTTGATACTTTATAGAGTAGATAATTGAATTTGCCATTTTCTAATAATACTGTAATAAAGTTAATTGTAATGTGTTAAAAGATTTAATGGGAGGTTTTTATACAAATCATATTGTATGGGAAATCCTTATCTACAGTCTCAATGGGTAACTCCTTATCTGCAGTATCCATGGGAAACTCTTTATCTACAAGCATCCCTATTGACAGGTCAATTATAAAAAAAAAGAAAGAACCAAAGATAGGAAATAAAATTTAGGAAAAAGCTTTTCACATCTTAAGGAAAGAGATTATAACACGCCCCCCCAAAAATTTAGATCATGGATTCTATCCATAAAAATATAATTTTTCTAACCGTGACAAAATAGGAAAATGAAATAAGAAAAAGAAATATCACCAGTTTAATGGTTCCAGGAAAGAAAAAATAAGTTGATCAATTAAATTTCTTGGACTTTCTTGGAAATCTCAGCCATTTTAAAAACATGGCTTTGAACAAAAGCACAGTTCCGAGAATGTCAATGATGTAATTTTCTCTGTCACTGCCAGGATGGTAATTTCAGTGGACAGGAAAACTAGAATAAATTAAGAGAGAGAGAGAGAGAGAGAGAGAGAGAGAGAGAGAGAGAGAGAGAGAGAGAGAGAGAGAGAGAGAGAGAGATCGGAACAGTATTTAAAAGACCGACAAATGACATGAAATGAGATAGGTTAATCTAATACAGTTTTTCTTCTTCTTCTTCTGGCAATCATCATTAAAACAGAGCTTCATTAGGAATCTTCGTTTTAGGTAAAATGATTTTATTTTTCATTTCTCAAACTTATCAAGAAACTTCAGTAAGCTCTGAGAGATAAACTTCATTCGAGTAAAAACACTTCTCAATTCTCAAAAATTAACGATGTTGAAATTTACTCTCTCTCTCTCTCTCTCTCTCTCTCTCTCTCTCTCTCTCTCTCTCTCATCTCTCTCTGTTTTTGTGTGTGGGCTTATGTATATAATACAATCATTATTTAATCTCTCTCTCTCTCTCTCTCTCTCTCTCTCTCTCTCTCTCTCTATCTCTCTCTCTCTCTCTGCCCACCTTTCTGTGGCTCATCTCTTATTTGGTTTTCTCTACACGAATCATCTACCTAAGATTTTACATAAAGTTTGTGTTTTCGTTTGGATAATGATTCTGTCTGTCTGTCTGTCTCACTCGTAAGATATTTCCTTTATGAAGTAATCCCTGGCTTTCCTTCGCCCTATGTTAATACAAAACACGATAAACATTTCTAATATCTCTCTCTCTCTCTCTCTCTCTCTCTTCTCTCTCTCTCTCCTCTCTCTCTCTCTCTCTCTCTCTCCCAGCCTTTCTTCGGTTGATCTGGATTCCTCTGTAATGAATCACCGACATGAGATTTTTTAAGGTTGGACCCAGAGTACTCGTTACCACAGGACTTTCATCACAAGTTGGAGAAATGAAAAGTCTTTGAGTATTGAAGGAAGGGTTGTTTTCTTTCATAGAAAGATACTGAAGCAAATATCTTATTTGCTACTAGGTTTGGAGAGAGAGAGAGAGAGAGAGAGAGAGAGAGAGAGAGAGAGAGAGAGAGAGAGAGAGCCTGAGGACAGGACAGTTTGAGAATTGCCAACGTATTTAATTAAGCCCATTAAAGGTTGAGTGTAATCTGATAAGATTCTCGAAGCAATTTACGCACTTGACCCTAAGCTTTGCCGGAAAGCTTCGCTTTTCTTCTTCTTCTTCTTCTTCTTCTTCTTCTTCTTCTTCTTGTCATGACAAGTAGAGGTCTTTGAAAATCTCATTTTATCGGTATCCTAAAACCAATTTCAATTGCCTATTGGAAATGTCCCTGCTTAGTTATCTGATGGGCTGGATTTCGCGACCAGTTTCTTGTAGTGTCTGCAACCTCACCATCATTGTGAGCTAAGGATGGAGTAT
>NC_090756.1:36094555-36099555 GCF_036898095.1 Palaemon carinicauda | reverse complement strand
ATTGTTTTATTAACGTTTTTATAGATTATACAGGTGATATTTATTCTAATGTGGTTACTCTTTTTAAATATTTTATTTTTCCTTGTTTCCTTTCCCCAGTGGCCTATATTCCCTGTTGAAGCCCTTTGGCTTATAGCATCCTGCTCCAACTAGGTTTGTAGCTTAGCAAGTAATAATAATAATAATAATAATAATAATAATAATAATAATAATAATAATAATAATAATAATATCAACATATTAGGTCATTGACAAAGCGTAGTGACATATTAGGTCATTGGCATAAAGCTTAGTGACATATTAGGTCATTGGCACAAAGTCTAAAACAGATGATCTTTCATTTTATAGTTTTTTAAATAGACGAATATTTACTGACATAGTTTTTGACCATCCTTGTATGTTACAGGTATGTGAATGTATTTATTCATGTGTGGGTGTGTATGTGTAGCCTCGGATGTTGAGCCACAAATGTTTGGGACAAAACTACCATATTTGTTTGTGTATATATGTATGTATATATTTAGACTATGTATGTATGTATGTATGGACCAAGGTGCAGAATAACATTAAATGTAATATTTGCGAGCTCCTTAAGGAATAAACAAGTCTCGCGAGACTGCCTGATCACTCTTCCATACATACATACAGTATATATATATATAAATATATATATATATATATATATATATATATATATATATATATATAGATAGATAGATAGATAGATAGATAGATAGATAGATAGATAGATAGATAGATAGATAGATATATAGATATATATATATATATATATATATATATATATAGATAGACAGATAGATATATATATATATATATATATATATATATATATATATATATATATATATATATATATACCCTATGAAGAAGTGCAGAGTATAATAGATGAGACTGGTGACTTCATTGCTAAAGTTTGAAGGAATAATCGAGGTTATACAGAATTTGGTGGGTGGTGGGGTCTTGGCGAAGTTCCAAGGGAAAATTGAGCATATCATACAAGTATACATTGACTTCACCATGCGGCAATTACAAAAATTAAATAGATCACATAGCCATTAATAAAGAGAGAAAGAAAACTCTGAGAAATGTAAGAAGCTATAGAGATGCAGATATTGGTAGTGATCACCAGCTCCTCATTGACACTGAAATTAAAACTGAAAGCACCCAATAAAAATATAGATAGAATATCTAGGTTTGATACAACTAAGCTTTTAGAGGAAGAGAACAGAGAAACCTTTGCAATTGAATGTAGGAATTCTTTTGCAGTCTTAGAGACTTTAAGAGACGAAGAGGAGAATAGTGTGATATTAAGAACATATATCAGTGGGTTGGTAGTGAAGTTTTGGGACACGCAGTTACAAGGAGAAAACCATGGAAATCATCCCAACTGTAATAAGGAGTCAAAGACAGGAATAGGTTGTTGAAATTTTCCGGAGAAGTAATGAAAATTATAGGGTAGAGCGTGCTAATTATTCCAGTATTGATAGTGAGGTTAAAAGAAAAGCCAGTAATAACTCGAGGGAATATTTAGACAGTAAAGTAGATGAGGCTGACAAAGCTATGAATTCAGAGATTGGCTGTGGTGTAAGAGTTGCTCATAGAATTGTTAATGAAATCTCTACTGGGCCAAAAAAAGAAGCTTATACCCATCAAAAGGAGAGATGGGTCTGTTATAGCAACAGATGAAGAATGTGGATGTTGGATGGAACACTTAAGTAAGATTATGAATAGGACAAATGAAGGGAATAATTTGATTGATATACCTGAAGCTGAGGAAGACCTTGATGTGCCCATGAAAAGATTCAGTGTGTTTGAAGTCGAAGCTATCATTAAAAAATTCAGGATATATATATAAAAAAAAAGCCTTGATACGATTGAATAACTGGAGACGATTTTGACCGAGAACGAAGTGACTCCCAGAATACTTACAAGATAAATTTGGAGAATGTAGCATGAAGAGACGAAACCCGATGAATGGGAGCTAGGAGTGCTGGCGAAAATGGCAAAAAAGGATATCTGACTAATTGCAATAATTACAGGAGCATCACATTTACGTCAGTTGTCATGAAAATATATAGATTACTCATTCTAAATAGACTAGAGATAAAGATTGATGAAAAGCAGAGAGATGAAAAAGTAGGATTTCAAAAAGGTAGATGTTTTACTGACCAAATTTTCATTTTAAGACATGTGGTACAGCAATGTGTAAAATATAGGATTCCACTTTTGATGGCCTTTTTGTGGACTATGAAAAAGCCGTTGATAGAGTGCACCAGCCAGTTTTGTGGAGAGTCTTGCGTTATTATCGAATTCCTCTTAAATATGTAAATTTGATTAAGTCTGTTCATGAGAATAGCAAGAGCAAAGTTAAGGTTAATGGCGTCTTATCAAATAAATTTCCAGTGAACAGTGGAGTACTTCAAGGGAATTTGTTGTTACCTATGCTGTTTATCTTTCTCATGGATTTTGTAATGAATAGAACAGTTGGGGATGACGGAGAACGATTGTACTGGATTTGTAACAGGAAATTAGCAGACCTAGGTTATGCTGATGACTCTGCACTTATTTGCAAAACGCTACATGACTTGCAAGGATTGCCTACCAGAATGCATGAAATATCACACGAGGTTGGCTCATGATAAATAGAAGAAAGACAAAGATTATGAGAATGGAATATGCAATGGAAGATGAAATATCATTGGAAGGAGAAGGAATTAATGAGGTAGAATCATTTGGATATTTAGGAATTATGATCTCCACAACAGGATCTTTAGAATTAGTTTAATGAAAAAAAAAAATCAGACAATGACTATATTAAGTAAAATTTGGAAATCAAATCACCTGAAATTACAAATACAAATCTGGCTTCATAGCAGTTTAGTGAGATCGGTGTTACTGTAAGGACATAATTCGTGGTACGACAATGAAACCACATCCAACAGATTTAGTAGAGTTGAGAACAAAGCCCTCAGAAGAATATTTGGAGTTAAATGGCAGGACATGATTAGAAATGAAACTATAAGAGAGATTACTCGAGGTCCATATATGGATGAGATCATGGTGAGAGGAATATGGAGATGGGTTTTGCATGCTCTTCGTACTCCCTTAGAGAGATTACTTCTCCACACGTTCAGCTGGGCTCCGTGAGGCAATAGAAGAGTTAAAAGACCCAAGCCCACATGGCTAAGGACTATGAAGCGTGTTGATGAATGGAAAAGAATTGATTTAAAAGTTCAAGATAGAGACAACTGACAAAATCTAACTGAGGCCCTTGGTTTCAATAGGCGAGGGAGGAGATGATGATGATGATTATGAAATGTATATAGAATTTTATATAAAAAAGTGTCCGTACGTGTATGTAACTGAAGTAGTGGTAAAACTTCAGAAAACTACTTTTCAGTATTGACATTAAAACTTGCAAGAAGACTTGAAGGGGAAATCCCTTCAACCCTGTGTTTGTTGAAATATTCGACTTGGCCCCTCCCACCCTGTCCTACTCCCCCTTGTCTGCGGACTCTCCCTCTCGCCTCCCACCATTACCTGCCCCTTTCACCGATTACCCCCCGCCCCCCGTTCATGGTCCCTCACGCCAACCTATCCACGTTCCCGCCCCCTTCGCACATCCGGGAAGGTAATAAATCCTCTGTTTCCACCATGAACCTACGAAGGACATCCTCAACAGGTCTCGAGAGACGCCCTCCCCCTTGGGAGTCCTCCGGAGGGGAAGGAATGCCCAGGGTGAAGTTCTTCAGGAGGTGGCCGTGGCTTCTCACTGCCGACGAGATTTTATTGGGGATGGAAGGAGAAGTTGCTCTGTGATAATTATGGCTTTAATTAGTGGAAAAGAAGAAGAAGAAGAAGAAGAAGAAGAAGAAGAGAAATGGCTTTCCAGAGTTGTGAGTAATGTGATGCAGTTTAGTGAGTTTCCCTTTCTTGTGTGAATAACACGGAATTAGAATGTTATAATAAACCTTGCCCCTCTCACAGTATAAGGATATACTCTGAAGAATACTTATGAATTTGTAGAGTTGATAAATTCTGTCGAAGATGCAAATAATTATGTTTTGTGCAGCTTCGACATAGAACGTTTATTGACAAACATTCCTTTAAGAAAAACATTGGAGATAATTCTTGAACAACTTTTCCCTAACCAAGAGGACATTTCCGAAGGTTTCAATAAGAAACAATTTAAAATACTATTAGAACTAGCTACCACTACATTCACATTCAATTTTAATGACAAGTTACATGAGCAGGTAGATAGAGTAGCAATGGGATCGCTATGTGGACCAACCTTGACAGAAATATTTCTATGTTATTGTGGAGGGAAATGGCTGAGTGATTGTCCCGTGGAATTTAAGCCTTTTTTGTACCTTCGATATTTAGACAATACATTTTTACTTTTCAAAAATTTAGATCACATAAGCCAGTTTTTAGATTATTTAAATACAAAGACTCGTAATATAAAATTTACGAAAGAAAGTTAACGGGATGATACTTTTCCTTTTCTCGATGTCTTGGTCTCTCGGAAACATAATACCTTTAAAACCTCAGTATTTCGAAAAAACCCTTTTACAGGACAAAGCACTCATCTTTTAAGTTCGGAACCAAAAATCTACTAAATTAAATCAATAAAAACACTGTTATATAGAAGTTATAATGTATGTTCAACTTATCTGTGGTTTCACTAGGAAGAACATTATGTAAAATAATTTTTCATTAGCAATGGGTTCCCTCTGAACCTCTATTACAATCAAGCCAAGAAGTTTTTAGGTAAAATCTACAGTCAAAATTTAGCTATTCAAACGGTCAGTAAGAAAAAGTTATGTCTCCTTTCCGTACTGTGGTTATGTTTCAGAGAGACTAAGAACAGACGTTATGAGTCTTGTGGGGAAGTGTTATCCCCATATAAATTTGAAACTAATTTTTACCAACAAGCTCTCAGTTGACTCACTTTTTAAATATAAAGGTAGTCTACC
>NC_090756.1:36072055-36087055 GCF_036898095.1 Palaemon carinicauda | reverse complement strand
CGAAAAGCCTTTTCTTGGAATTTACAAAAAATGCTGAATAGGAAATATGAAAGGTAATTTTGTATATTATTACATCGTGTGACTACGCACAAGAAATATATGATTTCCTATAGCAAATAACGAGATTTAACCGATTTTGATGACCATTTCAATCGCAAACAAACAGATCAACCAATTCGGTTAGTTATAAGTTGACGAATTGGTTGATGTTATTACGGATGAAATGAATGAGAAAACCAGTTAAATCACAATAAATAAAGAGTACCAAAAGGCCACAGAACCTAACAAACCCACCTAACCTTGCCTAGAAGTACCCCGGTCACAAAACACATATAATAAGAATGGGGGAATGACTTACCTTGATACACAGTACTACCAACGGAGACGAATGGTACACAGAACTACCAACGACACGATGGCATTACTAGAGCTAGAACTGATAAATATCTCCTCAGATATATTCAATAATTTCTCCATATAACTGGTACGAAATATATAAAAAGTACAGAAAGGCCACAGAACCTAACAAACCCACCTAACCTTGCCTAGAAGTACCCCGGTCACAAAACACGAATAATGACTATTGAGGAATGACTTACTTTTATGAAGGAAACGTCGAAACTTGCTGGACTCGGAAGGAAGAGACAAAAGCGCACGACACTAGGGGCAGTTTAAACGTTGAGGAATAACATTGTGAGATTTAAATTGATGACCATTTCAATCGCAAACAAACAGATCAACCAATTCGGTTAGTTATAAGTTGACGAATTGGTTGATGTTATTACGGATGAAATGAATGAGAAAACCAGTTAAATCACGATATCTACTATAGGAAATCATATATTTCCTGTGCGAAATCACACAATGAAATACAATACAAATGAACCATATAAATATTAACACTGTGGACATATATACTGAGTTAAAATATATAAACAACAGATGTCCGGGACGATAACATTAGCAACGTTACCAATGGTTGACAGAACTACCAACGATGACGAATGGTACACAGTGTTACCAACGGAACGATGTCTATACTAGAGGTAGAAATAAATTTTTCCATACGAAAACTAAATAATACTTCCATAAAACTATTACACAATAAATAAAGAGTACCAAAAGGCCACAGAACCTAACAAACCCACCTAACCTGGCCTAGAAGTACCCCGGTCACAAAACACGAATAATGACTATTGAGGAATGACTTACTTTTATGAAGGAAACGTCGAAACTTGCTGGACTCGGAAGGAAGAGACAAAAGCGCACGACACTAGGGGCAGTTTAAACGTTGAGGAATAACATTGTGAGATTTAAGAAAATGGTCAACATAACCTGAATTATCAACAAAATCACCATGGAATAGAGCCACTGCTTTTAGATACGGAATGCTGCAACCGGTACAAGTTTCTATAATATGTTCCATCTCAAAATACGGGAAAAAAAACGCACTAGTAACGAAGGACGAGTAACTAGGTCAAAGGTTAAAACGGGAAAGGCAGGGGAACAATGGGTCGGAAAACAGCGCATACAGAGATAAAGGAAGGGGGGGTAGGGATATATCTGAATAGGCCTAGAGTGATGATTGGTTAAGGGAAAAACAACGAACAAAAGAGTGAAAACATGAATGAACTAAATACGGAAACTAGACGAAAGAAAAGTTTTATAAGACACAGAGGAGAGAAAAGGAACTAACCAACAAAAATAAATACAAACAATATAGGAAGATAAAATGGAATGAACGGTAAATAATAGAGAATGGGAATATAAAATGAGGAGATCATACCGAGAATTAACTGGATAAAAAAACTAGTCCAGGGTAAGTATTTATGTGAAACCGGGAAGGGATAAAGAAATAACTCAACAAATAAAACCAATATAGGAAGGTAAAATGGAATGAATGATAAATAATATTGAATGGGAATAAAAATGAGAAAATAACACTAATAAAAAGAGTAAAAGGGGGAGTGAAAACTCCTGCGCAGGGGGGGGGGGATATATGCGCAGATCGGAAACTGATGAAACGAACGTACGTACAAATGGGAAAGGAAATAACAAAACAAATAAACCCAATATAGGAAGGTAAAATGGAATGTATGATAAATTATATTGAATGGGAATATAAAATGAGAAAATAATACGGTAATAAAAAGAGTAATAATGGAGAGAAACTCCTGCGAAGGGGGGTTATATAAGCGAAGGACGGAAGGTGGGGCGAACGAACAAACGAACAAATGGGTGCTAATGATAGCATGAAACGCTAACATTTGATCTACATCAGGTATGGAATGCTAACATTTAATCTACATCAGGCGTTGGCAGCACTGGTTACTGTATTACTACAAGAAATAACCTTTGAAACGGCTCCTCCCAAATATATCCAGGTATACTGATTTGTCTTTTTCTACGGTTATAATAAATACCAGAAAGAAATGTATAGAGAAGAAAAGGACTGAATTACGGTTATATATCGGTTCCCCAGTATGTTTTCCCCACCCAAAACCCCGAGTTCCCACTGGGGGTCCCCCATTATCGACAGATATAGATGTATATATATTTCTGTAACTATTCATTTGCGACGGGAACGAGTGTTATTTTCGAAGGGAGCGTAATTTTTCCTATAAGAAAAAGTAGTTGGAATAATAGGATACATTGAGATGTAATAATATACAATGAAACCGGAAAGGTAGGGAGTACTAATCTATTATTCATACCTCAAATTGCTTAAATATGTATCATGTTTAAAACAATAGTTGCTTAAGGGACCAGGTGCACTTACGTAAATATGAAAAGGACATTTCAGCAATAAAACTAATGGTTTTCATTAAAAGTATTATTTTAAACATAGAATATAGATGTTCTTCCTGCCAAAAAAGCAATAATCTGAATTTACAAAATATATTCTCACAAATAAATTGGACTGGCGTTTTTATTTTTATTTCTCATATTTGCTATTTTGAATTAGTCAAGATACGTTAAAACAATAGAATGAATAAGATGCTAAAGTGAAGTCGATGATAAAAGACTTTTGTACAAGTTTTCTTCATAGGCATAAACTCTCTCTCTCTCTCTCTCTCTCTCTCTCTCTCTCTCTCTGTAACCCACAGTATGTTCTTTTCATTTCACAACATAATGATCATAGTGGAATAGGCCTAAACCTTTTATTTTGGCGATCGAAATCCATACTGCCCTTTTTGTTCTTGTCTAGAAGTAGTTTGGGTTGTGAAAGGTCTAGTTATGACTTTGGTGAATGATGTTAAAAAAGGAGCCATATGTTCTTCATGGTCTACAGGTTCACGTCAAATTTTACATATCCCCTCGTAACTTACATTATTCTCTCTCTCTCTCTCTCTCTCTCTCTCTCTCTCTCTCTCTCTCTCTCTCTCTCTCTCTCTCTCTCTCTCTCTCTTATACTCCATTTAGTGTCCTTTCTATGTATACTAGATCCTCCTCTGTCTTCGTTCGAACTTCTATATATATATCAACAATAATAATTCATTCTACTACTATCAACCTCGCTACTTGTAATTTTACTTCCATTCTATTCCATCGATCTAACGCAGATTTTATGGAAATATGATAGTCAAGATGATTAGAATTTAGGAATATAAGTGAAAAAAAAATCGTTTGGTTTGGCCAAACAATGTTGGAACCTTTTTGAGGGTGTAAGCGGTTCATGAAAGTGTGGAACCATGTCTATGCTCAGTGACGTCACTTGTTATTTTACTGTTCTCTCTGGCAACAAGAATCTGCGATTTATTGAATTTTTATGTGCAGTTCTGTTTCCCATTAATATAAAGGTAAGGGTTTGTTTGATACGCAGTTTCATTGATATTAAAATAATTCTTTAGTTAAAGTGGTCTTAATAAATGTGGAACTGTTAGAAATTTATTCTTTAACCTAGGCCTATATATTTCTTCCAGACCTAGCAACTTCATGCCAGACGAGGCCTACCGTAGTAGTAGGCCTACAATTTTGCTTATGACGTATCTATGAATATTTTTAGACATGATTAAAAAGGGCAAGAAAACAAATGACGAAAAGAAATTTACGAAATCAGTTTCCAAACGAACCGCTCTGGCTATTTATGTAGTTTTGGCATTCTATGTTGATATAAACTACTCCCATTTATGTTTTCTCAACTCCTGTGTCTAAGAATTAAAGAAAGACTACACCAAGGAATTAGAATTTCATTATCAGGAATTATCAGAGAATAGAATTCTGGCTATCTCATCATTGGGAAAAAATATGTACAATAGGTGCAAAAATGACAGGACGTGTTTCTTAGCCTGAGCCTGTTTACCTAAGCTACCCTCACCTTACCTATGTCTACATAACCTACCCTCACCTTCCTGCCCTTACCATATCTTAACTTATCTACCCATACCTAGGCTACCTTTAGCTTACCTACCCATTCAGTGCATACCAATTCCTTGCCTACCTTCTCGTTATCTAACCTCACCTTACCTCACATTACATAACCTTACCTTACCTTACCTACCAACACCTTACCTAACCGACACCTAACCTTACCTTACCTAACTTTATTTACCTTACCTACTAACACCATACCTAACCGTACCTATCGACACCAGGCCTACCAATTCCTTACCTAACTCTACCTAACCTACCAACACCTTACCTAACTTTACCATACCTACCAACACCTTACCTAACTTTACCTTACCTAACCTTACCTAACCTTACCTTACCTAACCATACCCTACCCAGCAACACCTTACCTAACTTTACCTTACCCAAACCTACCCTATCCAAACTTACCTTACCCAAACTTACCTAACCTACACTCTTACTTAACCTAATATTACCATACACGCCCTTGCTGTACCTACACTTACCTAACCTGATATTACCATAAATGCCCATACCTTTACTACCCTTACCTTACCATACCTATCATTATTTTACCTACCAATATTTTACCTGCCCTTATCTTACCTACCCTTAACTACCTATACTTTACCTGCCCCTACCTTACTAATCATCACCTTATTTACCCATATTTTACCTATTCTTACATTAACTCCCCATACTTTACCTGCCTTTACCTTACCTACTCTTACCTTACCGGCATTTTCCATACCCACAAGCTTAATGTTACCAAGTAATACTTTACCTACCCACAATTTACCTGCCTATACGTTACTTACCTACAATTTACCTGCCTATACGTTACCTATTTTACCGTATCTATTCTTACCATACTTAACCTTACACCTTATCTACCTTTAACTTACTGAACTGTACTTTACCTCCCCTCACCTTACCTTACTTTGCCTATCCTATCTTTACCTTACCTATCCTTACCTTACCTACCCTTACCTTACCTACCCTTACCTTACCTTACCTACCCTTACCTTACCTTACCTTGCCTATCCTATCCTTACCTTACCTACCCTTACCTTACCTTACCTTACCTATCCTTACCTTATCTTGCCTATTCTATCCTTACCTTACCTATCCTTACCTTACCTTACCTTACATTACCTTACCCATCCTTACCTTACCTTAGTTTACCTTACCTTACAAATAATTTAACTTACCTTAGCTTACCTTACCTTGCCTCACTTTATTTTAACTTACCTTAGCTTACCTTAAGTTATCTACTCTCATCTTACCTGCCCTTAACTTAACTACTCTAACCTTCTCTTCTCTTCTCTCCGTTAACCTTTGATCCTCTTATCTCACCTGTCCTCGTATAACCTTAGCTTAGCTACCTTAGCTTAGCTCTGCTTAGATTAGCTCTGCTTACCTCAACTTACCTTACCTTACCTTACCTTACCTCACAATGTCATATTAGCCTTTTATTCCTTAAACACTAACCTGTAAGCTCCTCTAATCCCTGTCTAGCCTCGAGTGATCCACAACCATAGCTGGTCCACAGCTTTGGGCAAAGAGAAATAAAAGAAAAACCCAAGACTCATTTAAAAATTAGTTTAAGAACCACTACCAATTATGTATATATTGCATTCAAAGATATTCTAGTTTTTGCCAAAAAGAGTTTAATTAAATTATTTGTGTAACTGTTGATTGTTGAGTTAGGTACCGATTTTGTTGGTGTTAAGTGAAATCGATAGAAAAAAATTTATGTCAAGTTGGATTTTGCTTAAGTGTACTGTAGTAAGGAATGTAATGGTATGATATTTTAATATCATGGTAAATATGAATTTTTTAGAGGCAATTGTGGAATGTAGAGATACATTCTCTAGGCAGATATAAAAGGAAATATTTTAAGCTTCACATTTTCTTTATATGATTATCCATGAGGTAAAACAGTTGTTAACATGAATTATTATATCAATATTTTCTTATCGGGATTGACCATTATAGTTATGCAAATATATTTAACAGAAAAGAGGCATAAACAGATCCAAAACCTGCTTGATGTTGCTAATTTATACCCCCAACCAAATATGGGAAGCGGACTCCAAGTAGTACTTGCCCAAGCTACAGAAAAAACTCAGCCTTTGATTTCTCAGACTTAAGGTAAGGAATTATGTAAGATTGTAAATTTGATTAATGTTTTATTTAAAGATTTGTATCTGGGAAGGTATGAAAAGTTAGGTTAAGGAAAAGGGAAGGGTGTCACCAACTGACAGTTAGTAAGGAGGACCCAATCCCTTTGATAGGTAATTTTAGGTGAATTAGGCTAGGACACATTCCATTTTTACCCAAATTCTATTTTCCCCCATTGGGAAAATACCCATTTGTTCCTGCACAAATACAAACCCTTTGCTATCTACAGGGGGTATTACTTTCAGTAAAGCTGAAAGATGAGCCATGATAAATTTTTAGTAAGGGATAGCTACCTCAACCGCTAGTTAGCGGATTCCGCTCACTCACACTCCTAGGCTGAGTAACCACTTTGCTTTCTGACTCTCTCCCACTTTGACTTGCTTTGGTAATTCTATTTCTTTTCAGATTGTGTGTGCGTGTGGTGTCCCATGCGTACCTGTCCTGGTCCAAATGGCCGCTCATCTCATCTGTTGAAACAGATCCTCACCTGCTGTATGCTGCTTGCATGGGCCGCCGGTGTCTCAGGGACGACACTTCTGATGAGCGTAGAGAGTGGTCTGCCTCTGAGGGGGAGAGGTTAGGGCAACGAAAGAAGAAGGCCAAACGTGATTTTTCTCCTTTAGGGTCTTCCTCGAAGTCTGGTTTCTCATGGCAAGTTGCCTGGGAGATTCCATTTCCCTTCAGGTAATGGCAGTGTAGTTCCTTCAGGTTCTCATCATGCTTTCCATTGAGTGAGTCCCTTGGGTTCACGAGACATGTTGCCTTAGGGATCCCATCACTTTCTAGGTAACGATGACATTGTTCCTTCAGGTTGTCATCTTCTTCCTCGTCGCGTGAATCCTAGGAGTTCATGAGACAGGTTGCCTGAGAGATTCCATCTCCCTTTAGGTAACGATGACATAGTCCATCCGGGTTCTCGTCCTCCGTCGTGTAGCACGAATCCTGTGAGTCTACGCAACAGGTTGTCTGAGTGTTTCCATCTCCCAACAGACAGTAATGATGTAGTTCTTTGGGGTTATTGTTATTTTCCTCGTTGCGTGAAACCTATGGTCTCACACAACGTGAGACCTGGGGGATACCATCTCCCTTCATGTATATCTGACTTAGATCCTTCGGATTTTCGTCAGGACGTTTCCCTACGGTTGCACGACCTGGATTCATGATCCAAGGTAGATCCTCCCCCAGTTTTTGTTATAGTTCTAAGGCTCGACCTCTTGCTGTGTTGTGCGAAAGAACAGCGATGCATGACAAGGCAATGTCGCATGATATGACATTGTCGTGTGACATCTCAGTGTCACAGAGACAAGTCTAACATTCCATCCTCGCGAGACTCATCTCATCCCGCTTTGGTGGTCTCCTCGTCCTTGGACGAGATTACATCTCCTTTTTGGCTGCAGGAGATTTCCCTTCCATGGGAAAAACTCACCCTAGGAGAGACTCTCATCAGCCTCTCCAGTTTCGTGGGCTTCCACCTACCACGAGACTATTGTTGTCCACACGACAATGCCCAGTTCTTCTCCCTAAGGGAAGGCCTGTGGCAATCTTGTCTTCTAGCAAGAAGGCTAAGATTACAGCAGAGGTTTCAAAGATAAGGGATCCCTTCCGTCTCAAGGACCTTCCTCCCAGCACATCAGTGCCTGCGATCCCCCATGGCTGCATGCATTATTTACTCTGATGCGGCAAGCTGTGATGGGGGTTACTTTCTGTACCCAGTCCTTGAGCGGCATCCCTAGGATTCCACTGTTACCTCCTCTTGTCACAGGCTCCTCTCCTCCTCACCACCCCAGAGGATGTTCAGTGGACTCTGAGCCCCTGGGGCCTCCACCCAAAGAGAAGCCAATCTCTTCTTGCAAAGGGGCCAGGGAAGAGAGTGCTCCAGAACCAGACGGGAGTCCCCTGCAGTTCAAGATTTCTACGGCCAGATCTAAGGGCAGGAGGAAGAGGATACTTCCATCTCCTCTCAAAGAGGACAGGGCAATCTACTACACGGACTCGTTCCGCCTAACTCCTGTTGAGGTACTGCCAAGGAAGGCACGCCTTCCAGCACGGTGTGATGTGGTTCCTCCTGCATAGTCCCATCTCCCCCGCAGACCAGCAGAGACCGCCAGGCCTACGTTGATGGAGGAACATCTGCCTTTCTGCCTCAGAGCAGAGACAAATGAATTATTTACTATCCCCAAATCCTCAACTAGACCTCCTCTACTTTAACCTGAGAGGCAGAGGGAGCCCAGCACATCAATGGCATTGCCCCGTCCTTGGTCTTTCCTGATGTAGACCTTGACCCACTCCGTGCTCCTATGGATGAGAGCTCGGAAGTGGATGAGCAAAACTTTGAAAACGACGATTTGCCAACTGCCGCTAGCCCTAAAACAACGGAGGACGAACATAAAGAGTCCGAACATGCCTTCTGGCAGGTTCTAGCCTACATCTATACCATCAATGGACTGCCAGATCCATCGACAGCCCCTCTTGACCAATTCTACGGTACCCGGAAACCCCTGAGGGCCAGTACAACTCTGCCCTAGTGAAAGGGTTTGAAGGGTGCCAAACAGAAGGCGATGTCTCAGGCTACAGGTTTTACTTCTTCTCTGCATTTGAACAACTCCTCCAGAATCCTTCCGCCTCCTTTTGTGTTGCAGAGGAAATATTACAGAATCCCCAGCGAGCCTCTTGATTACTCTATAGAGGCACTCTCAAAAGGCTCGACCTTTGAGAAGTTGACGGGACTGCCAGTCTAGGTTTTGGCTCTGAGATCCTAAATCAAGTGAAAGTCGCCCAGCAGGCTACTTCGTAGCTTGACTTTTGATTGGGGTTTCAGGGACAACTGGTCCTTTCTCAGACATGATCCAGAGAGCTAACTAGGAAGTCTATGGAGACTTTCCTGTTTTCCGGCACTAGAGCAATTGAGTTCATCTCTCGTTATATAGTGAATCTCTGGGCCAACACCATTTTGGAGAGAAAAGTTCCAGACACAGCTCCCTCAGGCCGAGATGGTGAGCCTCAGGAACTCCCCTTTCGAGGGGAGCTCTCTGTTCACATGTGAGAACATTGAGCAGGTGAATGAGAAATGGAGAAAATCAAATTACTACTTTCTTAAACAAAAAGCCGTAATTTCTAGGCCGACACGTCAGACTAGCAATAAGACCTCAGGTACTTCTAGATCCTAATCCATCCATCTTCCAGGAAGTATCTAAGATTCATGCTAGACCAGAAACATTATCAGTACTGTGTTTCAGTCTTTCCACAGCACCTCAAGTGCTCACTCTTGTATCCTCTTGAACCCACAGAATCAACACCCATCTCCCAAGATACCTGGGTGACTGACTGATTCTAGCAGACTCAAAGGCGACCCTTCCTCACCACCGAGACGAGCTTCTAAGGTTTTGCCAAGATCTTGGAATCATGGTATATCTCGAAAAGTCTCATCTAGCTCCCTCTAAGAATCTGGTATATTTGGGCATGCAATTAGACACCTTAAGGTCCAAAGCATTTCCATCAGACGAAAGGATTCAGAGCCCTTCCTCAGCCAAGAAGAGCTCCCAGCACAGAGCTGGCAGTGCCTGCTTGGTCACCTCTCATCTTTGGCCCTTCTAGGTCCCTACAGTCGCCTCAGGAAGACCTACATCCATTGGAGCCTAAAATCCACTGATTTCAGGGGTTGCCTTGTCCACATAGGACGAGAACTGGTCGGATCTCAAATGATGACTAGCAGACCTAAACCTCTTCAAAGGGGTTGATAATCTCGTTTATCCCCCGGAATTTATGCTCTTTTCAGATATGTCCAAAGAAGGGTAGAGGCCCCACATGCTGCACCACCACACCTCTGGCCATTGGTCCGAATCCAAAAGGTATCAGCAAATAAATCTCTTAGAGATAAGAGCAGCCTTCCTCGCCCTCTAACTGTTCCACCAGTTCATAGCAAGGCACTCCATGGTAGTGATGAGCGACAATATCCCTGTCATTGCTTACCTGAGCAAACAGGGCGGTACTTTTTCGCAGCTGCTGTGCCATCTAGCAGTAGAGATACTCAGATGGGCGGAAGAAAACTCTGTGACCCTTCATTCTGGGCAACCGGAATGTACTAGCGGACAGTCTGAGCAGAGCAACTCAGATAGTAGGCTCCGAGTTGTCTCTGAATCATCTAGTAGCCAACAAAGTCTTGACTTGGTGAGGTTCCTCGACTGTGGATCTGTTTTTAACAGCCCTGAACTAAAGGCTCTAGTTGTATTGCTCCCCAGTCCCAGATCCTCAAGTTCTTTGCCAAGATGCATTCCAAAATCGGTGGGTGAATCTGGATGTGTACGCGTTTCCCCCTTTTATTCTGATGAGAAAACTCCTCAGCCAGGTCTTAGTAGGCGAGAACTTACAAATGACTCATAAGTCCGCTTTGGCATTATGCAAAATGGTGTCCGGACCTTCTGTATCTCCGCACGGAGATCCCAAGAGAATTTCGTCCACAATAATCTACTAAAACTACCACATGCCGATATATTCACCACAAAGCCTTGGCTTCATTTCAACTTCCCACCTGAAGATTGTCCTGCACCTTCTCATACAGAGAGGCTTTTTGCAACAAGTTGCAAAGAGGATGGCTGGACACCTTAAATGCTCCACGGATTCAGTCTACCAGGTGAAGTGGTCAGTTTTCTGTGGTCGGGGTCATGGAAGGGGTATCTCTCCCCCCGATGCCACTATCTCAACGAAAACATATTCCTTGTATATCCTCGGAAGAAATGCTTCTCTCGGTTGCGGCAGTCAAAGGGTACCGCCCAGCCTTAAATCTAGCCTTTAAACTGAAAGGAGTTGATATTTCCTCCTCGTTGGAACTTTCCTTACTCATACATGGTTCGGGTCTTTCAGTCTCTGAAGGGTCTTCCCTATGAACCATTGCGCCAGGTAACAGATTACCACCTCGCATAGAGGACGGTGTCCCTTCTTGCTCTGGCCTCAGCCAAAAGAGCCGGCAAACTGCATGGTCTTACTTCTGATGTCTCCCACTCTAGGAGATGGGGAGAAGTAATCCTGAGCTCCGTCCTTGAGTTCATTGCTAAAACTCAAAATCTGGTTGTACTGGACTCTAGGTTCGGCCCATTCCGGATAGAGAGTCTTCATTCTGTAACCCAAGATCCAAACCAACTGGTACTTTCCCCAGTTGGGAGTCTGAGGTGCTACCAACATAAGAATGGCAGCAGGTCGCCCTCGTGTATCAGCTCTGTTTGTTATCAAGGGGAAGGTCAAAAGGAGGGTCACAAGCAATGCCATTTCCTCCTGGATTTGGAAAGCAATTGATCCTGATCCTCCTCCTTCCAGACAACCCAGAGCTCATGTCATCAGAGGCATTGCAACGTCTTTGGGGTTAAAAAAGAACTATTCTGTGGTGCAGGTACTGCAAGCAGGCATGTGGAAGCACCAGACGACCTTCACCGCCTACTACCTGCAAGACCTATCCTACAAGAACATGGATACGTTCTCCATTGGTCCTGTGGTGGCTGCACAACAAGTGGTCTCAACACCTCAGGCTCCTCGCTGGACAAGTAGCAGAGGTTGAGGGCTGAGATTACTCAAGTTAGTCTAGGGTGAATGAGTAAAATGACTGGGGCCTTTCTTCCTTTCACCTTCACACCCTGCCAACATCCCCCCCCCCCCCCCCCCCCGGGGGAAAACAGTACCATAGTCCTCAGCTCAGCTAACCTCACTTCTCTGCAGGTAAGACTCATTTCCCTTATGCATCCTGAGTATAGATATGATATTTTAGTCCTGACCCAAGACCTCTCTGAGGGAGGGTGTTGAGTAAAGGCCGATTCACACGACCCGTTTTCTTTCCGACAGGCTGGGTGGTGGCTAACCGCCGTCAAAACATTGTACATTCACACGAGGTGTTCCGTATCTGTTTACCCGCGCGCGGTTTTCATTGTTTACTCAGACTCTGTCACGTGAAGACCGAGTAAATTACGATAATTTGGACACTTTAAAATGTTGGTTGATAACTGTGTTGATAAAATAAGTTATGTAACTTCATTATACTTATGCACCATGCCAAGAATATTAAAATCCACCTGTTTTATTTAATTCCTCTACAGTCATTTTCCATATCTTTTCTTTATGTAAATTATTTCTATACATCTTGTTTGCCATGTCTAACATCTCCTCATACCCTTGAACAAGTTCAATTAACCTCTCATACATGGTGTCAACAACAACCTAACTCTAATTTTTATGACTATACTATGAGGAAAAGTCGAGGTTTTAGGTCACCAAATAAACAGGTACGATACAGGTTCTCGTTAACACGAAACAACATCAACCCGTTGGTTGGGACAGATGGCTAACGGCCGTCAAACCGGCTGAGGTTTCTTGGGAAGGAAGCCTAGCCGACTCGGACGGCTGACGTCCGAGGGCCGCCGTCTGCCTGACGGGTCGTGTGAACAGTTGCATTTGAATGCACGTAAGAAACCTAGACGCCGCTTAACCGCCGGCGAGCCTGTCGGAAAGAAAACGGGTCGTGTGAATCGGCCTTAAGTCTAGAAAGAACTCCTTAGGTGATATTGAGTTCCTATGTTAGAGACAAGTCACATTGCTAGTCGCACAAATGCACATGCTTCTGTAAGCCGCTAAAAGTGCATACACCAATTGCAGCACTTCATTTTTAGCAAGGGTAAGGTTCCTCTAAACTCAACCATACACTGAGGAAGAAAGAACCCCTGGTCAACCCAAGGCCAGTTGGTGAGGGGTTAAACCAAGGCCAGTTGGTGAGGACTTCCTACCCCTTAAGAGTGAGTCACCCCTGTAAATGGCGAAGGGGTTTGTGTTTGCAGGAACAAAAGACTAATATGTTAAATAATTTGTATTTTTCCGAGCATACAAACCTGAGTATTAATACAAATTGGGCCGCCAACCTGTCCCCCAAGAAGTCCTGCCAGAAAGCGAAAGTGGTTATTTACCCCAGGTGAGTGAGCCACCCCGACCTGCTAACTAGCGATTGAGGTAGATTTCCCTCACTAAAAATCATCTCTAAAGTTGCATGCTAGGAAAAATACAAATCATGTAACAAATTTTTTATATTCCAATGGAACGCATATGGCATATACGTTCTTTTAACTAGTATTGGTTTGAATTTCACATATTTGCCATTAATACATGGTTAGATGCAATTTTTTTTTTCTGTCCCACCACCCAAATCTTATTTCCCAGAAGGATTCCTCGCTATTGTTTTATTTATATCAAACATGATGCATATGACTTTACTGTACCTATAAGTGTCACTTCCATATACAAGTTTTATTGCATGAAAGAAACAGTTTGATATATCTATGGTGAGGAAGGAATAAGACTTTTCATACCATGGTAATGATAAAAATTAGGTAATCATTATGAAGGCAGTATTTAGTACTTAGCAAAAATATGATATGCATAATTCATTTGCATTGTGAGATTAGGCCCTGAAAACTCAATGACATTGTGAGGGGACCATTCAGTACCGAGGCACAATTGAGGAAGGAAACCCAAAGGTTGTTTTATGTAGTTAAAGTTCATAGAGACTGAACATCCAGCTGAAAGAAAAATTAGGACGGGTTAACTAGAAGGCTCGGGTCCTAGTTACTCAGTGACCAGGTTGACTAGTGGCGTTCCATAATCCAGTGTCACGGAACAGAGGCTTGGCTCCCTGGAGCAACAGTTTTGGTCCCCAGCAATCATATTGGCTGAGTTGACTAGAATGAGCCTCATATTTCGACCCCACTGATATACGGGCCCAGCTTTATTCCTCGGACCTTGGGACTGAGGCCAGAAGCCCATGTCAAGGTTCCACGCCTCGGCCCCCAGGACTGGTACTCAGGTAAGATATGTTGGTATAATCTTTATTTCGGCTCTGGGGACTAATGGACGGGGCTGGAACAGTGACAGTGTCATAGTCCCCACCCTCTGGTACCCGACTACCTCGATAGCCGTGATGAACCAGTGTAGACCCCATGTTTGTGCCTCCTAGAGTCACTGCACAGGGTTGGGGCCGTGATCCGGTGTTACAATCCACTGGCATGACCCGCCTGGGTCGTGTCTTGAGTTCCCCGACTAAGTTGGTATCAATTTGAAGGACTCGGGATTGTATAACATTGCCAGTCTAGATGAAGGGCACCAACCTTCTCCCACCTTACAGGTAAATCTCTCTCTCTCTCTCTCTCTCTCTCTCTCTCTCTCTCTCTCTCTCTCTCATTTGGAAGAGAGAGGGACCTTTTGCTTCTGTACTTGTGTTCTGTCTCATACTAAATTGTATGATGCTCTTTGTTTTAAATTAATTATGCTATCAAGATGCATCATAGGAAAAGAGAAATTGTATAATTCAATCGTCATGCTAATTAGCCCACAAACCATTGATAATTTGTATTTGAAAAGCTATTCATTATTACTAATTGAATTAGAATTACAAACTGTTTCAATAGTGTGTAATTCAAAGAAGCCGGTCTCGGT
>NC_090756.1:36062055-36067055 GCF_036898095.1 Palaemon carinicauda | reverse complement strand
ATACAATTAAAGAAATTTAAGGATGAGGCAACTTTCCTCGGATCGTGACCTGCGGGTGTACTGTCAGGATCCGCTCTGCGAATAAAATATGTGATTTTCGCTCTGAGTTGATTCAGAGAAAAATTTGAGCCTGATGTTTATCCCCTGAATAGTTGACCACCCTTGAAGTCTGAAGTTCTATGAAGATCTACCTTTAGGCATTCTACTGGACATAGAGATGCATCTTCTTTCAGAGGGCAGATTCTCCAGGGACCCCACCTGTTGGTGGGTAACTCATTCTTGGCGAAAAACGTAGGATCCGGAAACAGGTTCAGTTCTCCCCCATCCAGGAACTGAACACGACCTGCCTCTCTCGAGAGGGCTACAATCTCACTAACCCTGGCCCCGGACGCGAGTGCAAATAGGAAAATAACTTTTTGTGTCAAATCCTTTAACGCACACTCTTCATTGCTCAACAGAGAAGCGAAATGAAGAACTCTGTCTAAAGACCATGAAATGGCCTTTGGAGGTGCTGAAGGTCTGAGCCTAGCGCAGGCTTTCGGAACTTTATTAAAGAACTCGTTACCTAGGTCGACCTGGAAGGCATATAGAATGGGTCTTGTCAAAGCAGACTTACACGCTGAAATCGTGTTAGCTGCCAATCCTTGACCATGGAGGTGGATGAAGAAAGATAAGCAGAAGTCTGTCGAGATCTCCTGCGGATTCTTCGCCTTGACAAAGGCCACCCATTTTCTCCAAGATGACTCATATTGCCTTCTAGTAGATTTGCACTTATATTCCTCTAGGAAGTCTATGCTGGCTTTTGAAATCCTGAAACGCTTTCTCACCGCTAGGGAGAGAAAATCCTGAGCTGCAGGATCCGGATTTTCTGTAATAAAGCGCAGACAGTCGACTTCTGGACTCGCTGGGTCAGAACTGGATCTGGTAGCGGTACAAACTTTAGCTGTAGTTCCAATGCCAGGGGGAACCACACGCTGTTCGACCACTTGTGGGCTACTATTGCCGCTACCCCCTTGAAGGATCTCAGTTTGTTGAGGACCCTCAACAGAAGGTTGTGATGAGGGAACAGATAAATCCTGGGCCCTCTGTTCCAGTTGAGGGACATCACGTCCACTGCTTCCGCTAAGGGGTCCTCGTACGGGGACACGTACAGGGGCAACTTCTTGTTGTCTTTCGTCGCAAAGAGGTCTATCTGCAGTTCTGGGACTTGATTCAGAATGAAGGAGAATGATCCTGCGTCTAAGGACCATTCCAACTCTATCGGTGTGAACCTGGATAGAGTGTCCGCTGTCACATTGCGGACTCCTTGAAAGTGAACTGCCGACAGGTACCACTTCTTCTTTTCCGCCAATCGGAAGATGGCCCACATCACCAGGTTGAGAGGTGGCGACCTCGATCCTTGTTGACTCAAGCATCTCATAACTACCTCGCTGACCATCACCAACCTTATATGGATCGAGTGACGCGGGAACACTTTCTTTAAGGTAAGGAGCACTGCCATAGCTTCTAGAAAGTTTATGTGAAAGGTCTTGAATAGCTTGGACCAAGTCCCCTGGACTTTTTTCGGATGAGAGTGACCTCCCCATCCCTCCTTCGAGGCGTCTGAGTGAATCGTCACCGACGGGGGAGGTAGCTGAAGAAGAACCGACTTCTTTAGAAGTCTGGCTTGGGACCAAGGCCTGAGAAGAGTACGTAGCCGAAGCGGAACTGGTCTTCTAAGATCTCTTCGCGCGTTTGATGCATAACTTCTCCAAACTCCGGTTGCATCCTTTAGCTGTGCTCTTAGCACTGGGTCTGTCACGGAAGCAAACTGGAGAGAGCTCAGTACCCTCTCCTGTTCGCGTCTTGATATCCTTTCGGAATCTAGAAGTCTCTTGACAGAACCCGCTATCTCCTTCCTTTTCTTCGCCGGGATGGAGAAATGGTGTGACAAAAGGTCCCAGTGGATTCCCACCCACTGGAACCTTTGAGATGGAGAAAGTCGAGACTTTTTTTCTGTTGATCTTGAAACCTAGGTACTCTAGGAACTAGATCACTTGACTGGAAGCTTGCAAGCATTCTGTCTCGGATGCTGTCCACACCAATCAGTCGTTCAGGTAGGCTACTACCTGAATTCCCTTTAGGCGTAAATGTTTGAGAGCTACGCTCTCAAGCTTCGTAAAAATCCTTGGGGCTATGTTTAGACCGAATGGCATGGCTCTGAAGGCATATAGTCTTCGTTGTAGCCTGAACCCTAGGTAGGGGGAGAGTCGACGGTTGATTGAAATTTGCCAATAGGCGTCTGACAAGTCTATAGAGACGGAATATGCCCTTTTGGGCAGTAAGGTCCTTATGTGTTGCAGTGTTAGCATCTTGAATTTGCAATACACTATGAACTTGTTGAGTGGCGACAAGTCCAGAATGACTCTGAGCTTTTCCGAGTCTTTCTAGGGAACACAAAACAGCCTCCCTTGGAATTTGATGGACTTCCCCTTTCGGATCACATTTTTTCTCCAACAGTTCTTGAACATACTCCTCCAGAATGGGGGTGGAGTGTTGGAAAACCCGAAGGCCCGGGGGAGGAGTGCTGTACCAGCTCCAGCCCAGTCCATTCTTGAGTAGGCTGTGGGCCCAGGGATCGAAGGTCCACCGATCCCGAAATTTCAGAAGTCTCCCTCCTACCGGTATCATCCCACTTGGACTGCCGTCCCGAGGTCTTGCCTCCCTGACCACGACCACCCCTGAATCCCCTTCCCCTTGAGGGGCGCCCAGACGAGCCTCTGGCTGCCCCTCTAGGTTTTGCTCGAAAGGAAGTAGACTGCCCTTCGAACGATGGGGTGAATGCCGTGGACTGTGTCGACACGGCCTGGGGTACCCACTGAAAAGTGGTCGGGGTTTGTGCCACAATCTGGGGCACTGGAGGCAATGGCAATTGCAGTTGCTGTTGTTGTCTAAAAGGCTTGGCTGGCCGAAACGGTAGCCTAGTCCTCATAGTCTTCCTCTTTAGTTGAGGACCTTCATCCGGGGAAGACTTTCTTTTGATAGCCAGGCCCCACTTCTGGAGAAGGTTTCTATTCTCCAAGGCGGCCTTATCAAGTACTTCTTTGACCAAATCGGTAGGGAAAAGGTCTTTGCCCCAAATGTTGGAGGAGATTAGTTTCCTTGGCTCATGCCTCACTGTAGCCGAGGTGAACACGAACTCCCTACAAGCTCTCCTCGCCTTGACGAAGCCATAAAGGTCCTTCGTCACTGTGGCCAGATGAGTCTTGGCCACCACCATGAACATTTCATGGACCTTGGGGTCACTTGCCATCGTCTCAAGAGTAGTCTGAAGAGACATTGAGGCAGCCAGTCTTTCTTTTGTCTCGAACTCTCTCTGCCAGAGAAAGTCAGACAGCTTAAGGAGGTCCTCGCCGAACTGACGTCCGGCAATATCAGCCTCCAACTTCCCAACTGAGAACATAAGATGGACGTCCTTCCAGTCTTTGTGGTCCATAGGTAGGGCCAGCGTCAAGGGTTTACACTCCTCCAGGGAGGGGCAAGGCTTGTCGGCCTCGACTGCTTTTAGTACAGCCGCAAACCCTTTCTGTAAAAAGGGGAAGGCTCTAGCAGGAGAGGACACAAAGGAAGGGAGCTTCTTGCTCAATGCAGCTACTCTTGAGTTAGAGAAGCCCCTCTCTTTCAACGAGGATGCAAGCAGAGCTTGAGCCTTAGTATGGTCCATCACTATGACCTCCTTCGGCTCTGGCTCCTCCTTTGAAGCTGGTTCCTTCCTCAGCCGGACGCATGGTTTAGCATCTGAGCACAAGGGAAAGTCTTTCACATTGAGTCTTTTCTGGGGCCCATGTGATTCTGCAAGGCTCTGCATCCGCAGTCCCATTGCAGCCGCCTTCTCCTGATTCTCCTTCTGCATTTGTTGGATCATTCCAACAATAGAAGAGAGGGCCTGTCCCAGCTCTACTGGGAGACCGGCCGATGTTGAGGGAATAGGCTCCGGAATCTGAACCGGAGTAGCCGACACCTCGTCGACCTCTTCCTCTACGACGTCCGGGGCTTGAACTTCATCCTGGCCTTCTGCCAGGAGGTCTTCTTCCAAACGCTCGTCCACGTCAGACGTCCTGTCATTTAACTGGATGTCTTGCATCGCGACCGCGACTTCAGCATCCACCTGGATCTGACTTTGGGGGATCTCCTCTTGAGGCTGGGGAATCACAGCATCAGCTGATGCCTTAGGGAAAAGATACGCCCTCATCTTCTTACTTGGAAGATAAGGGCCAGAGGTGTTCTTTTGGAAGCCCCTTACCCAGGTACAAAGCTTCTCCCTTGCTATATCCCTTGATTCCGCCGTCCTAGGGGAATCAAAGGCCTCAGTAATCAGGTTAGTGCACACAGTACATACCTGAGGGTCCCAATACTGGAGATCATCCTTGGAGACAGCGCATGCTGCGTGTCTCCTACAAAACTCATGTCCGCAGAGATTCTTGCTGCGGACATTGCGGAAAACATTTCCGCACTTCAGAAGGTCCTCCTGTAAAGAGAAGAAATTTCCATGAGTATCAAGTGAACTATGTATCACTGGATATGCATAGTATAGCATAACATTCAGAAAGGAAAGACACACACTTGTGTTTCCCTCACAACCCATTGCTGCAGCCTTCCAGATAATAAAATGAAATGGTTAATCTCTTCTAGAGTAACCAATGCAAAGTTTCCAGAGGAAACAGGTGGAGCTCACACCTAAGCAATGATTTTAAAATCCTGGATAATAGACAGGAAAGAACTCACTTTCCTATCTGTAGGGCAACAGCAAAGGACTTGTGCAAGAAAACACAAAAGTGTTAGAACACACAGTGCTGTACCAAAACCCATACTATAGTTTTCTTCTTACAGTATATGTTATACTGAAGAATACTGGTACAGTATAGGAGGTTACGTGCCGGCCGGCACACACCATGACTAGCTTTAAAGTATACTACTTAACAGCTATAAGGTGGCAGAATGCTGGTTCAAATGCATGTGCC
>NC_090756.1:36039555-36052055 GCF_036898095.1 Palaemon carinicauda | reverse complement strand
AGGGCGCCCTGATCTAGAGAGGCGAACTGTAGGCGGGTCATCTGGCAGAAGATAAGCAGGTTTTAGACGATCAATGGAGACCCAGTCTTCTTTGCCACGAATGATTAGTAGGAATGCTTTCGGACTGCGTCGGATCACAAGGAAAGGGCCCGTGTAAGGGGGCGTTGGCGGTGGCTTGCTAGTGTCGTTGCGCAGGGAGACGTGCGTTGCAGAGTGCAAGTCTGTTGTTATGTGATGCTTCGCTGGGGGCTCGTAAGTCTGGCAGCACGGAGTAAATTTTCCCACGGCGTGACGTATTTGCTGGAGATCGTCGGAGGAGGTTGTAAAAGGAAAAAATTAGGCAGGGACGACCAGCGGTTCGCCATACACCATTTCAGCTGCCGAGACGTCGAGGGCGTCTTTAGGAGTGGTCTTTAGTCCCAGGAGGACCCAGGGAAGCTGAGTAAACCAGTTGCAATCCTTGCAGCGGGACATCAAAGCTGCTTTCATGGTGCGATGAAAACATTCAACCATTCTATTGGCAGCGGGGTTGTAGGCCGTTGTATGATGTAGGGCGATGCCCAAGAGATTCGCTAATGATGTCCACAATTGAGAGAATAAAGTGGTTCCCCTGTCAGAAGTAATATGCTCAGGGATACCAAATCTTGCAATCCATCCAGAGAGTGAGGCAGTTTCCATGGGAATTGCTTCAGGACAACGAGTGGAGCGGTCGATGACGGTAAACAGGTAACGATGTCCTTGTGATGTGGGTAGGGGGCCTACAACGTCGACGTGAATGTGTGCAAAACTATGCTGAGGTTGAGGAAAGGTGCCCACTCCTGAATCTGTGTTTCGATGTACATTGGAAGTTTGGCAAGAAGTACAGGCGCGGACCCAATCCTTAGCATCCTTAGAAATTCCGTGCCAAATGTACTTTGCCTTCAGCAGCTGTGCAGTAGAACGGCACGAGGGATGTGAAAGGCCGGGAATAAAATCAAACACCTGTCAGCGCATGGGAGCAGGAATCCAAGGTCACGGTCTGCCAGTACTGACGTCACAGAGGAGGGTGGTGTTGGAGTCTTCGAGGAGGAAGTCTTCCCAACGGAGGGACGTGCAGGATGTCCTACATGCTTGATACTCTGGATCATGCCATTGAGCTTCAGCCAGGGCATTGTAATCCAATCCCAGTTGAATGGCAGCCAACGTGTTTCTTGACAGGGCATCGGCAACGGGATTCATTTTCCCAGGGACGTATTGAAGGGTGCAATTGTATTTAGCCACGGCGGAGAGATGTCGGTGTTGACGGGCGGACCAGGCGTCAGACTGTCAAGTGAAGACGTGCACCAGAGGCATGTGGTCTGTGCGAATGACGAAGGGCGTACCTTCTAAGAAATGGCGAAAGTAATGGACAGCCAAGTGCACCGCCAGCAATTCTTGATCAAAAGCAGAATAAGCCGATTCTGCCTTGGAGAGTTTTCTGCTGAAGAAGGCCAATGGGCGGGGCGAGCCGTTGACCACCTGCTTGAGTACTGCACCAATAGCGATGTCGCTGGCATCGGTGGAGAGAAGGAGGGGGGCATGTCCGATAGGAAAAGTGAGAGCCGCAGCAGTTGATAGGGCCTTCTTTGCATTGCAGAAGGCTGCTTCTTGAAGGGGAGCCCACTTCAGGTCCTTTGGCTTGCCCTTGAGGGCGGCAATGGCTGGCGGAAAACGGTGATAATAGTTGATCATGCCCAAGAATTCCTGCAGAGCTTTGACGGTCGAGGGCGCGGGGAAGCTCTGAACGGCTGCTACCTTCTCAGGGAGGGGATGGACTCCTTCAGGAGTGATGCGGGGCCCTAAGAACGACACTTCGTTGGCGCCAAAGGTACACTTGTCGTACCGGACTACAAGCCCGTTTTGTTGCAGGCGGTCGAGCACGATGCGCAGGTGACGGAGGTGTTCCTCTTTTGAGGAGGAGAACACAAGTATGTCTTCCACGTATACACAGAAAGGGAGGTCCCATAAGATGCGATCCATGAGACGTTGAAATATGGCCCCAGCATTACGAAGGCCAAAACAGGAGTAATTGAAGGTGTATGTACCAAACGGAGTGGTGATGGCAGTCTTGGGGATGTCTCTTGGGTTCATAGAAACCTGAAAATACCCCTTCAGGAGGTCGAGCGTAGAGAAAACCTTCGCTTTGTGCAGGTAGGAGGTCACGTCGGCAATGTTTGGGAGCGGGTAGTGATCCGGTTCTGTTTGCATGTTCAGGCACCTGTAATCCCCGCACGGACGGAGGGAGCCGTCTTTCTTCGGAACGATGTGTAAGGGCGACGACCATGGGCTGGAGGCCTTTTGGCAAAGGCCCATTCTTCTCTTAATTCCTATATCGTGTCCTGGGGAAACGCTGTTTATCTCCAGTTCGTATATTCATTAACAATATCTCACAGATTCGTCCATAACTCTTATTTGTTGCCTCTGCATTTTCATTGAACATTATCATAACTTGACTCATATTCCTTTTCAGTACTACATTTCTGCTTTTTTTTTATTCAAATGTTCTATCTTTTGTAATTCCTCCCATGATTCACTAAACACAACTAAGTCATCTGCAAATCTCAAGTTGTTAAGGTATTTCTCATTAATATAAATTTCTACATTTTCCAAATCTAAATTCCTAAAAACTACTTTGATCAATATATTTATGTAGTTTTAGGATTGCTGTACTTCCTCTATATCTTCAAGTGTTCTAACATAAGAATCTTCTATTCCTTGTTTTTAAAAGGCTTTCATTACTGCTGAGATTTTGACAGAATCAAAAGCGTCATCATAGATACAGTTTGGCATACTCTGTTGATTTTTCCATTAGTGGGTTAATTACATGGATAATGTCACGTTCTCAAATCCCACTTCTAAAGCCTGCCTGCTCTCATGGTTGATTAGTGTCTACCTGTCTTTCTATTCGGCCTAATATTTCATATATTACGAAGATTAAAGTTATTGGGCGATATATATCCACATACATATACAGTAATTCAAGGCATTTGCCATAATCATATACTATCTTTTAATTTTGAAAATCATTTTGGTGATTTGCCTCCTTGCATATTCCGTTCTCCACTTTTGCTTCCATTCATTTTAATCCTCCTTTCCTCGCTCCCAGCGAATCTTTCGGTTCCCTTGCAAATTTAAACTATTTCGCTGCTTCCAAAGTTTCCATCCTATTTCTCCTTCTCACTATTTTCCCTTTCTCTATCATTTCAGAAACCCAAAATTTCCCATTTCCTTTTGCAAGTAACCTTGCTTTGAAATGCAAAGGTAGTAGGTTGGCCAGAGCACCAGCCGCCCGTTGAAATACTACCGCTAGAGAGTTGTAGGGTCGTTTGACTGGTCAGACAGTGCTACATTGGATACTTCTCTCTGATTACGAGTTTTTCCCTTTGCCTATACATACACAGAATAGTCTGGCCTATTCTCTACACATTCTTCTATGTCCTCATACACCTGACAACACTGAGATTACCAAACATTCCTTCTTCACCCAAGGGGTTCACTGCTGCGCTATTATTGTTCGGTGGCTACTTTCCTCTTCGCAAGGGTAAGAGAGACTCTTTAGCTATGGTAAGCAGCTCTTCTAGGAGAAGGACACTCTGAAATAAAAACATTGTTCTCTAATCTTGGGTAGTGCCATAGCCTCTGTACCATGGTCTTCCACTGTCTTGGGTTAGAGTTCTTTTGCTTGAGGGTACACTCGGGCACACTATTCTATCTTGTTTCTCTTCCTCATGTTTAGTTAAAGTTTTTATATATTATATAGGAAATATTTACTTTTATATTGTTACTGTTCTTGAAATAAGTTATTTTTCCTTGTTTCCTTTCCTCACTGGGTTATTTTCCTTATTGGGGCCCCTGGGCTTATAGCTATAGGGTCTCTCTCTCTCTCTCTCTCTCTCTCTCTCTCTCTCTCTCTCTCTCTCTCTCTCTCTCTCTCTGTTCAAATGATAAAGTTGAAACAGTTTAATTGAGTCAGTGAAATTATAAGGCATATGCCTCACATATTATTATTATTATTATTATTATTATTATTATTATTATTATTGTTGTTGTTGTTCTTGTTGTTGTTGTTAACATTATTATTTTTATTATTATTATTATTATTATTATCATTATTATTATTATCACTTGCCAAGCTACAACCATAGTTGGAAAATAAGGATACTATAAGCCCCTGAGCTCCAATAGGGAAAATAGCCCAGTGAGGAAAGAAATTGAGGAAATAAATAAACTACAAGAGAATTAATGAACAAGTAAAATAAAATATTATAAGAACATTAAAATAAATCCTTCATTTATAAACTTATTTATTATTTATATAAAACTCACGAGGAAGAGAAATAAGATAGGACAGTGTACCTGACTGTAAAGTACTCTAAAGCAAGAAAACTCTAGCCCAAGACACTGAAGACCATGGAACAGAGGCTATGGCACTACCCAAGATTAGAGAACAATGGTTTGATTGTGGAGTGATTTTGATTGTGGAGCGTCTTTCTCCTAGAAGAGCTGCTCACCATAGATAAATTTGCCTTTGTATATCAGTAATACCTTGTTGACTTTCACCTTGTTTTCAGTTTGGGAATAGTTAACATAATTATATCTTCTTCGGTGTTTGAATTAAAAGTATAGTAACAATAGTTTTTCTTTTTTTCCGTGAATAATGAATACTAATAAACAGAAATGAAATTTAATATTTTTCAAATAATCTTATCTAGTCACAATCTTCTCTCTTATTTCATCCTACCACAGTCTTGAAATACTTTTGGGTCTCTCTCTCTCTCTCTCTCTCTCTCTCTCTCTCTCTCTCTCTCTCTCTCTCTCTCTCTCTCTCTCAGACAAACCTGTTTTTTCCCATCTCTAATTTTCGTGATTCTGCTGAGCCTTAATGGCCCAAGTTTTCGTGAAGTTAGGATCCAGCAAAAGTTAAGATCCAGAACAAACTGAAGAGAGTGAGGAGGTTCTAATGTGAATCTCAGATCTATAATATATTAAGAAAGTTCTGATTCTCTTTCGACTCTTGAATTTACACAATTAAGAGAAAGATAACACAATTTCAGGTAATTAAACTTGTCGTAAAGAAAATGAAATATTTATAACAATCATTCCAATATTTTTATCATATTTTGTGAACTTTATTGGCTACATTTTAATCAGTGGGTTGCAGTGGCTGATTGGAAGCGTCCTTGCCTCTTTTATCGCCGGACTGGGATTCGAATCCCGCTCAAACTTGTTAGTTCTTTTAGGTTCTGCAACCTCACCATCCTTGTGAGCTAAGAAGGAGCGTTTGGGGGAGTCTATAGGTCTACCTGCTGAGTAATCAGTAGCCATTGCCTGGCACTTCCTTATCCTAGCTTGGGTGGGGAGAGGGCTTGGGTGCTGATCATATGTATATATGGTTAGTCTCTAAGGCATTATCCTTCATGCTAGAGTAATGTCACAGCCCCTTGTCTCTGGCATTCATGAGGGACCTTTAAACCAGTAAACTAACCAGTTATATCACCATAACTAGCAACCAACGCTTTTCAAAGTTTCATCAATGGCTTAACCGCATTTCCTGTAGTTAAGGAGGATTTTAACTACAACATTGAGGATGGCAAGTGATTCTCCAAATGGCGGAAAATATAATTTCAATTCCAAATGTCTTCCCTTTTATCCTATGGTTAATTGAATACTTAGTTGTTTGTAATGCACGTGAATGTCATACATTGTCATGCTCTCTCTCTCTCTCTCTCTCTCTCTCTCTCTCTCTCTCTCTCTCTCTCTCTCTCTCTCATACACACACACACAAACAAACACGCGCGCACCCATATTAGAAAAACCTTTTTAAGATTCCCATTGCCTGTTTCATATCGTTAAAGTTTTTATGCCATTGTTATCCTCAACCTTTTGTATATAAGCTTTTGATGTCGCGTTAATAAACCAATCATGTCCAACCCTTCTTTCTGGCAAGACCGAGTCGCAGCCTCCCACAGGTTTAAAGATATAAATCCTAACAAGCAAATAGTATTAAATATTACCCTTATGATACTGTTTTTGAGTGGGGATACCTTAGCGGGGTGATAGAGTTTGTGCATCGCCATACTCAGTAAAGCTGTACTAGTCAGGGCTACTCATACTAGGTTGGTTTGTTGTGTGATATCAGACTAAAGTTTCTAACCGTCACCAATCGGCAGTGGCTAGAGTGGTGATGAAAACTTGCCAAACCACAAACATGTTTAGGCTCAAAGCTTTAAAGCAGAGGTTCTCAATGGGGGTGAAATTCATCCCCAGGGGTGAATTTTGGGTTTTCAGGGGGTGAATTGTGACCGAAGGAAGTTTATGGGTGAGGAGAGCAAATATAGGCTCTGGCGAAGCTGGCCTGTCACGTGGGCTGGGATTATATCCTGTGCTTCACTATCATTATTTACTTCTTAATGTCAGTCATGTTGCTGATTAAATAATGGTTAAATATATCACATTTTTGTCTGTAAAAATAACCAATTAATAGTTTTATATTTTCTTGTATTTATTTACAGAATTCAGAGCCCATTATGAGTATCAAAAAAGAAAGTACCATCATTCATATATTGAATATGGAGTCACATCCATCATCATCAATGGAGAAGAAAGGCCCCAATGTGTTATTTGTAGTAAAGCTTTGACAAATGATTCTATGAAACCAGCAAAGATGAGGCAACATTTGCCAAATGTTCATCCTCATCACATAGACAAGAACAAAATCTTTTTTGATCGCCATGGGAATGCTCTCAAAAAGATGAGGCTGTTTTTAACAGAAGAATTTAAAGAGAGAAACCATAAAGTTACTGAGGCTTCTTATGTCGTAGTACTTGAAATAGCAAAGCAGAAAAAAACCCATACAAATGGGGAAAATTTTATCAAGCCTTGCGTTGTCAAAATGATGGAAATTGTGTTGGGAGATGAAATGAAGAAAAGAATTGCACAGGCTCCATTATCAAACAGTACTGTTCAAAGGAGGATAAGTGATATGGCCACTGACATCAAGGATCAAGTTGTGCAGGGGATCAAGTCTTCAGCATTTGGCTTATTTTCAATTCAACTTTATGAATCAACTGATGTGGCATCATGTTTCCAGTTCATGGTGTTTGCAAGGTATGTTCACTCAGGTTCATTTAAAGAGGAGTTTCTCTTTTGTTTTCCTCTTGAACTAACTACCAAGGCTTCTGATATTTTGGGGAAAGTTTCATCTTTTTTTGAATCAGAAAATCTTTTCGTGGGATAATATCAGTGGGCGTTGTACAGATGGAGCACCACCTATGTTAGGGACAAAATAAGGATTCCAAGTATGTGTGAAAAAGTAAGCTTCGAAAGTGAAAGGCATTCATTGTATGATCCATCGTCAGGCACTAGCCTCAAAAACACTTCCTGTTCCGTTAGAGAAGGTTTTGGATCAAACAATTAAAATTGTAAATTTCGTCGAAGGAGGGGCACTCAACTCACGACTTTTCAAGCAGTTATGTACTAATATGGATGCAACCCATCATTCGCTTCTTTTTCACACAAATGTTCGTTGGCTGTCAAGAGGAAGTATAACTGACCGAGTATTTGACCTTAGAGATGAGCTCCAATTGTTTTTTGAAGTGCAAGGTAAAACAGAATTTCCTGCCTGGCTGAATGATGAGGAATGGATCAAGAGTCTTGACTATTTGGTTGATATATTTGAGCAACTGAATAAACTGAATCTTCAGATGCAAGGAAGGAATATAAACATTATAAAATTCGTAGATGCCTTGAAAGCTTTCATGAGCAAGCTTGAAAATTGGAAGAGAAGGGTAAATGCAGAAAATGTAGCAATGTTTGAGAAACTGTCATCCATTCTTGATGTTTGTGGTGAAGACAAGGTGCTTCCACATGTACAAAAAATGAAAATTTGCAGATTTTGACAGGACTGGAAAATTAATTCAGACGATATATTCCCGAACTTAGTGATGATGAGTTGGATTTGGTCAGAAATCCCTTCAAACTGTCAGTTGAAAAAGTTCCTGATGATTGTCAATATAAGTTTTTGGAGTTAAAAACTGATTTGGGTGTAAGAGATATGTTCGATGAGAAATCAATAACAGAATTTTGGCCTCTGATGTGAGACTCCTACCCAAAAGTGGCAAAAATGGATATCTGTGTATTACTTCCGTTTGTATCGACATATCTTTGTGAGTCAGGCTTTTCAATTCTGTAACAAATTAAAACAAAGCAGTGCAGTAGATTAGTGGTAGAAAATGACCTGCGTTGGGCCCTTTCAAGCACTCATCCGCGTATCCCAGAATTGGCTAAATAAAAACAATCACAGGTTTCATCAATCAATGAACTGTAATCTTCTTAATAAAGATAATTACAGATTTTTAATATCTTGTTACCGTATCGAGCTTTTTGTTTATTGCATTAGCTCCAGTTTGCCCTGTTAAGTAATTCTTCTAAATTAAAAAAAAAACTATTTTACTTTTATTCAAGTTTTATATATCCATCGATATTTTCAATTCGCATATCATTTGTAATATTCCATTATGAAAATAATCCATGTAAAGCTGTAAATGTATAATATATTAAAAAAAAAAAAAAAAAAAAAAATGATTTTTAGTAATACTTGCATATTATTTACAGTGTACTCTATGTGACAGACAATCTTGGTAAAGACGGGAAGTGCGGGGGGGAGGGGGGAATGACATCATTACAAATGGTGAAAGGGGTGCATGGGACAAGAAGGTTGAGAACCCCTGCTTTAAAGGCTTAAAGGCTTAAAGGCTTAAAGGTTTAATGGCCGCTCTGGAATGGCAGAGACAAGGGACAGTGACATTGCCTTAGAGACTGACCATATATACATCTGGTCAGCGCCCCAGCCCCTCTCCACTAAAGCTAGGACCATGGAGGCCCAGGCAATGACTGCTGGTGACTCATCAGATAGACCTATAGGCTTCCCAGAACTACCCATCCTTAGCTCACAAGGATGGCGAAGTGTCAGCAACCAAAGAAACTAATGAGTTTGAGCGGGACTCGAACCCCAGTCTGGTATTCACCAGTCAGGGACGTTACTACATCGGCCACCACTGTAGTGGACTAGAAACGGTAGCATTTGTTGTTGTTGTTGTTGTATCATTATATACAAGCGACTTCATTTCTGAGTTTTCTAATATTAAATTGAAATCATTTGAGAATATCTTAATAACATTCATCAACTCTATGATCACCCAATTCATTCAGTTATCTTAGATATTATAAACATTAAAACATTCAATAAAAATCTCAAATTCCTTTGAATAAAAAATTTTAATTGTAGATCCAGAAATAAATCAGTATTTGGGATTGTCTCAGGATCTATATATAAGAAACATTTTAATTTCTAAACGGTTAAATAATAGAAATAATAAAAATAACAGAAAAAAATAGAAATAATAGAAATTGTGCATATTTAGACGTGTTTTTCATATTCATATAAGCCATATGTTATACTACTCCTAAAATTTAGATTATCTTTATACCTCGGGATCAGAGACACAAGGGGGAATCAACTCAAAGAAAATAGCTTCCGGTCAGCCGGAGAAATGAACCCGGGAACAAGAAACTGAGCTTCCATTGGCTTAGCAACTCAGCCAAGGAATATTCAGATATTTATATCATTAGATATGATATAAAATGCTGGAAAATCATTTGATTTTTATACCCTGGACAAAACATTTTAGTCTTTTTTAATAAATCTAAAGAATCTATTATTATTATTATTATTATTATTATTATTATTATTATTATTATTATTATTATTATTATTATTATCATTATTATTATTATTATTACTCAATAAGCTACAAGGACACGATAAACCCAAAGAATCCAACAAGGAAAAATATCCCAGTGAGGCAAGGAAATAAGGAAATAGATAAACAATATTAAAGGTAATGGATAATTAATATGAAATATCTTAAGGTCAGTATCAATATTAAAATTGATCTTTCATATTGAAACCATAAAAAGAGACTCATGTCAGTCTGTTCAACATCAAAACACTCGCTGCAAGTTTCAACTTAAGAGGGATGTTTCCCCTAAACTTTGGATCCTATAAACTCAAGTTTCTTATTGAAAAACTCTTATTCAATCATCACCTAATCATTCATCAGGAATTGTAGCTATTTGATAAGGTAATTACCTTTTGATTTATAATCATTTTTCACTTTAATGATGAACCTGACGCTTGCAAATAGATGTCAATTATCTCAGACAGGTGTCCTCCATAGAGACAGATTGGAGCATTTGGATACCCGGAAGAGAAATCATTGTATATTATTATTATTATTATTATTATTATTATTATTATTATTATTATTATTATTATGGAATAGACTTCCAGCAGATGTAATGAACAGTAAAAGGTAAACAAGTTAGACAAGTAGCAAGATCACAGAAACTCAAAATGTTTAAACTAATTTGTTCGATCCAAGAGTAATGGAATCTCTGGGGATGGACTAAAAAGTTTTTGAGACTTCCAAATTACTTGTAACACACACACACTCTCTCTCTCTCTCTCTCTCTCTCTCTCTCTCTCTCTCTCTCTCTCTCTCTCTCTCTCTCTCTCTCTCTCTCTCAATTCAGTAGTAAACCAATTTCACTAATAATTTTTAGTTTTTCTGGTAATTCATTTGATAGAACTTTTTTACTAAAAATATTTTACAAAGATTTTCGGAAAAGAATTGATTTGCAATTTATTGCCTCAATTTTGAAATCCTAAAAAATCATAAAAGTTCCATCTCTCTCTCTCTCTCTCTCTCTCTCTCTCTCTCTCTCTCTCTCTCTCTCTCTCTCTCTCTCTCTCTCTCTCTGACTCACTTTTAGATTTCATACCATTTAAATAAAAAACTAGGAATATTCTAATTCTGACCTTGCTGGAATCATGGAACGGGTTGAACTGCTTAAAGTTGTCTTCTTCAAAATGGTTGAATTTCTTGGAAGAAACTGGAAATTGTAACTCACTTGGTGAACTATTTTCTTCTTTACTCTTGAGACACTCGAGAAGATAAAATTCATTTTCATTGTTTTATTTTCATCTTTTCCCGTTAGCATGAATGAAGAAAAAAATATTTCATATGAAGTAAAAGTTCTGTTGATTTTTTCCAAACTGGAAATAAGTCTTGGTTTAATTTTCATACGGATTTATAGTTTGGTTTTAATACACCTTTGAGTATTTTTTTTAATATGATTTGCAAAATAATTTCCGACACTCGGAAATTAGTTTTCTGTAATAAGTGAAACCACTTTCGCAAAATTCCATTTTTGCAATTCGTTGCACAATTTTTGTGTATTATTTATATATATAAAAAACGAAAAACATTTATGGTTTAGAAATAGAGTTTAATCATTTGCAAAAAGAACAAAACCTTTTGATACGATATTTTGCTACCTGAAAAGTGCTTAGTGCTCAAAGGGCTGAAAGTTTCGCGATCACTTGGTTTAGGTCGAGACACTTGTCTGAGATTGCATTTAGTAACCAAGTAAAATACAGTAGTACAGTTGGCTTCATTAATTCCGGTACACTTCACAGGAAGCTAAGGAGACGCCTGACAGCTGCACTTTCTGGCAGGTAACGCTCCTGGCAACACTGAGCTTGTAAGCACATGATCATTTTTTTTTTATTAATTTTAATATTACAATTAGCTTAACAGCTATTTTCAAAATCAGTAAGAATACATTTGATCACTTGTCTAGATGTTTAACGACTTTGTTGGCTTACGATCGTTATATTGGTCTACGAGCAATAATTTTTCGCTGTTAGCGAATTTTTTTTTGGTCAACTATTGTAAACATACATTTGTTGATAACTATTGACAAGACTATAGTTGTCGCAGAGATTCCTGGTGAAATAAGACACACCCCCTGATGACGTCATAGCCAATCATGTTGTCTACTGCGTTAACAGCGATCACAACACATCCCCTTGAAGTGAGTATAAGTTAGAATAGTTTGAAATTTGTAAAGGTATGTATTGTGACCGCTGCTAACGGGAGAGACAACGTGATTGGTTATGACGTCATAAGTGGTTATGGCTTATTTCGTCCGGAATCTTTGCGGTGACTATAGCACGTGGTGTGCAGAAATTGGTCACACAGTATCCATACGCCACCCTTCAGTGTTCATGGGCATTTTGCCAGTATTTTGTTTTGCATTAGTTGACACTACAACCCCTTTTAGCTCAGAGCCTTCTTCTTCCACTCTCTGAGCAGCACTCGTAGAAGAAGCGTGAATCTTTGTAATTGCTTCTTTTGTACAGTTGTGACACCATGAACTTAGTGATGGCTATTGTTAATCATAAATGCATTATGTGCTGCATTTTAAAGGTAACAGTATCATGACAATGACGTACAAGAAGATTAAGAAAGTAGTTAATGATCACTCGAGGAGTGAAGAAAGATTTTTTTTTATTATTATTAGAAATGTCAGGAAATGTAAATTGATTGCAAAAAAATTTAGAGGGAAAAAATTGAGAT
>NC_090756.1:36011644-36039055 GCF_036898095.1 Palaemon carinicauda | reverse complement strand
GATCACCTGTATTACTGAAATACGGCTGAAAACCGAGTAATTTTTACTGAGAATTTCCGATTAAAAATATAATTTCCTCAACAGTGGAGGACATATATATATATATATATATATATATATATATATATATATATATATATATATATATATATATATATATATATATATATATATATATACACACACATATATATATATATATATATATATATATATATATATATATATATATATATATATATATATATATATATATATATATATATATATGTGTGTGTGTGTGTGTGTGTTATAGCCACAAAAGGAAAAAGGAAAAGACTTGATTGGAGTTAGTACTTTCATCCACTATGGACATCAACAGACTCAACAATGAGAATACATATACAAAGACATCGTATTTATACAGGAGAAGGGGATCCAACAGCTGTCAGTTTCTTAATAATTCCAGAAAGGTCAGATTTTAGATAAAAGGATAATACTGGATTAACGGAAAAGAGACCTGGGCTTAGATTCAAATTTCTACCTTTGGTACAGGAGATTAAAAAAGGATTAAACAGTATTCATTTGGGAAAAGTCACTTTCATGGATTATTTTCTTCGCCTCTGACCATCCAATTCTGTGACTTGACCCTAACCAGTGGGAGGCCAAGGCATTATTAAGAGAACCCCTAGAGACGGCCACCTGATGCTATTTTAATTTGACTGAGATACCTTTGGATGTTTGGCCGACATAGAATAAGTTACACTCTGAACATGTTTTTTAACGTACAATTATATTTAAACACTACACCAATGTCTAGTTTTTTCAAAAGGGGTATAACATCTAAAAAACAAACACGAAATGGCAAACAAAGCATATTATTAATTGTTTCCTTCCTCTCTAATTGAACACTATAAAATGTTTTCTTAGACTTATTCATAAATTTTTCTAAGAAATACTTGGGATAGAAAAGATTTGTTGCATTTTTTTCTATTTTAGTGAACTCGTCCTCAATGTACTCTGGGCTACTTTAAGGTACATGGAGGAAAAAACTTAATGCTTTATATTTTTAGAGTGACCGGAGTAGAAATGTATATATGAAATAGAAAAAAATCTCCTTAGCTATGTCATTGGCCTTGTCCATGCTATTAATGTATTGTAAACTTATTGTTCCATGGCACATCCCATAAATATGAATTGGTCGAGAAGAGATGTAAATCTTCTAATGTGATTTTTCCATTGATATCTTCCAACAGGTAAACAAAGTAGGTAGTACATCAGTATGATTCACTGAAAGTTGGTCATATGGCACATTGCTGTGTCAAGAAGGCCATTCAGCCAGAAAATAAAAGTTGATAGAGGCTGGACAGAAGGTTACAGGAAGGGCAGTTGGAAAGAATGCTAGGTAGAATGATAAAAAGAGAACGTCGGTAGGGGCCACAGTTTAACTGTGTAAACCATTAATAGATACCTTTAGTACATTGCATGATGTAATGACGGCAGTTTCCCTCTATGGGCAGAGCCAGTACAAAAGAGTGACAGCGCAACAGTGATGTAGACAGTTGACTAAAGATTGAGACTGGGTATATCAAGCAAAAATATCTTCCTTTGTCTAAAGGCTCACTGGCTAATTAAAATCTAGCGATTGAAGCCAAAGATAACCTGTTGCATAATCTATTCATTTCATGAATAAGAAAGGGAGACATTGAAATAAGATGGAGGTAGTTCATTCTTTTTAACTACCTCTGCATCATGATGCTGCTTTCTGTATTTCTCAAGGAAACAGACGTGAAGTTGCCAAAGATTCAAATAACAAAGAGGTAGCTTTAATATTACACCATTAAAGCATTTGATATACCGAGATCAGCTTCTTTCAACTACACACTATTGAAACAGTTTGTAATTCTAATTTAATTAGTAATAATGAATAGCTTTTCAAATACAAATTATCAATGGTTTGTGGGATAATTAGCGTGACGACTGAATTATACAATTTTACTTTTCCTATGACGCCTCTTGATAGCATAATTAATTTAAACATAGATAGAACAAAGAGCATCCTACAGTTTAGTATGAGACAGAACACAAGTACAGAAGCAAAAGGTTCCTCTCTCTTCCAAATGAGAGAGAGAGAGAGAGAGAGAGAGAGAGAGAGAGAGAGAGAGAGAGAGAGAGAGAGAGAGAGAGAGAGAGAGAGTTTTACCTGTAAGGTGGGAGAAGGTTGGTGCCCTTCATCTAGACTGGCAATGTGATACAATCCTGAGTCCTTCAAATTGATACCAACTTAGTCGAGGAACTTGAGACACGACCCAGGCGGGTAATGCCAGGGAGCTGTGACACCGGATCACGGCTATCGAGGTAGTCGGGTACCAGAGGGTAGGGGCTATGACACTCACTGCTCCAGCCCTGTCCATCAGTCCCCTCAGCCGAAATAGGGATTATACTGACATATCCTACACGAGTACCAGTCCTGGGGGCCGAGGCGTGGAACCTTGACATGGGCTTCTGGCCTCAGTCCCAGGGTCCGAGGAATTATGCTGGGCCCATATATCAGTGGGGTCGAAATATGAGGCTCATTCTAGCCAACTCAGCCAATATGATTGCTGAGGACCAAAACTGTTGCTCCAGGGAGCCAAGCCTCTGTTCTGTGACACTGGATTATGGAACGTCACTATTCAACCTAGTCACTGAGTAACTAGGACTGAGCCTTCTAGTTAACCCCTCCTCATTTTTATTTCAGCTGGATGTTCAGTCTCTATGAACTTTACCTTCATAATACAACCTTTGGGTTTCCTTCCTCAATGGTGCCTCGGTACTGAATGGTCCCCTCACAATGTCATTGAGTTTTCAGGGCCTAATATCATAATGCAAATGAATTTTGCATATCATATTTTTGCTAAGTACTAAATACTGCCTTCATAATGATTACATAATTTTTGTCATTACCATAGTATGAAAAGTCTTATTCCTTCCTCACCATAGATATATCAAACTGTTCCTTTCATGCAATAAAACTTGTATATGGAAGTGACACTTATAGGTAGAGTAAAGTCATCTGCATCATGTTTCATATAAGTAAAACAATAGCGAGGAATCTTTCTGGGAAATAAGATTTGGGTGGTGGGACAGAAAAAAAATTGCATCTAACCATGTATTAACGGTAAATTTGTGAAATTCAAACCAATACTAGTTAAAAGAATGTATATGCCATATGCATTCCATTGGAATATGACAAATTTGTTACATGATTTGTATTTTTCCTAGCATACAACCTTAGAGATGATTTTTAGTGAGGGATATCTAACTCAATCGCTAGTTAGCGGGTTGGGGTGGTTCACTCCTACACATGGGGTGAATAATCACTTTCGCTTTCTGGCAGGACTTCTTGGGGGACAGGTTGGCGGGCCAATTTGTAGAAATACTCAGGTTTGTATGCTAGGAAAAATACAAATTTTTTAACAAATTAGCCATTTGTTCTTGCACAAACACAAACCCTTCGCCATTTACAGGGGTGACTCACTCTTAAGGGGGAGGAAGTCCTCACCAACTGGCCTTGGTTTAACCCCTCACCAACTGGCCTTGGTTTGACCAGGGGTTCTTTCTTCCTCAATGTATGGTTGAGTTTAGAGGAACCTTACCATCGCTAAAAATGAAGTGCTGCAATCAGTGTATGCACTTTTAGCGGCTTATAGAAGCATGAGTGTTTGTGCGACTAGCAATGTGGCTTGTCTCTAACATAGGAACTCGATATCACCTAAGGAGTTCTTTCTTGACTTACTCAACACCCTCCCTCAGAGAGGTATTGCGTCACCAATAAAATATACCTATACTCAGGATGCTATAAGGGAAATGAGTCTTGCCTGCAGAGAGGTAAGGTTAGCTGAGCTGGGGACTATGGTACTGTTATCCTCGGAGAGGGGGTGGGGGGTGAAGGTGAAAGGAAGAAAGGCCCCAGTCATTTTACTAATTCACCCTAGACTAACCTGGGTAACCTCGGCCCTCTACCTCTGCTACTTGTCCAGCGAGGAGCCTGAGGTGTTGAGACCACTTGTTGTGCAGCTACCAGAGGACCAATGGAGAATGTATCCATATTCTTGTAGGATAGGTCTTGCCGGTAGTAGGCGATGAAGGTCGTCTGATGCTTCCACATGCCTGCTTGCAGTACCTGCACCACAGAATAGTTATTTTGTAGCCCCAAAGACGTTGCAATGCCTCTGACGTCATGAGCTCTGGGTTGTCTGGAAGGAGGAGGATCAGGACCAATTGCTTTCCAAATCCAGGAGGAAATGGCATTGCTGGTGACCCTCCTTTTGACCTTCCTCTTGCTAACAAACAGAGCTGATACACGAGGGCGACCTGCTGCCATTCTTATGTTGGTAGCACCTGAGACTCCCAACTGGGGAGAATACGAGTTGGTCTGGATCTTGGGTTACAGAATGAAGACTCTCTATCCGGAATGGGCCGAACCTAGAGTCCAGTACAACCAGATTTTGAGTTTTAGCAATGAACTCAAGGACGGAGCTAAGTATTACTTCTCGCCATCTCCTAGAGTGGGAGACATCAGAAGATAGACCATGCAGTTTGCCGACTCTTTTGGCTGACGCCAGAGCAAGAAGGGACACCGTCCTCCATGCTAGGTGGTAATCTGGTACCTGGCACAATGGTTCATAGGGAGGACACTTCAGAGACTGAAGGACCTCAACCATGTATGAGTAAGGAAAGTTCCAACGAGGAGGAAATATCAACTCCTTTCAGTTTAAAGGCTAGATTTAAGGCTGGGCGGTAGCCTTTGACTGCCGCAACCGAGAGAAGCATTTCTTCCCGAAGATATACAAGAAACTCCGCTATCATTGGGACAGTGGCATTGGGGGGAGAGATACCCCTTCCAAGACCCCGACCACAGAAAATTGACCACTTCACCTGGTAGACTGAAGCCGTGGAGCATTTAAGGTGTCCAGACATCCTCTTTGCAACTTGTTGCAAAAAGCCTCTCTGTATGAGAAGGTGCAGGACAGTCTTCAGGTGGGAAGTTGAAATGAGCCAAGGGTTTGAGGTGGATATCAGCATGTGGTAGTTTTAGTAGATTATTATGGAGGGAATTCTCTTGGGATCTCTGTGCGGAGATACAGAAGGTCCGGAAACCATTCTGCATGATACCATAGCAGACCTATGAGTCATTTGTAAATTCTCGCTTACTAAGACCTGGTTGAGAAGTTTTCTCATCTGAATAAAAGGGGGAAATGCGTACACATCCAGATTCACCCACCGATTTTGGAATGCATCTTGGCAAAGAGCTTGAGGATGCAGGACTGGGGAGCAGTACAACGGGAGCCTTCAGTTCAGGGCTGTTAAAAACAGATCCACAGTCGAGGAACCCCACCAAGTCAAGACTTTGTTGGCTACTAGATGATTCAGAGACAACTCGGAGCCTACTATCTTGGTTGCTCTGCTCAGACTGTCCGCTAGTACTTTCCGGTTGCCCGGAATGAAGGGTCACCAAGTTGTCTTCTGCCCATCTGAGTATCTCTACTGCTAGATGGCATAGCAGCTGCGAAAAAGTACCGCCCTGTTTGCTCAGGTAAGCAATGACAGGGATATTGTCGCTCATCACTACCATGGAGTGCCTTGCTATGAACTGGTGGAACAGTTGGAGGGCGAGGAAGGCTGCTCATATCTCTAAGAGATTTATTTGCTGATACCTTTCAGATTTGGACCAATGGCCAGAGGTGTGGTGGTGCAGCATATGGGGCCTCTACCCTTCTTTGGACGTATCTGAAAAGAGCATGAATTTCGGGGGAGGAATGAGATGATCAGCCCCTTTGAAGAGGTTTAGGTCTGCTAGTCACCATCTGAGATCCATCCAGTTCTCGTCCTATGTGGACAAGGCAACCCCTGAAATCAGTGGATTTTAGGCTCCACTGGATGCATCTCATCCTGAGGCGACTGCAGGGAGCTAGAAGGGCCAAAGATGAGAGGTGACCAAGCAGGCGCTGCCAGCTCTGTTCTGGGAGCTCTTCTTGGCTGAGGAAAGGCTCTGAATCCTTTCGTCTGATGGAAATGTTTTGGGCCTTAAGGTGTCTAATTGCATGCCCAAATATACCAGATTCTTAGAGGGAGCTAGATGAGACTTTTCGAGATATACCATGATCCCAAGATCTTTGCAAAACCTTAGAAGCCCGTCTCGGTGGTGAGGAAGGGTTGCCTTTGAGTCTGCTAGAATCAGTCAGTCACCCAGGTATCTTAGGAGACGGATGTCGATTCTGTGGGTTCAAGAAGATGCAAGAGTGAACACTTGAGGTACTGTGGAAAGACTGAAACACAGTACTGATAATATTTCTGGTCTACCATGAATCTTAGCTACTTCCTGGAAGATGGATGGATTAGGATCTAGAAGTATCTGAGGTCTTATTGCTAGTCTGACTTGTCGGTATAGAAGTTACGGCTTTTTGATTAAGAAAGTAGTAATTTAATTTTCTCCATTTCTCATTCACCTTCTCAATGTTCTCACATGTGAATAGAGAGCTCCCCTCGAAGGGGGAGTTCCTGAGGCTCATCATCTCGGCCTGAGGGAGCTGTGTCTGGAACTTTTCTCTCCAAAATGGTGTTGTCCCAGAGGTTCACCATATAACGAGAGATGAACTCAATTGCTCTAGTGCCGGAAAATAGGAAAGTCTCCATAGACTTCCTAGTTAGCTCTCTGGATCATGCCTGAGAAGAGACCAGTTGTCCCTGAAACCCCAATCAAAAGTCATGCCACGAATTAGCCTGCTGGGCAACTTTCTCTTGATTGAGGATCTCAGAGCCAAAACCTAGACTGGCGGTCACGTCAACTTCTCAAAGGTCAAGCCTTTTGAGAGTGCCTCTATAGAGTAATCAAGAGGCAGCGTAGGGAGAGGCTCGCTGGGGATTTTGTAATATTTCCTCTGCAACACAAAAGGAGGCGGAAAGAGTCTGGAGGAGTTGTTCTAATGCAGAGAAGAAGTAGAACCTGTAGCCTGAGACATCGCCTTCTGTTTGGTACCCTTCAACCCCTTTCACTAGGGCAGAGCTGTACTGGCCCTCAGGGGTTTCGGGGTACCATAGAATTGGTCAAGACGGGCTGCCGATGGATCTGGCAGTCCATTAATGGTATAGATGCAAGCTAGAACCAATTAGAAGGCATGTTCCGACTCTTTATGTTCGTCCTCCGTTGTTTTAGGGCTAGCGGCAATTGGCAAATCGTCGTTTTCAAAGTTTTGCTCATCCACTTCCGAGCTCTCATCCATAGGAGCACGGAGTGGGTCAAGGTCTACATCAGGAAAGACCAAGGACGGGGCAATGACATTGATATGCTGGGCTCCCTCTGCCTCTCAGGTTAAGGTAGAGGAGGTCTAGTTGAGGATTTGGGGATAGAAAAAAATCCTTTGTCTCTGCGCTGAGGCCGAAAGGCAGAAGTTCCTCTATCCGCGTAGGCCTGGTGGTCTCTGCTGGTCTGCGGGGGAGATGGGACTCCGCAGGAGGAACCACATCACATCGTGCTGGAAGGCATGCCTTTCTTGGCACAACCTCAACAGGAGTTAGGCGGATGGAGTCCATGTAGTATCCTCTTCCTCCTGCCCTTAGGTCTGGCATGAAGAATCTTGAACTGCAGGGGACTCCCGTCTGGTTCTGGAGCACTCTCTTCCCTGGCCCCTTTGCAAGAAGAGATTAGCTTCTCTTTGGGTAGAGGCTCCAGGGGCTCAGAGTTCACTGAACATCCTCTGGGGTCAGGAGGAGGAGAGGAGCCTGTGACAAGAGGAGGTAACAGTGGAATCCTAGGGATGCCGCTCAAGAACTGGGTACAGAGAGTAACCCCCATCACAGCTTACCGCATCAGATTAAATAATGCATGCAGCCATGGGGGGTCGCAGGCCCTGATGTGCTGGGAGGAAGGTCCCTGAGACGGAGGGGATCATTTATCTTTGAAACCTCTGCTGCAATCTTGGCCTTCTTGCCAGAAGTCAAGATTGCCACAGGCCTTCCCTTAGGGAGAGGAACTGGGCGTTGTCGTGTGGACAACAATAGTCTTGTGGTAGGTGGGAGCCCACAAGACTGGAGAGGCTGATGAGAGTCTCTCCTAGGGTGAGGTTTACCCATGGAAGGAAAATCCCCTGCAACCAAAAAGGAGATATAATCTCGTCCATGGACGAGGAGACCACCAAAGCAGGATGAGATGAGTCTCGCGAGGATGGAATGTGAGACTTGTCTCTGTGAGACACTGAGATGTCACACACCAATGTCATATCATGCGATATTGCCTTGTCATGCATCGCTGTTCTTTTGCGCAGCACAGCAAGAGGCCGAGCCTTAGAACTATAAAAAAACTGGGGTAGGATCTACCTTGGATCATGAATCCAGGTCGTGCAACCGTAGGGAAAAGTCCTGACGAGAATCCGAAGGATCTAAGTCAGAGATACCTGAAGGGAGATGGTATCCCCCAGGTATCACGTTCTGTGAGACCATAGGTTTCACGCAACGAGGAAAATAACAATAACCCCAAAGAACTACATCATTGCTGTCTGTGGGGAGATGGAAACACTCAGACAACCTGTCGCGTGGACTCAAAGGATTCGTGCTACGCGACGGAGGATGAGAACCCGGATGGATTATGTCATCGATACCTAGAGGGAGATGGAATCTCTCTGGCAACTTGTCTCATGAACCCCTAGGATTCACGCGACGAGGAAGATAATGACAACATGAAAGAACAATGTCATCGTTACCTAGAAAGTGATGGGATCCCTAAGGCAACATGTCTCGTGAACCCAAGGGATTAACTCAATGGAAAGCATGATGAGAACCTGAACGAACTACACTGCCATTACCTGAAGGGAGATGGAATCTCCCAGGTAACTTATCATGAGAAACCAGAGGGCTCTCACGACGAGAATCTGAGGATTCCCTGTTATATGAACCGGCAGACAGGATAACGGAGGTCACAAGAGCCCACGGACTCAACGTAACCACGGTCACGAGAACCAAGATATTCTACATGACGGGAGACCGAGGGCTCCCTGCCACAAGAGCCCGAAAGCTCACTGTGGTAATGGGCACAAGAGCCTCAAGGCTCAAATTAACCCTTGTTGCAAGATCCCAAAGGATCAACGCACTTTGAGACCGGGATATCCCTGTCACAAGGAACCAAAATCTGTATGTGACAGTTGGTACTAGAGCACGAAGGTTCAATGTAACCAACGTTGTAAGATCTCACAGGCTCAACACAATTAAAACTCGACAACTTGCCGTGGGACTCAAAAGGGACATCGTAACTAGAACTTGCAGGTTTTAAAAGACGTCTACCAGCAGCCCGAGGAGCATTTCCCAAATGGAGAGGGGTCACAAACTCTTTCAGCTGACAGACTCCCCACCCAAAGGGGAGTCTGCTCAAGCTCTACATCTCCCGAGGGGGAGGTTGGTTCACCCGAAGGCCAAATACGTTTACAGCGACGTTCTACATCTGCCCAAGGAGGAGAATTGCCACAAAAGTATCCGCTGCCTGCTAGCGGTCTTCTCTCATGAACGAAAGAGATGTTCCCCCGAAGGGCAACCCTGCCTTGGACTCTGTTCCTTCACCACCCCTGGGGAGGTAACAAAGCCCTCAGTGTTGATCTCAGGAGAACAGAATTCTGATCAATGGGCTGCAGCGCCTGCGCCCGCAGGAGGAGGATCAAGCACAGCGAAGGGAGGAGAAGACTCTCCATCCTACACTCAATTGAATGAGGTCAAAGTGATCGTCCGTCGAAAGGGGACCATAAACACCCAGACATAAGATCAAAAATCAAACAGGTGCTTCCCCCGGGGGGTTGGGGTGGAGGCAACTTACTAGGGGAGGAAGTGCCATCCCCTTGCCCACAAGGTTTAACTGGAGTAACACGCTACTCGAACGATCCCCGGAAGGTATTGTTGGAGCAGCAGCGTTGGAAAGAGATCGGGGGTTGGAAGAAGACCGTAGTTTTTCGACTTCGAGGAAGACCCTGAAGGAGAAAAATCACGTTTGGCCTTCTTCTTTCGTAGCCCTAACCTCTCCCCCTCAGAGGCAGACCACTCTCTACGCTCATCAGAAGTGTCGTCCCTGAGACACTGCCGGCCCACGCAAGCAGTATACAGCAGGTGAGGATCTGTTTCAACAGATGAGATGAGCGGCCATTTGGACCAGGATAGGTACGCATGGGACACCACACGCACACACAATCTGCAAAGAAATGGAATTATCAAAGTAAGTCAATGCGGGAGAGAGCCAGAAAGCTAAGTGGGTACTCAGCCGAGGAGTGTGAGTGAGCCTTATCCGCTAACTAGCGGTTGAGGTAGTTATCCCTTACTTAAAATTTATCATGGCTCATCTTTCAGCTTTGCTGAAAGTAATACCCCTGTGAATAGCGAAGGGTTTGTATTTGTGCAGGAACAACTGGGGATTTTCCCAATGGGGGAAAATAGAATGAGGGGAAAAATGGAATGTGTCCTAGCCCATCACACCTGAAATTACCTGTCAATGGGATTGGGTCCTCCTTACTAACCGTCCGTTGGTAACTCCCTTCCCTTCTCCTTAACCTGACTTATCATACCTTCCCAGATACAAAGCTTTAAATAAAACATTAATAAAATTTACAATCTTACATATTTCCTTACCTTAAGTCTGAGAAATCAAAGGCAGAGTTCTTTTTTTTTTTTTTTTTTTTTTGTAGCTTGGGCAAGTACTACAGGGTGTCCACTTCTCATAGTTGGTGGGGGGTCTAAATTAGCAACATCAAGCAGGTTTTGGATCTGTTTATGCCTCTTTTGCTGTTAAATAAATTTGCATAACTCTAATGGTCAATCCCGATAAGAAAACATTGATATAATAATTTATGTTAACAACTGTTTTACCTCATAGATAATCATATAAAGAAAATGTGAGGCTTAAAATATTTCCTTTTATTTCTGCCTAGAGAATGTATCTCTACATTCCATAATTGCCTCTAAAAAAATCATATTTACCATGATATTAAAGTATCATACCATTATATTCCTTACTACAGTAGACTTAAGCAAAATCCAATTTGACATAAATTTTTTTCTATTGATTTCACTTAAAAAATCAACAGTTACACAAAAAATTAAATTAAACTATTTTTTGGAAAAACTAGAATATCTTTAAATGCAATATGATCATAATTGGTGGTGGTTCTTAAACTAATTTTTAAATGAGTCTTGGGTTTTTCTTTTATTTATCTTTGCCCAAAGCTGTAGACCAGCTAAGGTTGTGGATCACACGAGGCTAGACAGAAATTAGAGGAGCTTACAGGTTAGTGTTTAAGGAATAAAAGGCTAATATGACATTGTAAGGTAAGGTAAGGTAAAGCAAGGTAAGGTAAGGTGAGGAAAGTTGAGGCAAGCAGAGCTAATCTAAGCAGAAATAAGCTAATGTAGCTAAGCTAAGGTTATGTGAGGACAGGGGAGATAAGAAATTTAAAGGTTAACGAAGAGAAGAGAAGAGAAGGTTAGAGTAGGTAAGGTAAGGGCAGGTAAGATGAGAGTAGATAACTTAAGGTAAGTTAAAATAAAGTAAGGTAAGGTAAGCTATGGTAAGTTAAATTAATTTGTAAGGTAAACTAAGGTAAGGTGAGCTAAGGTAAGGTAAGGATAGGTAAGGTATTGCAAGGTAAGGTAAGGTAAGGATAGGCAAGGTAAGGATAAGATAGGCAAGGTAAGGTAAGGGTAGGTAAGGTAAGGATAGGTAAGGTAAGGTAAGGTGAGGATAGGTAAGGTACGGGTCGGTAAGTTAAAGGTAGATAAGGTGTAAGGTTAAGTATGGTAAGAATAGATAAGGTAAAATAGGTAACGTATAGGCAGGTGAATTGTAGGTAGGGAAAGTATTACTAGGTAACATTAAGCTTGTGGGTATGGAAAATGCCGGTAAGGTAAGAGTAGGTAAGGTAAAGGCAGGTAAAGTATGGGTAGTTAATGTAATAATAGGTAAAATATGGGTAGATAAAGTGATGATAAGTAAGGTAGGGGCAGGTAAAGTATAGGTAGTTAAGGGTAGACAAGATAAGAGCAGTTGAAGTATGATTAGGTAAAATAATGATAGGTAAGGTAAGGTAAGGGTAGTAAAGGTATGGGCATGTATGGTAGTATCAGGTTAGGTAAGTGTAGGTACAGCAAGGGCGTGTATGGTAATATTAGGTTAAGTAAGAGTGTAGGTTAGGTAAGTTTGGGTAAGGTAAGTTTGGGTAAGGTAAGTTTGGATAAGGTAAGTTTGTGTAAGGTAAATTTAGGTAAGGTGTTGCTGGGTAAGGTAAGGTTAGGAAAGGTAAAGTCAGGTAAGGTGTTGGTAGGTATGGTAAAGTTAGGTAAGGAATGAATATATTCACATGAGCTATGTTTTTCTCGTTTGTTTACTTGATACATGCAGCATTTATATTTCTGGATTTGAAGGAAAGGGCTAACAACCCCTTATTAAATAACCTTGAACTATTATCATCACGTACTTGATCCACAATTATGAGGAAAATTACCCTCAAAAGACCTTCTTTTAGCATACGAACATCTATTCAACTACTCTATTCAATTGAAGCCCGCTACAACCCTAGTTGGAAAAGCAGGATTCTACTAGCCCACGTACTCAAACAGGGAAAAATATTCCAGTGAAGAAAGGAAAGAGAGAGTTAAATAAACTTTATTTAGGTTATTTAGATAGGAACAAATTTAATGTTCAATTTACATGATTTACTTATGACTGTGGAGAAATTGTTTTGTTTTTCTTTAATTGTTGAGTGGGAACTTGTTCCGGGAAAGTCTCCCTGCATCGGTTTAGCAAAGATCAGCAGGGGAGGAAAAGGAGTTCACGAACCTTCACTCTAAATGCAAAATAACTGCACTCTGTCCAAAGGCCTGAAAACTCCACACGTAAAATAAAAGTGATTTGATGGCCTACTCTATCTTTGTCAGGTCTAAGGTCATCTACACTCTTAGGCTCTGTTTCAGCTCCGTCGCAGGGACACCAGTGAGATGCAGGACAGGAATTTTACGTTAAGTAATTAGTGAGACAATAGCAATGGATGGGAGCAGTGATGTATTGTAAAGTAAAAGTTAAAGATATGGATCATCACCTTCGAAGCATTGAGATTAAATACTAAGTCGCTAGCTAACACACTATTACTCATAAGTTACTTAGACTTACGTACTCCTTCCAATATATCAGGTATACTGCCCCGAGATTATATATTCATAATAGATGAAATCAAATAAATGATGGAGTAAAAATACGAAGGGGTAATTAACCTAATATTGCTCTATTATTCAAATTTACATTGAAGAAACCGGATATCTTAACATCAAGTAAAGAGGATCAAACAAAATTTAATAAAAGAAATGCAAATGAAAGGCAATAAAAATATGCATGACTCGAGGTCTCATGGAATAATTAATGAGATGGGGTCGAACACGTGGTCCTGTGACCCAAGACTGTACTAGTCTCTGAAGCAAAAGTTATATGCAAAATCTGTACACACAATCCCTCGCACACAGACCGAAATATGTAAAAAGCCAGCTAAACCTAAATCTAGTAAAAAATTAACCTAATCTAAAATGGGGGAAAACCAGTTGGCACGTGTTTTTACCTGCACTCCTTACTTGGAAGACAGCCCTTGTCTTCAAATGGCTGTTACAGCTTGTTTGATTAGACTGCTGTTGACCAGTAGTTTGCGCAGTTTGCGCAGTTTGCACCCTTGACTGGCCCACCCCTGGAATCCTTGCTTCTGGCAGATAGGGTTTCCCAGGCTTATCTTCTTCCTTATCTCCAGCTAACAGATCCTGATGGGAGTCAAGTTGGAGGGGGGAGTGGGGGAGGCGTGAGCCAGAGGTGCACAAATTTACTGACCAGGTCGGTCAGCTGGTCACAACTATGGCTCCTGTACAAATGGGTGACCCTTGGGTCATGTAGGTTCACTTGTCTTCAGGTGACGGTCGTTGGGCTTAGGATAACTCAGTGGAGGTGCCATATCGGGACTTTAGGGCAGGGTAATGTATTGTTGTAAGGAGAGGGACGGAGGCAGGATTTTGTACAAAATACTTAGAGAAATCTTGCTGCTCTTAGGGAATATACATGTACAATAATCCTACCTACTCTGGCTTGCTAAAAATTGATAGTTTAAATAAGAAATTAGAAATGGGCTGGTGTGATGGTCATACACCTTGAAATTACCAGACTTGCATTACTACTGAGAGATAAAAGCTGCATTCAAGTCAGCAGTATTGTAATTATATTCAAAACCAGTTTAATAATTTATCTCGACACGCGTAGTTTGAGGGAAAAATCACCATATGCCGGCGTAAGGCTTTGCTGTGGGTTTTTACGCTGTGACATCACGAACACTGTTAACGAGTTTATTTAGTTTAAAATATCTCTCTCGATGTTTCGGTAAAGAAAATATAAAGTAAGAGTGGGAGCAAAAGTTTAAGGGTTAAGGATAATATTAGGAGCAAGAATAAAATACAAAAGGAAGAAGAGTGAAAAGAAAACTCTTCACAAGACATCTTGAAGGGCGTTCGTACTAAATGAAACTTACAATTCTTAATCTTCTTAACAAAATATATACAACGGCAATAAAAGAATTTAATACATATCATCTCCTAGGGTGTGATCATAAGTCAGGTAGCCTAGGATTATAATTTCTTCTACCTTATAACTATAAATATCAGGATTAGTCAGAAAACTAGAGTTTATAAGCAAGACATCCAGAAAATATGAGGATATCCAGATTTTTTCATATAAGTCGACAGGATGTATATATTATTGGCTTTGCTTTTATATAGATTTGGTTGATCGATGCCTTAGTCTTGTGTCCATTGGTCGATGGCACAGCTCACCCAGTTATTATTATTATTATTATTATTATTATTATTATTATTATTATTATTATTATTATTATTATTATTATTATTATTGTTGTTGTTGTTGTTATTATTATTATTATTATTTTATTATTATTATTATTACGATCTAAGCTTGAACCCTAGTTAAAAAAGCAAAACACTATAACCCCATGGGTCCAAACAGGAAAAAAATAGCCCTGTGAGTATAGGAAACAATGAAATAAATAAACTACAAGAGAAGTAGTGAACAATTAGATTGAATATTTTAAGAACAGTAACAACATTAAATTATATCTTTCGTATATAAACGGTAAATCTTAAAAAAAAAAAAAAAAAAAAAACAAGAGGATGAGAAATAATATAGAATAGTGTGCCCAAGTATACCCTCAACCGAGAGAGGAATAGGTGGAAAGTTTGTAATACTAAAGAGCATTTATTTTCATTCATAATAGCATAAACATTGTTTCTGATACCTTTCATCAAAGGAACTAATTCCAACCCCTTGTTTATCTTTGGATACAAATCCTTTTGACTCTCTATTTCATGTAAAGAAAATGGAAAGTGAACCTCAATATACATTTCCCCATCTTTCAATGTTATTCTTCAAAGTATGATCTTAATATATCTCTTGAATATTAAGTTTCATAAGGTGGAGTGATATTGTTGGAATTTCCTGCATATCAAAGGATTTCTTATTTATGAATAGGAATATTTTTTATTTCGAAGTTATTGAATGTTATAATTAATATGATTAATATCCATCAGCAACAGTGGGGATGCCTTAACGTGGTGAAAGGGTTTGTGTATCGCCATGATCAGCAAAGGTTGGTTTATTGTGAGTGATCATACAAAATTATCTACCATCACCAGTTTGCGGTGGCCTGCGTTATGCTGAAAACTGGCCATACCCTAAACATGAATAAGGACATGTCTGAAGTATTTGTCCTGCAGTGGACTTCAGAAGCGGCTGTATTTTCTCTCAGAAGGGAATATCATGCCTCCAACATTTTATTCTACAGTTCATCTTGATGGAAACAGCTATTTGGTCCTAGTCATATCTTCTTAGTTGTCTTTATTATTAGTGGATTTTATGTTACTCATAAGAACGAAGTTAGTTTTTATTGCAGTAAAATCTAATTTTATTTTCATAATAGATGATCGGAAGAGTTCGTATTTAGACCTTGCCAATTAAGTTTGATAGAAAAAAGGTAATAAGAAAATTTCTTACAAATATAAACAATCACTTACTCTTATCAATTAAAGAAAAAAAATGTAAAAAAGTGATAAGAAACATCTAACCTCTCAAGTGTTTCTCACCTGAATACGGAGATTAATAACGGTTCATCAAGCAAGTTAAAAATTTGTATATTTATTTTCTTGAAGGATATATATTTCCACTCAAGACGGACGGCTTTACACAGCCTCAACTCGAAGCGAAATTCCAGAGTGTTTTGGGAGTTGTGGCGTTCCTTCCTTGTCTCCTTCCAGCACACCATATGTCCAGTAAACTTTCCTTCCTGAGAGAGAGAGAGAGAGAGAGAGAGAGAGAGAGAGAGAGAGAGAGAGAATGTGTAGTCAGTTCAGAATTGCTATAGCATTGCTGATGATCCATATTAAAGCTGTTATAATAATGTATGTTATTCATACAAGAAGTTTGGACCATAAATAAACAAAGTCATTTGCCTAATCACGAATTTACAAGTAATTAATGAACTCGTCAAGTATTTGTAAGCGAATTATATACATTACATGTTTGATCTATCAGGATTTTCAATAGAGAGTTTAAATGTGTTTTATAACTTACTCATAAATACATTTTCGAAATATTCTCTCTTTTCACGTCTATTTTCAAAGCATTTAGGGACAGATTACGAGGTTTTAGCCATTTGCAATAATTCTACGTAAGGTTATTCAAATACTGTAATTTTTTTTAGAGAAATTGAAGTTTGAAATGATTTTGAAAATGACTTTTAGACTCCTGCAATGCTAATGACATTAATTGGGTATCTTAGGTAAACTTATAAAGGGAAATAATAATAAATTGCAACTTTTCCATTTACATTGGTAGTATGAGTCAAAATTTATCTAAGAAAATTAATACTTTTTGACATGAAAAACATATATAATGAGAATTGTAAATCGTTTTCCGTCTCCATTTATTTGGCTGAAAAAAAAAAAATTATCTTGAAAATTATGATTTCCTATTCCATATGTTTTAGGCTTTTGTCTGTCTGTCTATCTGCCTGTTCTTAGTTCAAAAACTACTCTAGGATTGAGACAAAGAAAATTACTTAAAAAATATGAAATAATAAAATTATAGATTTTATCTGATGAGAATGACTTTTACCACATTCCATAGAACGTAAATGAGTATGACCAAGACGGAATAAACTACTTTATACGACTTCATTTCGAGAACTCACCATAAAAGAATTTCTTCAGGGTTTAAAGTTTATGATAGTGACGTCTAAAATGAACCAATTTTATGAACCTTTCACAAGAGAAATTGAACTGATGCAAGAAAGTTATTTCCTTATTTCTGCTACTCACTTTCTGTCATGAAATAATAGCAATTGGTTGTTTACGACATACTCCGGTAACATGGTTCGAACTAGGTTGTATGACTGACTTGTCACCTCAAAGATTCCTGGCAAATAAAGCCCCACCCTCTGGTGACGTCATAGCCAATCACGTTGTCTCCCCCGTTAGCAGCAGGCAAAATACATTCCCTTACAAATTTCAAACTATACTAACTTATAATCACTTCAAGGGGATTTGTATTTTGTTGTGACCGCTGTTAACGCGGGAGACAACATAATTGGCTATGACGTCATCAAGGGGTGGGGCTTTTTTCGCCCAGGATCTCTGAGGCAACTATAGTTGCTCATGAGTGTTAATCTTTAATTATCCATAATATCGTTTTTGCTTTGTATAACTTGAATTAATATTAGATGAAATTTAATTTAACTTTTTACATTTCCTTTTTTTTTATTCGAAAGAGAATGTAATGGAATAAAAATAGGTAAATGCAATGTCCATTAATTCATCAGGTTTCTATTTTTTGTTTTATTTATTTCGGTATCAAACTGAAATGCTTACAAAGTATATATCCGAATAATGATTCTTTTATTGTATTATTTTCAGCTTAGCTGTCAGTTTAGGTTGAAAAACATCCCGATTGATGCTTTTTAATTTCCATTTCGCCAATTTGTAGGTTTCACAATTATCTGCACGTTTTCAAGTCTAACAAAGATTACTGTATAAAATTTTAATCCTTTTGTACCGATGCTTTTGATAATTACCAGCATTTTTTTTTTCTTTTTTTAGGAAAAGTTAAGTTGCTTAACTTTGGACATTTTATCTATATAATTCCAACAACAAGTATAGCTAATCTTTTACAATATTCAAAACGGCAGGTCTTTGAGGAGCAGTTAAACAGTTCTTGGTGATTATTCATTATTAGACAATAATATGAACTTGTTATAAAATCTTCTCTAATCTTGGGAGCTTTTCTATATAATTCCACCTGCGAGTTTAGCTAATCTTTTACAATATCCATAACAGCAGGTCTTCGGGAATAAGTAAAAAAGTGTTTGTTAATTCTCCTAATTAGACAATAATCAGAAAATGATATGAATTCGTTATAGAATCTCGTCTATCTTGAGAGAAACAAAGTGTGGTTCACTTCGTTATCTAATTCCGCAACGATAATAAAATAAATGCTAACGATTTCACAGTTTCAGTCCTAGTCATTATCAAACGGAGTGTAATTTTAATAATCTTAATTTTTCTTAACTAAATATTTTTTGCATAACAAAGAATTATCTATCGGACGAAGCTTGGAGAAAATAGCTTGGCAAAAATATCTAAAGAACATCTTCAAGAAAGGTCACCTCTTCAAATCCGTTTACGTCCATCACTATACTGTAGTTCCAGTCAAAACAACATTACTAGCAGAATAACTTCCGTTGCTTATTATCAGTTTCATTAGGACTTAAAAATATACATTAATAAGCAAGTATCTTTTACGATTTCTCTTCAAAACTGATAAATCCATTTTTGGAAAACCTCTTCATACAGACACAAAGCGAAGCGAAATATCAAGAATTTTCTTGTTGTGGTATTCATTGTTGTGGAGTATCCTTTGGTATGAAACTGAGAGAGAGAGAGAGAGAGAGAGAGAGAGAGAGAGAGAGAGAGAGAGAGAGAGAACGGTTATGCAAATTTTCTGACGTCAGCATAAAGAGAAGTAATGAAGTATTTAATATTCTGTAAAGGTTATTGCGAATAATAAAAACAACGGGATGATGATATAGGATGAAGTTGAGAATTGCTAAAATTATTGATAGCAGTGCATTAATTGCTATTTAAATGCAACAAGGATTTAACATATGCAGATGATGCTACTCTCTTGGCGTCATTTCCATCCTGGTTTTAGACCAGTGGTATCTGAATCCATTAATATATATGTAACTAAATGTTTATTAGAGCCTGTTAAAGTTTAACAAGTTTGATACATATTATTATTATTATTATTATTATTATTATTATTATTATTATTATTATTATTATTATTATTATTATTATCCAAGCTACGACCCTATTTGGAAAAGCAGGATGCTATAAGCCCAAGGACTCCAATAGGGAAAATATAATCCAGAGACGATAGAAAAGAAGGAAATGAATAAACTATATGAAAATTGATGAATAAAGAATATTAATTTGCTTAAAATTATTAACACTGTTAAAATAGATCTGCCATATATAAAATAGCAAATGATGTTACTCTCTTTACATCAATTACATCTCTAGATTTAATATTAGTGGTTACTGAATCCTTTTGTAGGAATTTTTAAAAGTGGAGTTGAATAATGATAAACTCAAAATATGACTATAAGTAGGTCAGGGACTGGGCCTCCTGAACAGCCAGATTTTTCCATTGATAGCGTCTCTTTAACTAGATTACTGTCATTAAAAATTCTAGGAGTTTCCAAAGTTATGTTTAAACATTCAATGATCTTTGACAGAGTTACAAAGAATTACAAGGATTTTGGATGTCTCAAAGACTTTTAAGTCCATCCGTAGAGACATCATTTGCTCTTGAGTAAAGCGATTCAGTTTAAACGTTTATGGAGTTTTTGTGATCTTGTTTAACTTATTTTTTAATTTGTTTACCGTGTTACTGTTCAAAATATCCGCACGAAGTCTGTTCCATGTATTTGCTCATTTGTATGTGGAGAAATTACCGCATTAGGTGGAGATGTATCTTTTCAATTCCAGTTTGTAGTAAGAGAGAGAGAGAGAGAGAGAGAGAGAGAGAGAGAGAGAGAGCTGCTTCAGAAATTTACAAATAAACTGATTCCAAAGAAAAGTTGTGTCAAAAATGGAAGTTTGAAAGTGGCTTCGTCTCTTAAAAAGACACCAACTTAAATCAAAGTATGTATTTATGATATATGTAAGTATTTATTATTGTTGTTGTTGTTGTTATTATTATTATTATTATTATCATTGTTGTTATTATTTTTATTATTATTATTATCATTATTATTATTATTATTATTATTATTATTATTATTATCATTATTATTATTATTATTTCTATTATTATCATTATTTTTATTATTATTATGATAAGAATACTCAGAGAAAATGATGCCTAAGTTAGAACTGTTAGGACCATTTGATTTGATATTTTTCTTTTTAAGGAAAGTTGCATTTCACATCTCATATATATATATATATATATGTAAATATATATATATATATATATACGTATATATATATATATATATATACGTCTATATATATATATATATATATGTATATATATATATATATATATGTATATATATATATATATATATGTATATATATATATATATATAGGTATATATATATATATATATATATGAGATGTGAAATGCAACTTTCATTAAAAAGAAAAATATCAAATCAAATGGTCCTAACAGTTCTAACTTAGGCATCAGAAATTTGAAGCCTGGCTAAAGCCTTAGAACATGATCTAGTTACAACTCAAAGAGCTATGAAAAGAATTATGATGGGAATAACACTAAGAGACAGAGAAAGAGCAACATGTATACGAGAGTAAACTAAAGTAAAGGATATTCTAACAACATGAAAGAATATAGAGAAGAATATAGGTAGGGCATATAATGAGAATGACGGACAATAGATGGACATTAGGATTAGCAGAATGGGTCCCTAGAGATTACAAATGAAGCAGGGGAAGGGAGAGAAGACGATGGATTGGCAAACTAAGGAGATTTGCTTGTATACATTGATATAGAAAGACTATAAAAAGAAGCGTGTTGACGGACATGTCTGAGGCATTTGTCGTGGAGTACATTAACTACGGCTGATAATGATGATGATACATTTACATACATATATAGATATACGCATACATATGCATACATATTCATATAAGCCTCGAATAACTCTTGATATCGAATCGTCTCTGCCTCGTGATCAGAGACCCAAGGGGGAATTAACTGTATGATAAGAGCTTCTGGTTAGCCGTGGATTCGAACTCGGACCAAGGAAACTGAGGCCGGTGGTCTCTGATCCCGAGGCAGAGATAATTAGATATTAAGAGGTATTTGGGGTTTTTATGAACACATGTATAATCCCTTTTAGATGTGCAAAATCAACATTATATATATATATATATATATATATTCATGAACCTCTGGCTAGAAGGGTGAATCAGCAAAATGTGGTTAGTTTTTATGTTAACAATTGTGTCACTGTTTCACTAGAGAACATTGCATCGGCTGTTTGCTGCTCGTTCTCTCCAAACGACACATCATTCCCGGCAGATTGCAACACAGCAAAGGTCCTGTTGTTCACAATTCAAATGTAATATCTACAGTTTTTTACGTTCAAACTTTTTACAATGTTTCATTCAAAGAGATGGGAGAATTTTTTTCTTTCAAAACTTTTATTGTATTTGGGACATCTAATTTTTGGTGAGATACCTTTACGTTAGGGAAGGATTTGGGAATTGCCATGATCAGAAAAGCTAAACTAGTCAGGAAAACCTATACTAGGGTGACTTGCTGTGAGCGATCAAAATCTCTCACGATCAGGAATCTGCAGTGGCCAGCGTGGTGATAAAAACTGGCCGAACCCCACATATGAATATAGACATGTCTGAAGCCTTTGTCCTACAGTAGACAAGAAACTGTTGTATTTGTTGTTGTTGTTGTTGTATTAGTAAAACTTTTAGTTAACTAAAAGCATTAAGGTACAGAGTTTAGATTAAAAGTGTTAGCATCGAGAGCTTCTGATAATGAAGCTGCTGAATGATTGGTGTAGATTACCTAGGATTGATGCTAGACACCGCTATTTTGGAAGGCGCAAAAATGTTATGGTAATTAGTGGCTAATTGTGGACCCCTATACTCGATTGATCAGTCAAGATAGATAAATGAGAGAGAGAGAGAGAGAGAGAGAGAGAGAGAGAGAGAGAGAGAGAGAGAGAGAGATAACATCGTTTATTATAGCGACCTTAAATATAAATCAAGTTTACTCGAAGGAACTACTAAGTCTCTTGATGAATTTATGGAGAAATGAAAAATAAAATCCTTTAACTTAATCAAGCTCTGCTTTAATGAAGATTGCAAGAAGAAGAAAACAAGAAGGAAAAACTCTTATGATTTGATTAATCTTCTCATTTCATTAATTCGTTGGTCTTTTGAACGCCCCCCCCCTCTCTCTCTCTCTCTCTCTCTCTCTCTCTCTCTCTCTCTCTCTCTCCCTGAATTTATTCTTGTTTACTGTCCAATGAAATTACATTCCTGGCAGTGACAAAGAAAATTACATTGACATCCGTGAAATTCTGTTTCTGTTTTTTTTTTTTTTTTTTTTTTTCTGTGTTTTTGACATAACTGGTTTTCCTAACACAGTCCTGGAACTTTTAGTGATTTTAGTTATTTTAATCATAATAACAATTCTAATGATTTAAATTTTTATTTTTATATTTTCATATTTTCTTATTAGCATTTTAGAGAAACAGTATATTTTGATTTAGAAAATCTTTATGGCCAAAGTTTTTGGGGATTATCATAAATTTTTTCTCCTAATAGGTGAAAAGATTTTTATGAATTTTATCCTTTATATTTTTTTTTATAATTAACCGTTCAATGGGGATACTGTAAATAAGGATTTTACCATTGATAACTATACAATAGGTATCATGGATTTTCAAAGATTTAATGTTGACGAGACTAGTAAACTTTTACATTAAAAAATAAAGGTTTGAAAATTTTAGCCTATATTTCAAGCCTATTCTTATGTTTTTATAAGTAAGTTTTCTTATCAAGCAGATAAGAGAAGAGAGCAAAATCATATCATCCCGTAAATCTCTTGTAATACGTCACTCTTAAAGGATTCCATAATCTATCAATATATCTATCTTCTATCTATCTATCTGTCTATTCGTACCCACAACTTAAGAATTAATTTTAAAGCAACGGAAAAAAAATTAAACAGTGAAAATATGCTTTAGTGAGTAATTCAATGAAGATTAGTTCACTAAGTAAATATCTTCATTAATTTTCTTTGAGGAAAGTTAGTAATTTTCAGGACGACGACACCCTCTCTCTCTCTCTCTTTCTCTCTCTCTCTCTCTCTCTCTCTCTCTCTCTCTCTCTCTCTCTGAAACCGTTCTTTTCTCGCAAAAGTGTGATTTCCGAGAGAGAGAGAGAGAGAGAGAGAGAGAGAGAGAGAGAGAGATATTTTTCTGTAAAACCCATAATCGTAAAATATGCTGCAGGGCCAGTAATAAGTTCTTTCGGTTTAATATTATTCAGCATTTCTAATTGCCTAATTAGTATCCTCAATCCTTTATTTTAAACCATCCCAGATTCAAACATATATATATAGACTTAATTCTCAAATTGTCAGTTTTGATGCACCAGTATTATTATTATTATTATTATTATTATTATTATTATTATTATTATTATTATTATTATTATTATTATTATTATTATTATTATTATTATTATTATTATTATTATTAAATGCTAAGCTATAATCCCAGTTGGAAAAGCTCCAACAGGGAAATTAGCCCTAAGAGGAAAGAAAATATGGAAACTAACATTTAAATAGAAATATTTTAGGAGAGTGACAATATTAAAGAACATTTCCTATAAACAGTAAACTATGGAAACTTACAAAACAGGAATAAAGTAACCATCGATGATATATTGGTATTTATATTAAGTACCTTACAGAGTAGACAATTGCCATTGCAATTTTTTTAATAATATTGTAATAGAGCTAATGATAATGAGTATAAAAGATTGTAAATTTAAAATTAATGGGAATTTTTATGCACAATTATTTTGCACGGGAAACCCATATCTACAGTATCAATGGGTAACTCCTCATCTACAGTATTCATATTGAAAGGTCACAAAAAAGAAAGAAAGAAAAAAAAGTTAGGAGATAGAAATTAGAAAAAGCTCTTCGCCTCATTAAAAAAAAAAAAAAAAAAAAAAAAAATTATGAAAAAAACAAAAATTCAGGTCATAGATTTTATTCATAGAAATATTGGTTTTCAAACAGTGAGAAAATGGGAAAACAAAATTATGAAAAACATTAGCACCTCTTTATTGGTTCCAGGAAAGATGAAATCAGTTTATTAATTACTTTTCTTGGAATTTCTTGTTGGAAATCCAGCCATTTCAGAAACACGGCTTTGAACGGAATCAGAGTTCCGCGAATGACAATATTGTAATATCCTCTGTCACTTCCAGGATTGTAATTTCAGTGGACAGGAAACTAACATAAATTAAGAGAGAGAGAGAGAGAGAGAGAGAGAGAGAGAGAGAGAGAGAGAGAGAGAGAGCTAGTGGTGATGTGAACAGCATTTAAGATACTGACGATAGAATTTGCAGTTCTGAGAGATAAACTTCATTCAAGTAAAAATACTAGAATTATGAAAGATAAACCTTGTTGATATTTTTTTGTTCTCTCTCTCTCTCTCTCTCTCTCTCTCTCTCTCTCTCTCTCATTTACGAGATAAATCTTTTATGGAATATCCCTTGGGTTTTTTCCTTGCTTTCTTTCTCCTTATGATGATACCTAGACAAATATTTCTAATATCTCTCTCTCTCTCTCTCTCTCTCTCTCTCTCTCTCTCTCTCTCTCACCATTCTTAGCCTGATCTAGATTCCTTTATAAAGAATCACCGACCTGAGATTTTTCATAAAGGTAGTGTTTTCGTTTGAGTTTTTCGGTAGGGAACTTACAAGGTTGGACCCAGAGCGCTCGTTAGCACGGGAGGACTTTCATCACAAGTTTGAGAAATGAAATGTCTTCGAGCATTGATGGAAGGACAATTTTCTTTTATAGAAAGATACTGAAGCAAATATCTTTTTTGCTACCGGATTTAGAGAGAGAGAGAGAGAGAGAGAGAGAGAGAGAGAGAGAGAAGCAGTAATACCTTAGCACAGGACAGTTTGAGAATTGCCATCGTATTGAAGCCCATTAAAGGTTGAATGTATTTTGATAAAACTTTCAGAGCAATTCACGTCGTTTATCTGAGCTTTGTCGGAAATTTTCACTCTTCTTCTTTTTCTTTTTCTTTTTCTTTTTCTTTTTCTTTTTATGACAAGTAGGGGTCTTTGAGAATTTAATTTTTATCGGTACCCTAAAACCAATATGTATCGCTTATTGGAAATGTCCCTGCTTAGTTATCTTCTGGACTGGGGTTCGAGACCAGCTTAAGATCGATAGTTTCTGGTAGTGTCTGCAACCCCACCATTCTTGTGAGCTAGGGCCATTGCCTGGCCCTCCTGGTCTAACCTGGGTGGAGAGCAGACTTAGGTTGCTGATTGTATTATTATTATTATTATTATCATTATTATTACTTGAGAATGAGAGAGAGATTACAATCGAGGAAGTGAGGAGAGCACTAGATGAAACGAGAGTAGGGAAAAGCATCTAGTATGGATGGTGTGAAAGCTGAGATGTTGAAGGAAGGAGGTGTGACTGTACTTGAATTGTTGGTGAGATTATTTAATATGAGTTTTGTGTTGTCAATGATATCAGTAGATTGGGTTTATGCGTGTATTGTACCACTAGATAAGGGTAAGGGAGATGTGCATGAGTGTTGTAATTCAAGAGGTATTAGTTTGTTGAGTGTAGTTGGAAAAGTGTATGGTAGAGTAATTATTGATAGGATTAAGGATAAAACAGAGAATACAATCTTGGAAGTACAGGGTGGTTTCAGAAGAGGTAGGGGTTGTATGCATCAGATTTTTTACAGTTAGGCAGATAAGCGAGAAATATTCAGCAAAAGGTAAGGAGGTGTATGTTGCGTTTATGGATCTGGAGAAAGCACATGATAGAGTTGAGAGTGAAGCAATGTGGAATGTCATGAGGTTATATGGAGTTAGTGGAAGGTTGTTGCAAGCAGTGAAAAGTTTCTACAAAGGTAGTAAAGCATGTGTTAGAATAGGAAATGGAGTGAGCGATTGGTTTCCGGTGAAAGTGGGGCTGAGACAGGGATGTGTGATGTCGCCGTGGTTGTTTAACTTGTATGTTGATGGAGTGGTGAGAGAGGTGAATGCTCGAGTGCTTGGACGGGGATTAAAACTGGTAGACGAAAATGATCATGAATGGGAGGTAAATCAGTTGTTGTTTGCGGATGATACTGTACTGGTAGCAGAAACAGAAGAGAAGCTTGACCGACTAGTGACAGAATTTGGTAGGGTGTGTGAGAGAAGGAAGTTGAGAGTTAATGTGGGTAAGAGTAAGGTTATGAGATGTACGAGAAGGGAAGGTAGTGCAAGGTTGAATGTCATGTTGAATGGAGAGTTACTTGAGGAGGTGGATCAGTTTAAGTACTTGGGGTCTGTTGTTGCAGCAAATGGTGGAGTGGAAGCAGATGTACGTCAGAGAGGGAATGAAGGATGCAAAGTGTTGGGGTCAGTTAAGGGAGTAGTAGAAAATAGAGGGTTGGGCATGAATGTAAAGAGAGTTCTATATGAGAAAGTGATTGTACCAACTGGGATGTATGGATCGGAGTTGTGGGGAATGAAAGTGATGGAGAGACAGAAATTTAATGTGTTTGAGATGAAGTGTCTAAGGAGTATGGCTGGTGTATCTCGAGTAGATAGGGTTAGGAACGAAGAGTGATGAGGGTGAGAACGGGTGTAAGAAATGAGTTAGCGGCTAGAGTGGATATGAATGTGTTGAGGTGGTTTGGCCATGTTTAGAGAATGGAAAATGGCTGTCTGCTAAAAAAGGTGATTAATGCAAGAGTTGATGGGAGAAGTACAAGAGGAAGGCCAAGGTTTGGGTGGATGGATGGTGTGAAGAAAGCTCTGGGTGATAGGAGGATAGATGTGAGAGAGGCAAGAGAGCGTGCAAGAAATAGGAATGAACGGCGAGCGATTGTGACGCAGTTCCGGTAGGCCCTGCTGCTTCCTCCGGTGCCTTAGATGACCGCGGAGGTAGCAGCAGTAGGGGATTCAGCATTATGAAGCTTCATCTGTGGTGGAATTGTGGGAGGTTGGGCTGTGGCACC
>NC_090756.1:35984144-35996644 GCF_036898095.1 Palaemon carinicauda | reverse complement strand
TCGTTCGTATGGTTGGTTGAGGTGTCAATGGTCACATTCTGATTGGGCAGGTGCAAGTCCCTGCAGTTACGCTACAAAGTGAACCACACTTAGTTTCTCTTAAGTTTAGACAAGATTCTATAACGAGTTCATATTATTTTCTGATTATTGTCTAACTATGAGAACACTTTTTTACTTATTACCGAAGACCTGCTGGTATGGATATTTTAAAAGATTAGCTAATCTCACAGTTGGAATTATATAGATAATCTCCAAATATTAGACAAGATTATATATCGAGTTCATGTTATTGTGTAATAATGAAAATCACCAATAAATGTTTTTACTACTTCTCGAAGACCTGCAGTTTTGAATATTGTAAAAGATTAGCTATACTCAGTTGGAATTATATAGATAAAGTGTATAAAAGTATGCAACTTACCGTTTCTAAAAAAAAAAAAAAAAAAAAAAAAAAAAACATGCCGTTGATTATCAAAGGCCTCGGTAAAAAAGGCTTGAAATTCTTTACAGTAATCTTTGTTAGAATTGAAAAGGTACAGGTTACTGTGAAATCTGCCAATTTGAAAAATGATAATAAAAAAGCATTAATCAGCATGTTTTTTTTTTTTAACCTACACTGATAAATGAGTTGAAAATAATATAATAAAAGAATCCTTATTTGGAGATATACTCTTTAAGCATTTCAGTTTGATACCAAAATAAATAAAACGAAAAATAGAAACCTGAGAAAATAATGAACATTTCATTTACCTCTTTACACATCCATTACAGTTTCTTTCGAATAGAAAAAGGGAAATCAAAATTTATCCGATATTAATTCAAGTTATACAGGGGCAGTATTTAATAATTATACAAAATCTATGTGATGGATGATTAAAGATCAACATCCAAGAGTATCTATAGTCGCAGCAGAGGTTCCGGGCAAAATAAGCCCGACCCCTTGATGACGTCATAGCCAATTACGTTGTGTTCTATGTTAACGGCGATCACAACACATCTCCTTAAAGTGAATTTAAATTAGTATAGTTTTAAATTTGTAAAGGGATGTATTGTGACTGTTACCAACGGGGGAGACGTCATTGTTTATGAGCTCATCAAAGGGTTGGGCTTATTTTGCCAGGAATCTTTGCACCGACCACCCAGACCACTGACCTCACTGAGAAAGTTGACATTCTTGCCAGGAACATGGAATCAATTAAGGCAACACTTCAAACATTGATGAACCCAAAACCGGAAAAACTGTCATTTGCTGACAAAGTTAGGGAAAAAAATCTGTTGATAATTACATCAACAAATACAAAAACTAAAATTACTGAAAGAAAAAGTGAGGTTGAACAAGCACTTAAAGACATTCCTATACTTAACACGAGGTCAACTACGAATGGAAATGTTGTAAACTTTGCAAACTATATGATCAGAAAAGAGGCGGCAACCGAAATTCAGACATTGGTGGCTGACACTGAAACGAGAAAAATCGGAAAACTAAAACCCAAAATAATGATATGCAATGTATACAATGATGAAGATGTTGTAGTAAATGCTTTGATTCAAAGAAATTGTTGCCTGGACCAAATCCAAAATATAGAAGATAAGATAAGTGTAGTCCTGAAGAAAAATGCCTAGGGGGTAGGGGCGAGGTGGGAGGGGGACCACCCACCATGTGCTGAAATTTGATCCTGAAGTTCGGAAGGCTATTCATGATAATGGGGACAAAGTTTCGTTACGATAGGGTATCTATAACATACGTGATAGGTACCACATGATCACCTGCTACCACTGTCAGAGGTATGGACACTTTGAAAAAGATTACAAATCTAAGAATGAAGATAGAGTCTGCGGGAAATGTTCAGGGAGACACTCCACCAGGGAGTGTAATTCGCTGGTGTCAAAGTGTATGAACTGCACAAAGTTAAAGAGACCAAGTGATTGCACAGTAAATTCTAGAGACTGCAATGCTTTCAACTTGGAATTGAAAAGACTAGCGGAAAATACTGATCATGGTTACTAGGGATGTCATAAACTGTGGCTATGTGAATATAAAATCTGTAGGAAATGATACTGTTCAAATTCTAGAATTAATAAACGAGAAATATTTAGATATACTAGCATTATCTGAAACATGGCTAAATAACTTGGACAAGGCAAAGATCACTGAAATGATGCCCCCCACACATGCCGTCTTTCACATACCGAGAAAGTAGGCCTGTTGGGGGTGTCAGACTCTTTATTCATAAAAGTTATTCAAATCTCAAAACGTTGAAAAGAATTAGTGTAACAAGCTTTGAATATATAGAAATAAAATTTATGCCCAAAAAATTGAATATCCATTGTAACAATCTACAAACTTCCTAACACAAACACTAGTATAATTTTTGAAGAATTTGGTGCTCTCATTAAGATGATTATCATAGAGAAAAACGAATTAGTTATCTATGGAGACTTCAATTTTTAGATGGATGATGCATTAAATCCTAACGCTTTGGCATTTAGTGAGTTACTAGAATCATATCAACTATTGAATAATGTCGACTGCACAACTACTTTAATTGGGCATACGCTAGACTTAGTTATAAGTGATGACATGAATAATATTGTATCTGATATGAAAGTTGAAGAGAAATGTACTATCTCCCCAGTAGACAAACTTATTACGTTTAGTGTACCTCTACAGAAACATGCATTAGTAAAGAAAATAAACTTAAGACATAAATGAAATTGTTCTCGTACCGTATTTATTGCAGAAGTTACAAAGAAAATAAATGATGCTATCAACATTCCCTATGATAATGATGACCAACGTTTGTTAGGAGCTAAGTGTGTTAACTGTCTTATGACCATTTACAATAAAGTGAGTAAAAGTGAATATGATACCATGTGCCCACCGATGGAAAAGACTATAACCGTAAAAGAAAAGAAAAGGGAAAAAAGACGTCAAGAAAGAAAGTGGAATAGGTTAAAAACTGAAAGTACTTAGGTAGAATACAAAACTGCTGCATGTCAATATAACTACCTACTAAAAAGGAAAAAAAGTGAATACTATAAGAGAAAGTTACATCGTCTCCTGAATGGTATAATGGGAAATGTAAAAGAAAAGAAGCTACCTGATGGATACAGTGACCAGGAACTAGCAAAAATATTTCTAGTATTCTTTAAAAACAAAATTGAATACATAACCAAGTCATTTGTAAATAATCAACATCAGATTAATGATACACCAGGCACACAGACAAATTTAATACGATTTAACCAGATAACACAAAATGACCTCACCGGAATTACAAAGATAGCAAAGAAAACAAACTGCGCGATCGATCCTATGCTAATATCTGGAGTAATTGGAGAGAGAATCTTTTCTAGTCTAGCCGAAGTAATAATGAAAATAGCAACGGCAAGCATTGATGAATGTAATTTTCCTAAATCTAAGAAAATGGCTATAGTCACACCAGTTTTGAAAAATGCACAGGACTACCAGGAATTAACCTCTTATAGACCTATTTCAAATCTACTTTGTCTCAAAAGTGCTTGAATATGTAATTCTTGAATAACTAGTCAGCCACTTAGAAGTAATAGAAGCTTTGCCTGACAACCAATCTGCTTACAGAAATCTATACTCTACGGAGACAGACATCTGCTCTGTTGTAAATGATATGCTAGAAATGATGGATGAATATTAATGTGGTATTTTAATACTGCTCGATCTCTGTGCTGCTTTTGATACAGTGGTGCATGAACTGCTACTAAATGATCTACGGTCCATCGGCGTTGAAGATCAAGCCTTCGAATAACTAAAAGACTACTTAGTTGGTAGAAATTACTGTGTACAAAATGGAAACTCTTATTCAACATATGAACCCTTAAACAGAGGGGTACCCCAGGGGAGCGTACTTGCCCCAGTCTTATTCTGCATCTATACTATTGGCCTATCGAAAATTCTACTAGGACGTGGTGTGAAGTTTAAACTATTTGCAGATGACACACAATTTTACTTCTCCATAAATGATATCCATGACACTACTGTTAGAGAATGGATGATATTTAAACAACTAAAATTAAATGAGAACAAAACTGAATTCATGGTGGTGGGAGAGAGAATCTGCGTGAGAAACGTAGGTGATATTCAAATGAACATAAATAATGACTCGTTGTCGATATCTAGTAAAGTTCGAGATCTAGGTGTATTTTGTGACTATAACCTGTCTCTAAATGCCCAAATAAATAATGTAATAAAAACTGCTGGTTATCATCTTAGAAATATTGCGTTTATAAAAAAGTACCTGGACGAAAATTCTGTAAAGAAACTTGTGATAAACTGTGTTATTACCAGGAATGACTACTGCAACTCTATCTACTACAATTTACCAAAAGTGCAACTTCAAAAATTACAAAACATATTAAACAGCGGAGCAAGACTGATAAAAGGTGTCCCACCTAGAGAACGGATCACCCCTATCCTAATCGATTTATAATGGCTGCTGATTAAAGCGAGAATTGAATTTAAAATACGTACAATAACGCACCAAGTTATCAGAAACGGGCGTCCAAAATACTTAGGAAAATTGCTACATATTGCGCAGCCAACAAATCTTGTCGACACGAGAATAGTTACAGATGGCTTCAAACTAATAGAACCTAGATTTATGTCCACGTTAGGCTCCAGAGCCTACCCTGGGTTGGTTAAGTTCCAAAGCAGTTACGCCATTACCAATGTGGTACCATAAATGAGACCTCAACTTTCGGACCATATAACTTTCTTATTAATAAATATATTTCAAATCCTTAAATTTCTTATTTAACAATATTCATTCCTCAATATTATGTTAGGAGTAAATCAAAAACCAATCATTTTAAATTTTTAATTTGGAAAGTTTGGAAAAATAAGTATATAAAAGTATAAATACATAGAAAATAATCTGTAGAAAATATTTACATTATACATAAGTAACTTTGGTGAACTACATAATAAAGTTGAATGGCATGGCAGCATTCATGCTAATTTTCAAGGTCCTAGGCTGAAAAACATCAAATCTGTGACAGGGGTGAAAATGGGCACTGGCGTGGCACTCGATGAAGGCACTGGCGTGGCACTCGTTGAAGGCACTGGCGTGGCACTTGTTCAAGGCAGTGGGGTAGCACTTGAAAAAGGCACTGGGGTGGCATTTGAAAAAAGCACTGGGGTTGCACTTGAAAAACACTCTAGTAGCACTGATTGGTGGCACACTGGTGGAGATTGGGGCCTTCGCTGATGGGCTCCTGAAGGGGGTCAAGGTCATGGGAGGATCATCTTCATCGTTGTCGTCACAATCGTTTCCTGATAAAGGCCTCTTAACCTTCTTCATAGGGAATTGTATCCTCTTCTTGCTTTGAAAATGAGAGGAAAGGTGAAATGGAGGCTCACTTTCTGAAGAGGGGCTAGATGGGGTCGAATAGGAGAGTGATGAGAGGGAAAAATTGTTAACACTCCTCTGGTCGATGGTGTCCACCTGGGGTACGTTACCATATTTCTGATAAAAACATGTGTCATCAGCACACTCCATATTATCAAAATCACTAAGAGATTCCAAAATCTTGTCGAGTCTTTTCTCAGAAGGGAATTTCTTCTGCATTTTGCCAATCTGAAAAGTTGGATTTTTTATCCCCCTATATACTTGAACATCCGGCAGTCTAGCACAAAGATGACAACATCATAGCATAGCGACGCTATTCACCAATGTTCAGTGAAAATCTCTTCAACTTTTATTAACATCACTCTGAGATATTTAGCGAAATATAAAAGCATACGAAATTGAAATTTCAATAGAGTTTAGTAGTGTGGTACCAAAATTGAGACCAAAAAAACTTTGAAGAGCTACATCTCTGCGAAAATCTGAAGCTCCGACTTGTGCGTCCTACCCCTGTTGTATCATAACAAAGTCTTATGCGGCACACCTCGAGAATGACGCCACAGACAAAGCAACAGGATAAAACCTGGGAAAAATTGCTTTGCCCCTGCGCCTGGTTCCAAATTTGGGGCCTGTTAACTTACCCAGGGTTAAATATGCAGCCCCGAGACTATATAATAAGCTCCAACGAAATATTCGAATGATTGAAAACATTAGGGCTTTCAAGAGGAAACTGAAGACTTTCATATTTCATGAGTCTTTTGACAGTGACGATTATAACAATAAATGAACAATATGTTTGATATGAAACGTTAAATATTCTGAACGAACGAGGCAAAACGACAGTGAAGGTCCTGTAGAGAGTGCTGTTCCCCTGCTGTAGGGGACCAGAAAAGCAGCCATCAAAGTAAGTAAGTAAAGTAACATTGTACTCTAGTGTTGGGTAGTGCCATAGTCTCTGTACCATTGTCTTCCATTATCTTGGGGTATAGTTCTCTTGCTTGAGGGTACACTTGGGCACAATATGCTGTCTTATTTCTCTTCTTGTTTTTTTTTAAAGTTTTTGTTGTATATATATATATATATATATATATATATATATATATATATATATATATATATATATATATATATATATATATATATATATATATATATATATATATATATATATAAAAGAATTCTATTTAAATATTAATAATGTTTTTGAAATATTTTATTTATATTTTCGTTACGTCTCTTGTGGTTTATCTATTTCCTTATTTCCATTCCTCACCGAGTTATTTTTCCTTCTTAGAGCTCCAGGGGGATCTTGCTTTTCCAACTAGGCCACGGAGCGAGGTGTGCCATGGACTCATGTGTCCAGCTGCACTTCAAATAAACTAAATCCAACATCAGAGAATCAATGACTGAGTTTAACAGTCACACGAGCGCATAAACTGACCAACATATCCTAAAATTTCCAGCAGGATCTATTTTTCTGTCTTTTACTGTCAATCTCGAATTTAATAGTTTTCATACTCCATTTCCATGGACTCTTATGGTTTCTGCTAACCCATTGCCATGGGATATGAAACTTTTTATAGATATTTTGTGGCCATAAAACCCTGTTTTCAATAACCTTCGTTCTGGTGGACTCCCCTTCGCCTCAATGACGTTGGTTTACGTCAAAACATTTAAACTATGAAGCATTCACAACAACAAAAAGTATAGTAAAACTCGTATATCATAAGGCTTCACTGAAACGAGATCGAGATATAAGTGTTATGTGGAGTTTATTCATCCTTTGGTCTATACTGGAGTGTACAGTTAGACACAGGAATTCCTGGTCACACCCTCAATTCGTGTCAAGTCACTAAACAGATAGTGTTGGGATAGATGGCACAGGCGGAGGGTGGGGCTACACCCAGGAACTCACCATGAAGTAAGAGTGTGACAGGGTGCACTTTCTCAGAGCGTGTGGCAAAATCAAATGGCATCGCTTCCTTGAGGACTGACACTTAAGGGCCTACAGAAAGGGGGTCTTTTTTTACCCCGCTATCAAAAAGGGGGCACTAAACACAACAGCTCGTTTATCACCATATGTCTTCTAATAAGCACACCTTTGGACCTCTTAACTTTGATGGGTCAGTAACAAGGGGTAATCGAAGGACCAACATCTGAATAACAGCAGATATAATGGTGGTGGAGGGGGTCACTTGAAGAGCTATCAGGTCTTTTAGGGTGGAGATATGCACTAGAATACTAGCTTGCTTGATTCTATTATTCTAGGATACACCACTTCCACAAAAAGAAATAAAAACAAATAAAGATGCAGGAATGAATGACTTATCAATATAATACCTTTTAGCACGAGCAAGTATTTAGTTAAATAAATTTGTTCTACTCCACAGCTATTAAGTGCTATAGTTTAGCTGGTTTGGTTTCTTCTTCTTGTAGTAATTGTTCTGGATGTAGCAGTTCTTGTTAGAAGGCTGTAACTGTCCTCTGCTCCGTAGTTAGGGCGATTCTCCTTGCACTGTTACGGTATGGTGGTTGTAGCTGTTTTGCTTAGATGGTTGTAGTTGTTCTCGGTGTGGTAGTTGAACCGATTCTGCTCTCAAAAACAGGTAAGTCCGTCGTTAGGCGGGAACGAAGGGGGTGGGCATCTTCGATGGGGTGAAGCTGTGAGTCCCGCCTGAGGATGCACTCATTGGTCACGGTGAACAAAATTGCGTCCTGTCTGAAATGAGGACACAGGACTGGTAGACAATGCCAAGGAAGGGAGGTCTTAAGATTTTAAGATTATAGGTTAGAAATTTTAGCCCTTGGGAGTGCAACTGTCTTGGAAAGAATAAGCAACTCCCAAAGGGAAAAGCATTGAAGTAAGCCTTTGCTCGAGGAAACTGGAAGGATTATAACTAATCTCGGATGGTCAAAATTCAGATGGAAATTTACAGGAGATATACACTTTCCGAGACTTTACATTTCAGAAAAGATAAGGGATTTTGGTTTAAGCATTAGCAAGTGGCCTCGTATACTAGTGGTTAATTTCGGATGGTCAAAGGACAAGTGAAATTTTATGAAAGATAACTACATCGAAGGATGCTTTATACATAGATTCTGGATATGTTTCCATATTTGGTCAGAGAAATTCGGAAGGATTCTCATTATATAAAGAGAAACAAGGAAGCTTTGTCTTTTAGCAATGGAGTTTTGAGAATTCTAAGTTGACAAATATTTTCAAATCATTTCGTTTTACATTAAATATTAGGGATAAATTTACAATTTTACTAAGGGAAAATTGTGTTACATAAATGGGTTAAAATTTTCTATTTGGTTGAGTTGTGTATTCCATGAGAAATTATGAAAATTTTTCGAATTTTTTTTGGAGTTGGCAAAGCTTGAGTATAGAATTTTATGCGTAATTATTGGAAACAATTCACGAATTGTCGTATTTATTTTAGGTGCTGCCCAGCGGCAAGTCGTATTTAGGGACTAATCAACACGTGTTCCTTCAAGTAGGTCTCAATGACAGGCTATATGATAGAGCTCTTAATTTCATCCAACTTTTGACATTCTAAAATACCTTTCGTGCAGCTTTTAGTTGGTGTGAGAAATTTATTGGCATTTGTTCCAATATACTTAAATCTTACCTCCCAATCTTTAAAGGCAACATGTACTGTATATGTACATGTGAGGCCATTTATGGCTCTGTAATGTCCATGAGACCTGGTATTAAACTTGAAAGTCTTCCAACAAAGTCTATATCCTAAGAAACAAGTAAATGATATTAAGGTTGTGGTGGCCCATGCCGTAAAGTTCCTGACTGGTGAACGTCAGACTGCGGTTCCAGTCCCGCTCAAACTCATTAATTCCTTAGATCACTGGAACCTCACCATCATAGCAAGCTAAGAATGGGGGGTTTGGGGGAGCCTATGGGTCTATCTGTTAAGTTATCAGCAGCCATTGCCCGGCCCGCCTTGGTTTTAGCTCGGGCGCTAATCATATGTATATATGGAAAGTCTCTAGGGCATTGTCTTACTTAATAGGGCAATGTCACTGTCCCTTGCCTCTGCCGTTAATGAATAATCTTTAAAACCTTTAAAACAACGAAAGGAAAATAACAAAAGGTAAAAGCGTCTGTTTGTTGAGCTACCTTGGTTTCATCTCTGAATATCTCATCATTTACATCTCTTGCATCAATTCGCCTTAGATGATAAACCTAATCCAAGAAATGTGAGAGAAATTTCAAACTTCAGAGAAATTAGATGAAAAAGAAGGAACAAGGGATTTCCAACACAGGAAGAGTTGGCTTGAAGCCTTCCATTAGAAAGACTGATAAAAGACTTGCAAGAAATATTAGTGATAAACAGCATCCCCGAAAGGCTTACAATGGTCTTTTTAAAGGACGACTCCGGTGAAGGAAAACTTTGAGGAAGAATGTCTCAGAATTTTTAGTGTGCTGGATGCGAAGGAAATCATGGAGAGAGAGAGAGAGAGAGAGAGAGAGAGAGAGAGAGAGAGAGAGAGAGAGAGAGAGAGAGAGAGAGAGAGAGAGAGAGAGAGAGAATGTAGTGTTTGTTTTCCTCATTAAACAGAAAGATAGACAGTGTATATATATATATATATATATATATATATATATATATATATATATATATATATATATATATATATATATATATATATATATATATATATATACAGAAAACTATTTAGACAGAAAGAAAGATATAAAGTTAGACATAGATAAGTAGACAGATTTCCAGACACATCAACAGAATAATAATTAGATTCCTTTGCCAGCTATCATCACTTCCATAGAAAATGTGAGAGATAGAAACCTAAATAACTATCCAAAAGAATCTAATTTCCAACATCTATTGCAGACAAGTCTTGAGAGAGAGAGAGAGAGAGAGAGAGAGAGAGAGAGAGAGAGAGAGAGAGAGAGAGAGAGAGAGAGAGAGAGAGAGAGAGAGAGAGAGTCAAATGACTTTGATTTGAAACTGTTGCAACAGTGAGAAATGGCGTCTGGTACTCTCATTCTACGTCAGTGTTACTTCTCTTTTTCATTCTCTCACCCAAGAGGGATACATGGTCATCTCTCTCTCTCTCTCTCTCTCTCTCTCTCTCTCTCTCTCTCTCTCTCTCTCTCTCTCTCTCTCTCATGTTTAATGTTGTAAGATACCGCATAGCTATTATATCTCACTTTACTGTTTCTGGCATTTCCATTACAAAAAAAAAAAAAAATTCTTCACTTCTCAAGGGATTTTTACCTTTTTTTTCAATCATCTTGTGCGTCCTTGTCATGATACTGTTACCTTTACAATGCAGCACATAATGTATTTATGATGACAGCAGCCATCACTAATTTCTTGCGGTCACAACTGTACATAAAAGCAATTTCGAAGGTTCTCCATTCTTCTACGATTGCTGCCCAGAGAGTGGAAGAAGAGGATCTGGGCCAGAGAGGGTTGGAGTATCAGCTAATGCAAAACAAAATACTTGCAGAATGCCCATGAACACTATAGTCTGTCCAGAATGTCATGAAACATAGAGTAGGTTTCCGACATTGCCTCTTTGCGCCAATTTCATTCATTACATCTCACTTAAGGCGAAAAACCAGTTTAGATTTGGCATACAGTTTGCCACATCTCTCTCTGTCTCAGGTCAGGAAGGTTAATTAGCTTATCACTTTGGTTCTGATACCCAAGCGTGACGGTTTAAGATGGAAGGCTCCCCACTACAGCAATTAAGTGCTCAGACACACGAAGTCATATTCAATGTCCACGAGTACTTCAAAAGGGAGAAAGGAAAGAAAACTGTTAAGCATGGCTTTGACAAGGCAGTACAACGTACAATGGATGCAACTAAGCAGTGCAGAAGTACGATATATCGCATTTGTAAGGAAGGAAAAGACAGCTTAGAAGAAAATGAAGCTCCCGTTTTTAACGTAAAGAATAGGAAAAGACCCCCAACTGTAACCAACATCAATGGATTTGATCAGTGCGTTTTACGAAGGACAGTTCTCTGTTATTATGTCAGAAAGGAAATTCCAACGTTGGATTGCATTCTACTTGAAGTCAAAGAAAATATTGGATTTAGTAGATGCAGAGAATCTTTACGTAAGATACTTAAAGAAATTGGATTTAAATACGGAAGAGTTAACGGGCGGAAATTTCTACTGGAGAGAAGTTATATTGCAAGTGCCAGGACCAAGTTCCTACGTGAAATGGAAAATATTAGAGGTACAGGAAAAAAAAAACTGTTATATTTCTGGATGAAACCTGGATTAATCAGAATTATACAGTCACCAAGTGTTGGACGGATGAAAGTTCGACAGGAGCAACTGGAATAAACCCACCAAGCGGGAAAGGGAGTAGAATTATCATTTTGCATGCTGGATCTGAGCAAGGATTCGTGCCAAATGCACAGTTAGTATTCCAAGCAAAGAACGACAGTGACTATCACCACCAAATGAATCACATTGTATTCGAAAAATGGTTTCGAGAGAAGCTCATGCCCAATATACCACAACAGTCCGTTATAATTATGGACAACGCACCATACTATTCAGTGCAAGAAGAGTACAGAACACATTAATGCTGAAAAACACTGGAGGATTATCTTGATTTAATTTAATGAAAACTTTTGTTTTATTTTGTTGTTTAGTTTTATCTTGGGACGGTAAACAACACATATTTTTGTAAACAATTTATTTTATGGGAAAAATCTTTATTGATTTCACTGCATACATTTGTTTTGCTCCTTTTTTCTATGTTAGAGGTTTCATCCTCATATGAGAATTTACTTCCGGTTAAACAAGACAATTTTATTTTTATACTAAAACAATGCCTTATTTTAAAGAAAATTTCTATTAATTTTATCGTTTCATTATCCTGAAATCCAAGGAATTGTTTTAATGGAGAAAAGTATTATTTTATGAAATATTTGATGTTTGGCACATTCATCAATTCTACAACAAATATGGTAGAGAGAGAGAGAGAGAGAGAGAGAGAGAGAGAGAGAGAGAGAGAGAGAGAGAGAGAGAGAGAGAGAGAGAATGGCGATGCCCGGCTACAGATATCTTCAAGAACCTGACTAAACATTTGATAATGTTCAAATATAAACTGATTCAAT
>NC_090756.1:35966644-35979144 GCF_036898095.1 Palaemon carinicauda | reverse complement strand
ATAATAATAATAATAATAATAATAATAATAATAATAATAATAATAATAATATACAATGATTTCTCTTTAGAGTGACCAATTGCTCCAATCTGCCTCAATGGACGACACCTGTCTGAGATAATCGACGCCTATTTGCAAGAGTAAGGGTCATCATTTCGGCGAATAATGATTATAAAACAAAAGTTCGTTAACTTATCAAATGGCTACAATTACTGGTGAATGATTAGGTGATATTTGAATAAGAGTTTTTCAAGAAGAAACTTGAGTTTAGAGAATCCAAAGTTTAGGGGAAACATCCCTGGAAAGATAAAACAGGCAGCGGATGTTTTGATGTTGAATAGACTGACATCAATATTTCTTCATAGTTTATATAGGAAGAGATCTATTTTAATGTTGTTACTGACTTTAAGATATTTCGTATACATTATCTATTATTTTTGATAAAATTTTTCCATTTCCTTATTTCCTTTTCCCATTGGGATATTTTTCCCTGTTCGATTCTTTAGCCTTATATAATCCTGCTTTTCCAGTAAGGGTTGAACTTAGTTAGCAAAACTACTACTACTACTACTACTACTACTACTTCTAATAATAATAATAATAATAATGATAATAATAATAATAATAATAATTTTCGAGCATTTTATATCAGATGTAATGATATAAGTAATTGAATATTTCCGGCAACAAAAAGACAATGAAATTATTAGGGAAAAGGTGAACAATTAAACCAGGCAAATGTCACTTAGATATACCTTAATATATCTTAGTTACTCTAAGTTTGAAATATATTCAGTGTGACACAACCTCTTTTGGGAGAGCAAACATATTTACAGGTCAAAATTTATTCAATATGAAAAGAGGCGATGTAAAAGCAATAGAATAATGAGTGAATACGTACACATATTGTACATACACATAAATATACTTACACATACATTCAGTATATTGGATCAGAAAAAAAGCTGCTCTTAATAAGAACCTTTATCTGAATTATTATTATTATTATTATTATTATTATTATTATTATTATTATTATTATTATTATTATTATTATTATTATTATTATTATTATTAAAATCCTCCATAGCTACAGGAAATGTAATTAGGCCATTTATGAAACTTTGAAAAGCACTGGATGTTAGTTATCTTGATATAACTAATTAGTTTAAAGGTTAAAATGTCGCTCATGAATGTCAGAGGAGAGGGACAGTGACATTGCCCTGACAAGGACAATATCCTAAAGACTGACCATATATACATGTGATCAGCATACAAGCCCCATCTCCACCCAAGCTAGGATCAGGGAGGGCTAGGCAATGGCTGCTGATAACTCAGCAAGTAGACCTATAGGCTCCCCCAAACGTTCCTTTTTAGCTCTAAAAAAATGGTGAGGTTGCACACACTTAAGGAACTAACGAGTTTGAGCGGGATCGAACCCCACTCCGGTGATCACCAGGCAGGGATGCTTCCCATAGGCCACTGCAACCCACTTACTAAAAGCTAGCGAATAAAGTTCACGAAATATAAAAACAAATATTGAAATGATTGTTTGAAATATTTCAGTTTTTTCAAGACAAGTTTAATGACCTGAAATTGTGTTTTCTTTCTCTTAATTGAGTAAATTCAAGAGTCAAAAGAGAATCAGAACTTTCTTAATACATTATAAATCTCAGGTTCACATTAGCACCTTCTCACTCGCCTCAGTTTGTTCCCCAGACAGATTTTGCTGGATCTAAACTTTACGAAAACTAAGGCCATTAAGGCCCAGCGGAATCGTTGAAATTAAAGATGGGCAAAAACCCGTTTGTGAGAGAGAGAGAGAGAGAGAGAGAGAGAGAGAGAGAGAGAGAGAGAGAGAGAGAGAGAGAGAGAGAGAGAGACCCAAAATTTGTTTCAAGACCGTTTTAAGATGAAATGAAAGAGGAGATTGTGGCTAGATATTAGTCAAAATAATATTAAATTTCATTTTTACTTCTGTTTATTTGTACTTATCATTCATGGAATAAAAGACAAATTATTCTTATTACGTATACCAGACTTTACACCTCAATGAAAATACATTAGATTATGTCGTTTATTTCAAATATCTATTTCTATATTAAGGTACATAATTTAGCAAAAGTCGTTTCCCTTGATTTCATTGATCTTCGTTCAAATGTCACCAACTGGAAACTCTTATCTTCTTCATAATGACGAACTATTTTGCAATTTCGCTCAATAAAAGATACAGTTCACTAAGCATATCTTAAAAATAATAATATATGTTTTTACCAATTTATCCAGATCATAATAAAAAAAATATAGCAATTTTCAATAAAAATAAAAATTATAAGATGCAAACAATGAATTTTACTTCTTTAACCGCAATACTGATGATTTAAAGTAATGAACATACACGAGATGGAGTTAAGGGCGTCAACTGCCTAACACGGTTGAAGCTACCCAACCACATATCATACATGGACATATATATGAGTGTGTATATATGTACGTGCGTCAACCACAATTATATGACTGACCATTCATCTGTTTGTCTATGTATCGAAAAAAAAAATATATGACAAAAGCATACTTAATTACGATTAGCTCCTCATTCATGCATTATTGCCCGATACGGCAATTAAGCTCATCTCATTCATACCAAAAATCCAAAATTATAGTAGTGTTTCATTGTTAATTCACCCATTATCAAATTGCCATAATGAGTCGCATATACAAATCCCAAACTACTGCAGTATTGATAGATTTTTCCTTTTTTTGAAAAGTTACGCAAAACATTTGTTAATGAGAGCGGAATATCATTGGACGTGGAGCGGCCGGTTAGATCAGCGGAATATTAATCATTTTAGAATGAACAAAGTTTTGGTGGGTTGGTTTCGCTGTTACAGTGGCCGCCTTCAATAATGTGACCACACGAATTTCTCAAACATGATGTATGAATTCGTGTGCTGAATTAATCATGGATGGAAATAGAGAGGTATACTTATAAATACACAAATGTACATATATATATATATATATATATATATATATATATATATATATATATATATATATATATATATATATATATATATATATATATATATAAACAGTATATATGTGTGTATATGTGTATATATATACACACATATGTATATATATATATATATATATATATATATATATATATATATATATATATATATATATATATATATATATATATATATATATATATATATATATATATACATATGTATGTACAAACACACACACACACACACACACACACACACACACATATATATATATATATATATATATATATATATATATATATATATATATATATATATATATATATATATATATATATATATATACATCTACGCATAAATGCAAATATATAGGCCTATGTACACATATACATATATATATGCAAATATATAAAAATATATGTATATATACATATATATATATATATATATATATATATATATATATATATTTATATTTATATAAATATATATATATATATATATATATATATATATATATATATATATATATATATGTATATATATACATATATATGTATATATATATATATATATATATATATATATATATATATATATATATATATATATATATATATATATATATATATATATATATAAACATATATATATATATATATATATATATATATATATATATATATATATATATATATATATATATATATATATATATATATATATATATATATTTATATATATATATACATATATATATATATATATATATATATATATATATATATATATATATATATATATATATATATATATATATATATGTATGTATATATACATATATATATATATATATATATATATATATATATATATATATATATATATATATATATATATATATATATATATATATATATATATATATATATATACGTGAGTGATAAATTTACAACTACCAGTGAAATACTGTATTTCTAACAAGAGTTTCCCAAAGCATAGCACTATTTAGATAGAGGCAAATATAATAACATGGTAGCTTAGTAACATCGACTTTACATCAGAATTTGTGGTCGGGAGTTGGGGATCAGTACCTATCTTACTATATCTTAATATGTGTCCTAATAATATATCTTAATACTATATCTTGATACTATATCTTAATGATACATCCTGATACTTTATCTCAATAATATATCTTAATAATTTATCTTAATGCTATATCTTAACTCTGGTTTGGGAAGAGGATTTGGGGAATTCCCCATACGAGTCTTCATATTCAGGTGATTCCAAAAATCGAAGCAAGAGGGGAATCATTATCATTGTTATTACGAGTAAAGCTACAATAACCCTAGCTGGAAAAGCAGGAAGCTATAAGCGCAAGGGCTCCAATAAGGAAAAATAGCCCAGTGAGGAAAAGAAATAAGGAAACAAATAAACTATATGAGAAGTAATAAACAATTAAAATAGACTATCTTAAGAACAGTAACAACATTAAAATAGACCTTTCATAATTTATATATATATATATATATATATATATATATATATATATATATATATATATATATATATATATATATATATATATATATATATATTTAATGAAAATCTCATAAAGCAAGAGGAAGATAAATAAGATATCATAGTGTGCCTGGGTGTACCCTCAAGGAAGAGACCTCTATCCCAAGACAGTGAAAAATCATGGTACGGAGGCTATGGAACTGACCAAGACTAGAGAACAATGGTTATATTTTGGAGTGGCTTTGTCCAAAAAGAGCTTTAATGCTTAATCTTCGAGATGTTTTATGAAAAGAAAATATAATTTTTTTTTCTAGTCCCTTCTGAAGATTGGTGACCTTCAAAAAAGGTATGCAATAACCATATCTTTTCTAGTAATAGTTGTGACTATATCTCAAAGGCCTAAAATACTTAGAGGAAAATACAGAGGATTCTATAGTTATTTCGTACCAAATATCAATTAATTTCCCTTTCCCTTATCTTATAGTTATAGAAGGCATCAATATTTATTTTGCTATCAGTAACATAATAATGTTATTTTGTTTAAAGCTAACTGTGGTTTCAAATGCAAGTATTTCGTACAAGTTCGTTCATTACAATACTATTGTTTTTTCATCTTTCTCTCTCTCCCGCACTGATAATAGAAAAACCTGTTTAAGCTTGTCATCGCATGTTTTATATTGTTTGAATTTGTGCGTGACATTTTTCTTTTATATATATCTCTTGAATAAAACTTACTTGTAATTACCTTGCCTCTCTGTTAGAACCTATCAGCTATGTTACCAAATGGATGTTAGTTTACTATCAGTGCGAGGGAGAGCGAGAAATAAAAAAAGAAAAAGCAATAGCATTGCAACGTTTATGAAATACACGTGGGTATATGATCAACGTGAAAAGACAACAAAACGAAAATAATTTTATCAATAAAACCGCCTTTATCAAGAAAAAAAACTGGACAAAACCTCACCTTTGTGTGAAGTTTATGATTTGCGTACTGTCAGGATCTCATCATAAAAAAATCAACTTCCTAATTACCTTGAAGTTCATCAAATGAAGTTTTCCTAAAACTGTACGAAGTTTTCTCTATATGTTTATTTGGATTCCATTGTTCTTGAACAAATATAAGAATATGTATTTTTTTTCTTTTGCAAAATTCGGATCTCTTTTGGAAAATGACATTGAATCGAAACAGTAATTATTGTTTTATTTAGTTATCTTTTTATTCTTTTTTCAATTATTATGTTTCTAAATCATTTGATCTAAAATTAAAAAATGTCCTTTTTACAGAGATGGTTTACATATTAATTGCAAGTATCAATATCTTTTGATTGAAATTCTTTTATAGATTCATATTTATTTAAGAATAATTAGTTCAGTTCAGCAATTCTATTCAAATACGACTGGTATTCAGTGTGAGTTGTTTAAAAAAAAATGGTCTGAATCTATACATTTCTTTTACCCAATGAAGTGAAGCAAACTAGTTATTTCTGTGTTTATTATCCATTAATAGACATGATCCTCCTCTAATAGGATTTTTAGCAATAATTCTTATGTTTATATATAAATATTTTAGGGAATATCTAATCAAAGGCAGTTTTGGATTTCGAAAAATAACTTTTCATTATCTATGCTTCTCTAATTAGTGATTTTTTATTTCATATTCTCCCAATTAATATATTTCTGGAGTCAGGTACAGAAAATTTTATTTGCTTTTGTAAGTTAAACTTTTGAAGGTAATAACCTAATTAGGACCTCCATTCAGGTTTCGAATAATAATAATAATAATAATAATAATAATAATAATAATAATAATAATAATAATAATAATAATAATAATAATAATAATAATAATAATAATAATATTACGATAGGAATTAATTTTATTATTTGTATTTACAATGATAATAATAATAATAATAATACGAAGAAGAAGAAGAAGAAGAAGAAGAAGAAGAAGAAGAAGAAGAAGATATTACGCTACGAATCAAATTTATTATTTGGATTTATAACTAAAATAATAATAATAATAATAATAATAATAATAATAATAATAATAATAATAATAATAATAATAATAATAATAATAATAATAATACACAACGAAGCAAATTTACTACTTGAATTTCTATTACTTATTCCCAAATAATCTATCAGAAATTTAGACCTGATAACATCCAAAATCTTAGATAATCAAATTACTCTATAATTTACAGGAAACCCAAAGTAAACAAACACATAGATGTTTGTTTACATCTTCCCCGACCATTTACTCTACGATGATACTCCCTGATTCATAGAATTCCATTTCCCTGCCGTTTCATAACCTTATATCGAAGGAAAATGTAGAGAGACGTAGCAGGCTATTGTCACCATCAAAATCTGTACTAATATCTTTACTGTACTTTACTATCTGCCATTACTGTCTGCTAATACTATCTGCCATTACTGTCTGACATTACTGTCTGACATTGCCATTACTCTCCTTTATTCTTCTCCGGCATTACTGTCTGCCATTACTATCCACCATTACTGTCTGCAATTACTATCTGCCATTACCGTCTGCCATTACTGTCCCACATTAATGTCTGCCACTACTGTCTGCCATTACTATCCGTCATTACTGTTCGCCATTACTGTCCGTCATTACTGTTCACCATTACTGTTCGCCATTACTACCCGCCATTACTATCAGCCATTACTGTCTGCCAATACTGTCCACTATTACTATCGGTCATTACTGTTCACCATTACTGTCCGCCATTACTATCTGCCATTACTGTTCGCCATTACTATCTGCCATTACTGTCTGCCATTACTATCCTCCATTACTGTGTGCCACTACTCGCCTCCATTACTGTCTGCCATTACTCTCTGCCATCACTGTCTGCTATTATTCTCCTCCATCACTGTCTGCTAGTACTCTCCACCATTCCTGTCAGCCATTACTCTCAGACTCTCTGCTATTACTTTCCTCCATTATTCTCCATCATTACTCTCCGCCATTGTTCTCCGTCATTACTCTCCGCCAATACTTTCCATCATTACTCTCCACCATTACTCTCCATCATCTCTCCATCATTACTCCCTACCATTAATCTTCGACATTACTCTCTGCCATTACTCTCCACCATTACTCTCCTCCATTATTCTCCGTCATTACTATCCATCATTACTCTCTGCCGTTGCTGCCTGCCATTACTCTCCACCAAATACTCTCTGTCATTACTGTTCACCATTACTGTCCGTCATTACTGTCTGCCATTACTCTTTGACTCTCAGCAATTACTCCCCAACTCTCAGCCATTACTGTCCACCATTACTCTCTGAATATCTGCAAATACTGTCCACCATTACTCCCCTGAAAATATAGAAAAAGAGCCAAAGGAATAATGTATAAAATACTTTTACCAAATGAAACTGCACAAGCTAAGTGGTTCAACAGAGAAATAACTAATGCAATAAGAAGTAGAGAGGGTAAACATAAATTAATGGGTTCACAGTCTTCAATTTATGAAATTTCCCAGCACAAGAAGTTAAGCCAAAGAGTGGATAAACTAGTTAGAAAGGCCAAGATCAATGAAGAGAAAAGAGTGGCTTCAGCTAGTAAAGAAAACCCAAAAGAATTCTTCTGCATATGTAAACAGTAGAAAACTAATCAAAAACAACATTATCCCATTAAGAGAGTCGGAGGGTAATCTTATAACAAATGATTTGGGAAAAGCTGAACTAATGAATGCATGTTTCACAACTGTATTCACTAGGGAAGAATCAACGACCCTCCCCGAACCAGCTACTAAATATGAAGGGCCACAACCACTAAATACAATTACTTTTACAATGGATGATGTCAAAAGGAAAATAAAAGGACTCAGTAAGTCTAAAGCACCAGGTCCAGATGATATTAATACAAGAGAGACTATAGAACTAGAAGAGGATTTAACCCTGCATTTTTACAAAATGTTCAGAAAGACAGCTAACTAAAGAAATGTACCACAAGGATGGAAACTAGGCAATTCGCCTCCAATCTACAAGAAGGGGCAAAAGAAGAACCTGACAACTACAGACCAGTATGTCTAACTCCAGTGGCTTGCAAAATTTTTTATCCGATTATAGTAGATTCAGTAGTAGATCTTATATAGAAAAACAATCTTTTGATAGACAGCCAACATGGTTTTAGACAAAAGAGATAATGTGTGACAAATCTTTTGGAATTTTTCCACATGTTCATCATTTATGACAAAAGCGGGGCAACAGACATTATATACCTAGGCTTTCAAAAGACTTTTGATACAGTTCCTCATAAATGAAATAATGATTAAAATTAGAGCACTAGACATCATTGACGATCCAGCTGAATGGACCGAACGTTGGCTAACGCACAGAAAACAGAGTTGTAATCAATGGAGAAGCTTCAGAGTGGCCAGCTGTTACAAGCAAAGTACCTCAAGGTTCTGTTCTTGGACCATTGCTATTTCTGATCTACATTAACGACATAGATTTAGGATTAACTAGTAGAATAGCCCAATTTGCCGATACTAGAAGAGAGGATCTAATAAAGCTAGGAGAATGGTCCATAAAATAGAAAATGCCTTTCAACTGTGGGAAATGTAACGTCATGTACATAAATTACAGTAACACACAGTCGGATTACTCACTGCTGGGTAATGAAATAGAAAGTATGGACCAAAAGGAAGATCATGGTACTATTATCAGGAAGGATTTAAAGATCACCAAACAGAGCATAAAGGCTGAAAAGAAAGCAGAGAAACCAATAAGTTACCTAAAGAGACAATTCTTATACAGAAGCAAAGCCATTCTACTACAGCTGTACACATCAATAGTAAGACCCCATCTAGAATACGGAGTTCAATTCTGGGTTCCAAGCATTCAGAAGGATATAGATAGACTGGAAGCAGTACAAGCTATGGTCACCAAACAAGTTCCAACACTAAGGCAATTTGGATATGGACGCAGGATAGAACGTTTGAACTTATTTGATCTACATACTCGACGAATAAGGAGACAGTTAATCGAGGTAATCAAAATTATCAAAGGAAAACCAAATGTAGATTACAACAATCTATTCACGCTTAGCACAAATCACTCAAGAGGTAATGGATACAAACTGGAATTGAAAAGATACACCATCCTTCAATATGAAGATTTCTTTACATACAAAATATCAAATACTTAGAATACACGTCCAGCGGATGTAGTTTAGTTAACAGTAACACAGTAAACGAGTTCAAGAATAAGTTAAGACAAGATCATAAAATCTTTCTAAATGCTTAAACTAAATCACTTTACCAAAGAGCAAATAGAGTCTCCACGGATGGAATAAACGGTCTTTGAGACATCCAAAATCCTTATAACTCTCTGCCATTACTGTCCACCATTACTGGAAGAGATTCAGGAGACAATCAAATGAAAAGGAGGGCCACAATTTGTTTTAGGAATCAGTTCATTGGTAATTTCCATGAGAATGCACAAAAATCCTTATGAGGAAAGAACATGGAAGTCCATAGAATCCTTTGGTGAAGAGTCCTTACTAGGTTCATGATAGATCTCCATATCCGAAACTGATCTATTTCTTAAGAAGCACAATGTCCCTCAGGAAACAAAGTTTGTCTCATATTGCAGCGGAAGAATTTTTATTTTGTTCGTCAGCAAATTTTAATTTTACTCTCAAACAAGGCAACGAGTTAAGATAGGGAAGTAGGTACATCCTTTTGTTTTTAATAGACTGGAAAAATGCTATAATGATTCGAGCTTTTCCTGGAACTAAATTTCTAAAAGAATTCTTGAAGGATAATAATCTCTATAAGAGGGATTTTCAATAATAACATAAAAGTCTTAAACAAACGTAAGAGTCAGAAGTGATTCAAGGTCTATTACACCTGTTTGCCAGACATTTTTTCTAAGGGTTAATTATAACTTGAATTACCTAAAGTCTTTCCTATCATTCTTCACCTCAAATTTCTTCACATTTTCCCCTTAACTTTCAACATTTTCTCTTTAATAATTAGGATGTTTCTTCAACATTTTCAGACGAGATCTAAATATTTTTATCACTGCTTGCTTAGATTTTTCTTAACTTTACAATTCTAGTTAACTATTCCTTTTCGGTATTCTAAATATTCAGAAGAAATCAAACGAAATTCCCCACACAATTTTCAAATTATATTTAACACCAAAAAAAACCAAACTATTCACCTGAACGTAGTTTCTATTCCTTGCAACAAGAGGAATAAAAATTTGCTTTATCCTAATGGCCGTTTCTTGTAAGAAAGCCACTGGAAGAAATAAGGAGTGAGACGAGGTTCTCTAAACGTTTTTTAAAGGGTGGAAATTTTCAACGTTTCTTTCTTTGGGATTTATGATAAATAACTTGGTACTTGATCTATGATTAATAAAGAATATTCCTTGAATATCTTATTACAGTAATATGAAATACATTGAATTCAACTTGGATATCATATTACACCTAATCTTTTAGGGGAAAATTTTTAATTATTTAATGATGGAGAGAGAAAAAATTAATCTCTCTCTCTCTCTCTCTCTCTCTCTCTCTCTCTCTCTCTCTCTCTCTCTCTCTCTCTCTCTCTCTCTCTGCTTAAATGCTAAAGTTGAAAAAGTTTGAGTCAGTGTAATAATAATCACATATTATTATTATTATTATTATTATTATTATTATTATTATTATTATTATTATTATTATTATTATTATTATTATTATTATTATTATTATTATTACTTGCAAAGTTACAATCTTAGTTGGAGTATCAGGATGTTATAAGCCCTAGGGCTCCAACAGGGAAAATGGCCCAGTGTGGAAAAAAATTGCAGAAATAAATAAATTACAAGAGAAATAATGAACAATTAAAATAAAACATTTTAAGAACAGTAGAAAACATTAAAATAAATCTTTCATTTATAAAGTATAATCTTTTTTTTTCAAACAAGAGGAAGAGAAATAAGAATCAATAGTGTACCTGAGTGTACTGTACCCTAAAGCAAGCGAACTCTACCCTAAGACACTAGAAGACCATGGTACAAAGTCTATGGTACTACCAAGACTCGAGAACAATGGTTTGATTTGGGAGTGTCCTTCCCCCAGAAGAGCTGGTTACCATAGCTAAAGAGTCTCTTCTACCCTTACCATGAGGAAAGTAGCTATTGAACTATTACTGTGCAGTAGTTAACCCCTTTAACGAAGAAGAATTTTTTTGGTAACCTCAATGTTTTCAGGTTTATGAGGAAAGAGGAGAATGTGTAAAGAGTAGGCCAGACTATTCGGTGTATGAGTAGGGAAGGGGAAAATGAGCCGTAAAAGTTGGCCAATCAAAGAAACCAATAACTCTCTAGCAGTAGTATCCCAACGGGTGGTTGGTGTCGTAGCCAACCTACTACCTATGTTACTAAAAGTAGCTCTTGACAGATACATATTAGAAACAACTTGGAACAATCTAAGTTGCATAATGTACTACATTGAATAAGAAATACCAGAATTCTTCAGTGGCTGATCCTAATAGGAAATTGGCTGGATTTTAATTTCGCACAATCCTAATTCTGCCACAGTGACAAAGCTTTTTGAAAGTATTGTTCTTTAGATTCATAAGAGACATTCTTCATAATTTTAGATTACAAATCATTTCTTTTATATTCAAATAGATAATGAAATTGCTCTTCACTTTAAATAGATTGTTGAAGATTTTCGCTCTTAAAACTCAGTAAAAACTAGAAAAGCATTCTGAGAGTGCAGACCTCCACTACGGCAGCTTATTTTTCGAAACTAGCTTATCTTTCCCAGAATCATTTTCGGTTGACATTTTGCTCGACCTTGACCTCTTGACCTTTGACCTAGGACTTTCAAAATTGAATTACTTCCACGTCTCAACATAACAATTAATCCCTGTAAGTGTCACTACTAAATAAGTTAAATTGTGACCAGAAAGT
>NC_090756.1:35956644-35961644 GCF_036898095.1 Palaemon carinicauda | reverse complement strand
TGCGCCGGAGTTCCGGGTGGGGGGGGGATGTGGCCCTTGATAAATAAAAGATCTCCGGTAATGATCTCCGGTAGGTAAACTAGTGGAGTTAAAAAGGGAGGGGCGGAGAAATAACAAAGTTTGTCGTGTGAAGGGGTCGTAGCCCCGGAGTCAAAGGTGCTGAAGGCCAACGAGGGGAGGGTTTCCCAGTCGAAGGGGAGCACTGGAGTAAGTTAGGAAAGTAATGTGTTCCCAGCTCAAGTACGTTAACGGAAAACCATGGGGGAGCTCCGGGGTAAACAGGGTCCAGACTAGAGATGCCCTGGCCTGAGCGGGGTCGGGTGGAACTATGAGGGAGAGGGGGAACAAGTTGGCGGCTCGAGAGCAGGCCAAGTGAGGTAACCTAAATAGGGAGACTAACACAACAGGGCCTATGTAAGATAACAAAACACTAACCTACTAGAAAGAGCAAAGTAGCCTAACAAAGTAAATGTATAATCTCAAGGGAGCGAGAGAGAGAGGGGGAGAAACCCTGATCTGTGAGGAAAATATTCCGAGACAGTAATGTAAAACTGAAAGCGCGAAACTCCAGCCTCTCTCACTCATAGGGTACCAAGCTCGATCTAGAATAAACACGAACCTTAAACGATAACACAAGTAAAACAAAGCTGTCCGTAGTAGTACATAAAATTCAAAATTAAAGTTAGCGAAGAATAGACGAAAAGGGCAATAAAAGATATTCTCTGACAAACGGAAGACTAGCATAGACATGACAATCAAGTCCAAAATTAACGTTAAGCAAGAACGGTAACCTCGTAGCAAGTCAGAAGAGCCTAACTAGGGTAGGGAACTAAACTGTAATAAAACGCCGAATGCTATTCTTCGCTAACGTAAAAACACGGACTCGGAAGCGACTTAATAAGTACTTAAAAGTAAAAAAGGGGTTCTAAAACTAGGGCACAAGGCCAATTAATCTAACATAAGATTAATAACAGAATCTAGCATGACAAAATTACCTGAAGGCATGTAAACAAAGTGTGGTGATGAATCGTAGAAGATGCTGTACGGCTACCGGCCGATCGCACTAAAACACACGCAAAACGTAATTAAGGCATACAAGCTCGGGCAATAAGTAATGCCAAAACAAACTATGGTACTTAACATTGGTGCAGGGGGAAGGAGAGCTTCGCCATGGCGAAGTAATAAAAAAAAACCGAGAAAAAGGGCACACTGAAAAACAAAGGTATCGTCGCGACACGAGTCCAAAAGAAGGATGAGTAGATAGCGCTTGAGTCTGGCGTCGGTGGAGTGTTTCAGGTTAGTTTGGTTAGTGCCGCTGTAACAGCTCATCCCTTATTGGCGAGGGAATTATCTAAATGGAAGACGACCTGTGAATAGTGGTTTTCACAAGCCCTATCTTTATACACGACGCTCTAAGTCTGTTCACGCGAGAGTAGTAACCTCTGCATTCCATGCTTTAACTTTTTCTGGTATATTAGGAAGTTATTTATATCAGAAAAGTGACAAGAAGGACCTTTTCACCGGGTGACACAGATATCTCCCCAGAAATAGATTTTTCCTTCGTCAAAATCCCTTTTCACATCGTTCAATTTCTTCTTTTGCCATACATCAAAGTCTCCCCATAATCCGGTTCAATCAACTCTGTTCCTCACTTGACATCACAACCACTTTCTGAAGGTGAACTCCCAGCCACTCCATCTGATCTGCATTTTCTGTTCTCCTCCAAATCATTCGCCTCATTCAGAAATATTATCTCTCCCCACCCCCAGCCCCCGTCACCTTTTCGCCTCACAGTGTGGGCGAGGGAGGGGGAGATAGTCAGGTGGGGGGAGGCTTGTTCTCAGCCTTGTTATACATCAGTAAATAGCTTTTCAGTTTGGCACTTTCGTTTTCTGAAGAAAGACTTGGAGGGGATTTGATATTCACCGAGTTACTCTGCAGATTTTCTCAAAGTATTATTATTATTATTATTATTATTATTATTATTATTATTATTATTATTATTATTATTATTATTATTATTATTATTATTATTATTATTATTATTATTGTTGTTGTTGTTGTTGGAGCCTTGAGAATCCTCTGGATATAATTTAATGTGTAATAGAGGATGTCAAGATTGGCAACTTCCATAAAAGACTATCTTTACAAGAATGAAGAATGCCGTCTCTCTCTCTCTCTCTCTCTCTCTCTCTCTCTCTCTCCTCTCTCTCTCTCTCTCTCTCTCTCTCTCTCTCTCTCTCTCTCTCTCTCTTTTATGCTAGGAAAAAGATGTATGTGTATATATAATTCTATGTAGATATATGTACGTAAAAACACCAGCTTTTTTTTTTTGGCGGGTAAAATTAAAACAAATCTTTGGGATGGGCCTTAAAGCAAGAGGACTTAAAGGGGAAGTCCCATTAGCCAAACGTTTACTAAAACATTTATTACTCATTAAGACCAACACAAAACAAACCACTCTTACCTACAGACTCTACCCACCTGCCAGCCCCCCTCCCCCCTCCCCGGCAGCGCCCCCTTCGAGCATCCAGGAAGGTAATTTAGGCTCCGTTTACCCCATGCACCTACGGACATCCTCAATACGTCCCGAGAGATTATTCCTTGGGAGTTCTTCGAAGGGGAATAAATGCCTTAGGTGAAGTCCTTCAGGATGTAGCCAGGGCTTCTCACTGTTGACGGAGGAGATTTAATGGGGGTAGAAGTGGAAGCTTATCGTGGTTCATTATGATTTTAATTAATGAATAAGAGGAAAAGCTGCAGGATAGGATGACCTAACCATTGAGTTAATGATAAATGGAGGAGATTTCATAGCAGTAAATCTGAACTCTACACCAAATATCTGCAAGAATTCTCTATATCTACAATTGGAAAAACTCTATTGTTATACTAAATCAAATAAAGGGAGACACAAGAGAACTGAAAAATTACCGCCCAAAATGTTTACTCTCTGTAATATACAAAATATTTACAAAGAACATATTAGGTGAAATAAAATGACAGCTCGACATTAATCAACCAAGAAAGCAGACAGGTTTAAACACTTGAAGATACTTATATAGGAATTACAGCAATCGTAAAACTACATAAAGATAATTAGAAAATTTCGATTGAGAAAGGGGTTAGACACGGAGACAGGGAATACCTTAACAAATTAAGATTTGCAGATGATATAGTTTTGTTCAAGGAATTATGGGAGGAATTACAAAATTTGACAGAAGATTTGAATAGGGAAAGCAGAAATGTACGACTGAAAATTAATATGAGTAAAACTAAGACAATGCTCAATGAAAAGTCCGAGTGAAAACAAATAAGAGTTGTGGAGGAGCCTCTGGAGATTGTTAAGGAATACAATTACTTAAGACAGACAGTTATTGTTTCCCCAGGACACGATACCGAAATTAAAGATGAATAAGCATAGGAGTGTAGAGCATTTGGTAAACAATAGTGAAATGCCACATTCTACAAAAAGAAAAGTATTTAATGAGATGGTCTTATCAGTATTAACTTGTGCATTAGAACCTTGGAGCCTTAATAAAGTCTTAAAACATCAGCATTTACAACTAATAAAGGTATGGAAAGAATAATCATGGAAATATCACCAAGAGACAGAAAAAGAGCAACATGGATACGAGAAGAAACTAAACTATGGGATATTCTTATAACTTGTAAGAAAAAGAAATGGACACTGGCAGGACATTTAGTGAGAATGACATCCAATAGATGGACATTAAAAATAACAAAATGGGTCCCCAGAGACTGAAAAAGAAGCAGAGGAAGGAAGATGGATCAACGAACATGGAAGCCAGCGGAAGCGTACTGGCACAGAAAGACCATATACAAACGCAAGTTGAAGGACATGTCTGAGTCCTTTGCTCTGCAGTCGACTAGTAACGGCTGATGATTACATACATATATATATATATATATATATATATATATATATATATATATATATATATATATATATATATATATATATATATATATATATATACTGTATATATATATATATATATATATATATATATATATATATATATATATATATTATATACATGTATATATATATATATATATATATATATATATATATATATATATATATATATATATATATATATATATATACAATGTATATTTACAGTATATATATACATATCTATATATATATATATATATATATATATATATATATATATATATATATATATATATATATATATATATATATACAATGTATATTTACAGTATATATATATATATATATATATATATATATATATATATATATATATATATATATATATATATATATATATATATATATATATATATATATATATATATAATATATATATATATATATATATATATATATATATATATATATATATATATATATATATATATATATATAGAGAGAGAGAGAGAGAGAGAGAGAGAGAGAGAGAGAGAGAGAGAGAGAGAGAGAGAGAGAGAGAGAGATAATATATGTTGTATAAGTAATAGGTATCTGTATTAAGTTTGGTGTAATTAAAACACACTCTCTTCATAATTGATATCAATAGGAAACATAAAGGAGAAGGATATATTAATGAAAAAAAAAATCTGACTTGATATGGTTCAGATGAGTTGATATCAGCCAAAGCCCCTTTTCGATATATTAATATAATGTGTACTTGCAAGCTAGGAAATAATGATCAAACCTTAGTAAAACCATAAAAAAATGGTAACGAGATCGAATAAAAACGACCTCAGATAACAGTACTATAGATAACGTAAGGGAGAGTTTTGTGGAACTAATTCTAATGGAAAATCTAAAAAAGCATAAAACTGTATTTGTTTCTTGGAACTGACTAAAGGCCCCAATAAGACGAAAAATTTAAGGAAATTAATTTTAAAAATGAAGTTACTATTTCTGTGACAACTAACTTCATCTTGAAAATTGAGTTAAGTCAGATGACTGACTGAAGTAGGCGAATATAGAAATATTGTGA
>NC_090756.1:35941644-35951644 GCF_036898095.1 Palaemon carinicauda | reverse complement strand
TAGTCAGCGTTTTTCCACACCACTTATACAGAAGAAGTCTCAACCTAAGGTCTCCTACAGTCCATATGAGAACGACCGTTGAAAGTATATCATAAATCTGAGAAAAATTTATCTCGCTAATACACCTTTTGTGCGCCCCATTAGCCCTCTCAATGGCAGGTACTGTTCAGGGTAAGACTAAAGGTGCTTGTAACTTTCTTACTCTCTGACTTCCTCTTGCTTTCTCTGAAGAATAGGATCTACCTGTTCGACCTGAGGCTCTGCCATTGTGCTTCTCAGGGATGGCCAGTAAGGTGCATTAGGTCATTCTTCTGTAGTTCTTAGGTCACTCTTTGTTCGTTGGATATTTTCAAAGCAGAGTTTTGAAAATATTTACCGAGCACAGTATTTACTCGGTAGATAGAGAAACTCTTATTGATTTAAGGAATAAACAATAATGTCTGACTTTAATAGGGCGTCCAAGGCTTTCCATGAAAAGTTTAGATCGTTCTGAAAATACAGACATGAGGCTTAGTGTACTTTTTTTTTCTAAGACCTACATTATTTTCTTCAATGGAGTTGCTTATTATTATTATTATTTTTATTATTATTATTATTATTATTATTATTATTATTATTATTATTATTATTATTATTATTATTATTATTATTATTATTATTAATATTATTATTATTATTATTATTATTATTATTAATATTATTATTATTATTATTATTATTATTATTATTATTATTATTAGCAAAGCTACAACTCTGTCTGGAAAAAAAGGATGATATGAGTTCAAAGGCTTCAACAGGGAAAAATAGCCCAGTGAGAAAATTAAATAAAGGAAAAATAAACTATATGAAAGTAATGAACAATTAAACAAAATATTTCAAGCACAGTAATAAAGGTAAGGAGTTAGAGGACTATAAACCTGTTATATACAAACTTGAACCTGTGTAATATCGAAGAAAGTTTAGAAAATCATCAGAGAATAATAAAAAAAAGTATAAATAACCTTTGTAATATCGAATGAAATGGAGAAAATTGAAAGAAAATAATAAAAAGGAAGACCATAATAATCAGGGCCCTCTGAGTGGCATGTGTCATAAATGTGACTTATGTCCCTTTTCCGTGCAGATGCCCCGTAATTGGTCAGACCCACAGAAGCGATGATGTTGTGGCATTAGCCTTTAGTGATGATATTCGTTGGGGGCAAAAATGGATTAATGCATTTCTGATTTTCGTGGTCTCAGTCTTTCGTTGTCTTGGCTGAAGGAAATTGTTAGTAGAGTCATTTTGTTATTACAGTAGTTAATCGCAATTGACAATTAATTATTTTATGAACATATACATTAGAAAAAAAAATATTCATATTTTACTAAGGATTAACTTCCTTTCATTAGATATGCACTAGATATAATAATAATAATAATAATAATAATAATAATAATAATAATAATAATAATAATAATAATAATAATAATAATGATAATAATAATGTGGAAACATCCCTAACTGGTGAACGCTAGACTTGGGTTCTAGACCCACTCAAACTAGATAGTTTCTTTGGTTGCTGGAACCTCTCTCTCCTTTTGAGGGATGGATGGGAGGTTTGGGGGAGCCAATAGGTCTACCTGCTAAGTCATCAGCAGCCATAGCCTGGCCCTCCTTGGTCCTAGCTTAGGTGGAGAGTGGGTTTGGGTGCTGATCATAAGTATATATGGTCAGTCTCTAGGGCATAGTCTTGTTTGTTAGGGCAATATCATGGTCCCTGGCCTCTGCCACTTATGGGCGGGCTTTAAAGGCTTTAGGCAGTAATATATATCTATATTTCATAAAAAAAACATAGCTTGAAAAATTCCTTATTTATATATACAAAATGAAAATTAAGAAATCTCTTTACGAAAGAGCACAGTAGCATTAGCATTCATAACCCTATTCTAAAGTAGAGAAAAACTTCGTGCTCTGTAATGTCCCAAACATTTCCTAATATCTTCTTGGCCTTGATGCCAGAAGTAAGACCATTATATCCACATTACTGCAAGGTTTTGGAATATCAGTTTCCAGGGATTCATGGAATCTAAAAAAGTACATGGAATTATGGGTTAAGTCATTTCCTTCAGCAACGACAGACGCTCGTGAAATAAAGAATATGTTTTCACATGAATACAGTAAATTACGAAATTGAAAACGTTGATTTTTTCAACTTTTGACAAAAATATGATAAATTACAAAAGCGAAAAAGTTGAAATTTTATTTGGATTTCTGCTCAAGACTTATGTTTATTATATATTATTCTGAAATATCTTTTTGTCAATGGAACTTCAAAAGCTCAAACGTGCAGCGAAAGTTTTCATGTTGAACAGGCTGACATAAGTCTCTCTTCCTAGTTTATAAAGGACAGATATATTTTAATGTTGTTACTGATTTTGAAATATCTTATATTCTTTATTCAATACTTTTCACATAGTTTATCTATTTTCTTATCTCCTTTCCTAAATAGGTTATTTTTTTCCTGTTGGAGCCCTTGAGCAAACAGTATCCTGCTTTTCCAACCAGGGAGTAGTTTCGCTAGTAATAATAATAATAATAATAATGATAATATTAATATTAATAATGATAATAATGATAATAATAATAATAATAATAATAATAATAATAATAATAATAATAATAATAATAATAATAATAATAATAATAATAATAATAATAATAATAATAGTTTTGTTAAAGATAATACTACCTCAATTGCATTGATCTTGTACCCAGTCTTCCTAATGGCACTTTTAATCTGCATTTCAGAATTACTGCATAGACCTAGCAATTGGACAACTGGCTGTATGCAGTAATTCTGAAGAGAAGATAATAAGAGCCATTGAGAAGACTGGGTACAAGATCAATGCAACTGAGGCAGACATTATCTTTAACAAAACTTGCCTTAAAGAGGGTCAACTACTTGAAATAATAATAATAATAATAATAATAATAATAATAATAATAATAATAATAATAATAATAATAATAATAATAATAATAATAATAATAATAATAATGAGGGGCTGAGTAATAAAACTCTTGGTTTGAGTGAAAACGAGAAATGTTGTACTATAGAAGCCAATGAAACTTAAATTTCATTCTATTTCAAAGAGAATTTCGGACAAGTGTAACAAAACGGTTTATTTTGTGTGTGTGTGTGTGTGTGTGTGTGTGTGTATGTGTGTGTGTATGGCCTCTTTAGTTTGAAATAAGGGTTCAAACGTAGTTCCTACAGAGATGAAATAGGATTTTGTTCAATGAATATAAATAGGCTAAATTACAGCAAAAATTGATAAGATATTAGACATATGACATAATTTCTCCATCATGAGGCTCAATACTACACGGTATTCTAGAAATTTTATTCCAGCTGTGGCCAAGCTGTGGAACGATCTTCCTATTCGGGTAGTTGAATCGGTGGAACTTCAAAAGTTCAAACTTGCAGTATATGTTTTTATTTTGAACCTGTTGTCATGAGTCTCTTTTTATAGTTTTATATATGAAATATCGGTTTTAATGTTGTTATATTTTTTTTTTCAAAATACTCTATTTTACTTGTTCATTACTTCTATTGTAGTTTATTTATTCCCTTATTTCCTTTCCTCACTGGGTAATTTTTCCCCGTTGGTGTCCTTGGGCTTATTGCATCCTGCTTTTACAACTAGGGTTGAAGTTTAGCTAGTAATAATAATAATAAAAATGATAATAATAATAATAATAATAATAATAATAATAATAATAATAATAATAATAATAATAATAATATTAAAGACCTAATAGAATTAATTTTCTTTAACATAATAATATTCAAACATCAGTGGAAAGGAATAGAATATACTCTCTATGAATTATGCTTGTCACAATTATGGAACTGATTGAAAAAACGTAATCACTTTTTAAGGAAAAATCTTACCGATGATGCAATTATATTATCGTTTCTGAATAAACATGGTAAAATGCTTTTCCAAGCAAGAAAAATATAAACAAATTTTTGTTTTTATTTTTTTATCAAAAATATTTTTTGCAAATCCTTATATTTCATAAATATATTGATGGTAACATTTTCTGGCTCATGTCTTGATATTAAATATAAGCTATAATAAAAGATGCATATATATATATATATATATATATATATATATATATATATATATATATATATATATATATATATATATATATATATATATATATATATATATATCTTTCTGAGTAGGGATACCTTAACGTGTTGAAAGGGTTTGCGTATCGTCATGATCAGCTAAGCTGTACTAGTCGGGGCTACCCATGATAGGTTTATTTGCTGTGAGCGATAAGACTCAAGTTTCCCACCATCACCAATCTGCAGTGGACAGTGGTGATGAAAATGGTCAAACTCCAGACGTAAATAAAGACATACCTGATCAGCGCCCAAGCACCATCTTCATCAAGCTAGGACCAGGGAGCGCCAGGCAATGGCTTCTCATGACTCAGAAGGTTACCTATAGGGTCACTCCCGAGAAATTATTGAGCTTGAGCAAGGTTTCAAACCCCTGTCCAACAGACTAATAGACATAGACGTTTCCACAACCCTCTCCCCCCAAAGGATGGACGTGGTTGTATATATGTTTCCTCCAAGTATAAAATCTCCCCCAACATTTGGACCTGGGGGAACTAGGCATCTGAGTGATAAGGATTGAGAATATAGATCCATAGATGGTCTCTAGCAACTCTGTTGCCACTTTTTTTTTTCCATATAAAAAGCCTATTCAATTTTCTATGATTTTAGAAAATCTATTTTCTATGGACGCTAGACCAATGACGTGTCATTATTTCCAAGCCATTTTTCCCTATCTAGTGATGATTACATGAAATCGTCGAACCTGAAACTTTTTAATACAAAAAATGACTCGATTGTCGAGATGAGTATTTTCTGCGCAATGCATCTGTGATGTGGAGTCCATTCATGGATGGGAGTCTGTACGTGCAACAGCGTGCTACCAAAAATGCAAAAAAATATATTTCATTGAGTAAATTTGACAGAAAAATAAATTTAAATAGTCTGGTTATTTCAATCAAATTCTAAGTAAATTAAAATTGATTTGATCAAAATATGTGAATTTCTAAGTAAGGAATTCGATATTTAGTTACTATTATTACTGTCACTACCAGCAAATCTACCACCCTAGTTCGAAAAACAGGATGCTATAAGCCCAAGGGCTAAAAAAGGAAAAAAAAAGGCCAGTGAGTAAAGGAAATAAATAAATTACAAAAGTAGCAATGCACGAATAGAATAAAATATTTCAAGAGCAGTAACAACATTAGAATAGATCTTTTATATATATATATATATATATATATATATATATAATATATATATATATATATATATATATATATATATATATATATATATATATATGTATATATATATATATATATATATAAAAGAAAGAAATGAAAATACGAAGGTATACCCGATTGTAGCCTCAAGCAAGAGAACTCAACACGTTACTTTATCCCACGGTAGGTCGTCTAAATATAGTATCATAAAATGTTATTGTATTATTTATGTTTAAACTATTAGAGAAATATTTCGTCTTTTTGATGATCAACATCATTTAAACCATCTTTTCTGCATTTGAGTTATTATTATGGTCCCTTGACTTAGATCAGAATATTTGCCATTAAACTGATTAAGAAATTAATTTGCACAAAACAGACAATAATCAATTAGGAAAATAGTGTTATTTATTATTATTATTATTATTATTATTATTATTATTATTATTATTATTATTATTATTATTATTATTATTATTATTATTATCAAAATCTAAGCTACAACCCGAGTAAATCAAATTAGAAATCTTTGATTAGAATTCACAACGGTTCCTATGAGTTGGAGGTTGGGCGTTTGCGGGAATATAGATCTAACTGGTGAGTCATCAGTAGTCATTACCTGACCCTTCCTGGCCATAGGCTGGGTGGTGAGTCATCAGTAGCCATTCCCTGGTTACCTGGTCATAGAGTGGGTAGAAGGAGGCATGAAACTAAACTGATCTTGTACATAGAGGGTTAGTCTGTAGGACATTGCACTGTTCCTTGACTTGGCAAATATTCCATACAGAATATTTCAAAAGCAGATCCTTAAAGAGTACAAATTAATCCAGGCACCGACGCCCCCCAAAGAAAAAAAAAGTATAATGTGACATCACAGAAGACATAAAGAGACCTCAGGTACTTAGAATTATTTTTTAAAGATTTCATACTTTAATTTAACATATATAAACAAAATGAAACACTAAACATTGAAGTAAAAATATTTTTTTTCTTTGCTCAAACTTGTTATCTACAAAGTCCCCTCTTTTCAGAAAGAGAGAGAGAGAGAGAGAGAGAGAGAGAGAGAGAGAGAGAGAGAGAGAGAGAGAGAGAGAGAGAGAGAGCAATATGTAAGGTAATAATGAAAAGAGCTGCCAACGATTAAGGACACAGCTTCCTATGTTAGGTTAGGTTAGAACCCGTGGTTTCAATGTATCATACAAGCAACTTAACACACGAGAAAAGATTTACCAACGAAAAACCAGACACTAAAAGGAAAATGCAAAAGTAAAGACGAGACTAATGTGAACTCTTAAAAGACCAGAGGTATTTCCACATTTCATATAAAAATAATATATATATATATATATATATATATATATATATATATATATATATATATATATATATATATATATATATATATATATATAGGAACACTTACGCCATTTTTGGACCGAATTTCTTGAGTCGTGGATATGAAGTGTTCTTGTGGTAAGTTGCGCTCTCTCTCTCTCTCTCTCTCTCTCTCTCTCTCTCTCTCTCTCTCTCTCTCTCTCTCTCTAATACTTCTAGCAAATGGTAAAGTTACAAATTTTAATTACTTACTTTCAATTATAGACAGTGAGCCACTGGTAACTTATCAATATTACTAGGGTATGCAACCCGTCAAAAAGGACTACTAAATATTCAGATATATATGCACGAAAACACAACGACCTCTCCCCAGGGTATGACTACTCCATCCTTAGATATCTGTGGAACGGCGAGAGCTGAGTGTGAACGAAAAGATCTCTCTCTCTCTCTCTCTCTCTCTCTCTCTCTATATATATATATATATATATATATATATATATATATATATATATATATATATATATATATATATATATATATGTATATATATATATATATATATACAAACACACACACTTTCTCTGTATTATATAGGGGGATTACTTAATAAGCTATAACCCTAGTAAAGAAAGCAATATGCTATAAGCCCCAGGGTTCGAACAGGGAAAAATAGCCCAATGAGGAAAGGAAATAAAAGGAATATTGGTGGAAGTAAAAACCAATTTAAAGAAAATAGCTTGGAAGTCGGAATAATAATAATAATAATAATAATAATAATAATAATAATAATAATAATAATAATAATAATAATAATAATAATAATAATAATAATAATAAAAGGAAGGGGTTATTTATCATTTCTAAATGTAATTCAGGAGATAAATCTTTGGTTTCATTCCAAATTAATATAAAACATTTGAACAAATTAACAAACTGAGTGAAGCATATTAGGTTTCACAAGAAACCTTTTCTAACAACCAAAATCTGCTGAAACCTTTTCATTACCTGGAATATTTGATAAATTTGTATAAAAATATTTGTATGAAAATATTCGTATAAAATATTCCAGAATTTTTTTAATAAAAGGTTTCGTAAAAAATATTCTAAAATATTTGCATAAAATATTCGTATAAAATTTGTATAAAATATTCGTATAAAAGTCTAACATATTTGTATAAAGATATTCGAATAAAAATATTTGTACATTATGAAAATATTTGTATAATATATTCCTATAAATCATTCGTATAGAAAGATTTGTATAAAAAATATTCGTAAAAATTATTCGCGTAAAAAATATTTGTACAAAATATTACTATAAAAGAGAAAAACAAACTATGACCTATGATTTATTGCCTCTCCTTTATCATACGGCTTTTCTTGTCTCTCCCTTTCTTGTTTAATCCAGACTAGAAATTATATCTATTTTGTCGTTCTTTCTATCGACTTTTGCGGTTGAAAAGATCAACGAAAAACTTGGACTCAAAACCTGCAAAGGATCTTTTCTCATGGTATTATTCGAAAGGAAAAGATTCTTCAATTGATTTAATTCTTTCTGTGTGTGTGCGTGTGGTGTGTGTGTGTGTGAGAGAGAGAGAGGAGAGAGGAGAGAGAGAGAGAGAGAGAGAGAGAGAGAGAGAGAGAGAGAGAGAGAGAGAGAGTTTCCATTATCTGCCATTATTCATATGGTCGTTAAAGGATTTCATCTGTTAATAATAATAATAATAATAATAATAATAATAATAATAATAATAATAATAATAATAATAATAATAATAATAATAATAATAATAATAATAATAATAGTTAATCTATTTTCTAAGTTGACTATATATTAATATAATCTATACTATTACCCTGACAATTCAAATCCACACAGCTTCACGCTATTAATTATAACCAGATATTTCAACGTTTCAAATAAATATGTTAAACAATATTTTCCCCCCACAGAATTTATACGACAAATAACAATAAAATAAACTCAAGTGTTAAAGGTTTGTTATAGATTAAATCTATTGTACAAATGTTTTATTGTGTTGGATTAAATATATATTTCATTGTCTGCTTTCGGCTGTGAGATTCTATTGGTTACGAGATAAGGATTATTTATTTTGATGTATTAACAGTGTTGCTTTTTGCGATTTCTGGAACTCACTCATCCCACCTGAGTACAATTAGTCGCCTAAAGTCAAAACGGACGAACTCTTAAAATCCCATATTCAGCTCAGTTGTATAACAGAGAGAGAGAGGGAGAGAGAGAGAGAGAGAGAGAGAGAGAGAGAGAGAGAGAGAGAGAGAGAGAGAGAGAGAGAATTTAAAGCTTGGGCTATATCCACCTTAATGAGCCACTGTTTCTAAGGAAAGAAAGAACTTCCCAAGACAAAAATATCCAGATAAAAAGTTCTTTTCTCTTCTTTTGAGTTTTGCAAAGGAAACTGTCTCGTTCCACGAGTGTGTCTCTTACAACTTTTTCCTCAGCGCCTTCCCCCTTGACATGATGGGAGTCTCTCTTTGGCATAAAGATTAGCAGATTTGGCCAAAGAATGACTTTTTTTGATAGCATGTTTGAAGACGCTTGATATATATATATATATATATATATATATATATATATATATTTGTATGTATGTATGTTGATGTTTTTTTCTAAAAATCCAGAATAAAACATCCTTTGTTTATATATATTTTTAAGGATAAGAATGTTTATTTATATATAGAATCAAATCATCCCGCCTTCAAGGTGTTAGGAAAAGGGCTGATTGGATGGAAATTAATTCCTTAAAAAGGATTTTTTTCTTTAGGTATGATAAAACCATTATTGGAAAAATTCGAATATCCGAGGGTGAAGGATTTGAGATTTTGTGGCTGGGACATCGAACGATGTTCTGAGACAACACCTATTGGAAATCGATGACTTACATCGCTAGAAAAGGAAAAAAAAAATATACCCTTTTATGCATATATACAATATCCCCCTGTTCCATAAGTAATACCTTGTTGGCTTTCATCTTCCTCTTAGTGTTAAACATAATTACCATAATCATATCTTCTTTGGTGTTTGAATCGAGATTAAAATAACAATGTAAATATTTCATAATCTTATATATCATTATAATCGTTCCGATTCAGAAACTGTTCATCTCACTAGACGTTCCTGAAAAGCTACTCAACTACTCACTTTTTTATAGGAGAAAATTCTTCCCCCTTAATGTCTAGTATCACTATAAAGATGAAACAACACAGAGAGAGAGAGAGAGAGAGAGAGAGAGAGAGAGAGAGAGAGAGAGAGAGAAACATAATCATCATACTAAAGGGTCA
>NC_090756.1:35924144-35936644 GCF_036898095.1 Palaemon carinicauda | reverse complement strand
AATTAACCCTTTGAAAAAAGAGCTCAGAAATTAACCATCGAAAAGAAGGCTCGAAAATTAACTCTTGGAAAAAAGACTCAGAAATCACCCCTAAAAAAGGCTCAGAAACCACCCCTAAAAAAAGGCTCAGAAATTAAACCTCGAAAAAAAAGGCTCATAAATTAACCTTCGAAAAAGGCTCAGAAATTATCCCTCAGAAAAAAAGCTCACAAATCAACAAGCGGAACAAAGGCTCAGAGAACAACCTTCAGGAAAAAGGCTAAGTAATGAATCGTCGTAAAAAAAAGTGTGAGAAATTAACCCTCGAAAAAAACCTCAGAAATTATCCCTCAGAAAAAAACTCACAAATCAACAATCCGAATAAAGGCTAATATATTAACCCTCAGAAAAGACGCCAAGTAATGAATCCTCGGAAAAAAGTTTCAGAAATTAACCCTCTGGGAAAAAGGCTCAAAAATTAAGTTTTTAAAAAAGCTTGAAAAATTAACAGTCGAAAAGAAGGCTCGGAAATCAACCCTTGGAAAAAAAACGCTCAAAAATTAACCCTAAAAGAAGGCTCAGAAATTAATCCTCGGAAAAAAGGTTCAAAAATTAGCCTCCGAAAAAAGGCTATGAAACTATCCCGTAAAGAATCAGAAATGAACCATTAGAACCTCTGAAATAAACCCTCGGAAAAAAAGCCTCGGAAATTAACTGTGGAAAGAAGGCTAGGAAATTAATCCTCGGAAAAAAAAAAAAAACTCAGATATTAACCCTTGCAAAAAGGGCTCAGAAATTAACCCTCGGAAATAAGGGCGCAAGAATGAACCCTCGGAAAAAAAGTTCAAATATTAACCCTTGGAAAAAAAGCCTCAAAATTTAAGACTAGGAAAAAACCCAGAGAAATTAACCATCAGAAAAAAAGACTCAGCAATTCGCACTCGGGAAAAATATTCAGAATCGACCCAATGGAAAAGACAGCTGATAACACAGATGTCGATTCTAACAAAATGGTGTCTATGGCTCATTAATATTAGTGACAAGCGAGTGGAGAGTAATTAAAAGAGTAATGTGAGACGATGGACTTTTTAATCGCCAAAAATTAAGTCGGGAAACGAGGATTGAATTATAGGAGCTAAAAATAGCTATTATGAATTAATTATGGAAAAACTTTTCTCATAATTACTTAATGAAAAAATAATATTTCTCCAGGGGTACTTTTCATATGAGAAATATTTTTTCTCAGATTTTATATGTTGACTTTAATTACTTCCACTACATCAACTTTCATATAAAATTGTATATTGTATATAAGAAAAAACCAAATAAACCAACTTCCACTTGAAATATGGACTCCCTAGAGAGCAAAATAATCTCCCTATCTTAATATCATTATTAAGAAAAACTTTGATTTTAATTTTTACTTGACTCTTCATGATCAATTTTATGATTTTATAATACTTATACATTATATAGTATCTTTAACTGTTATATATATATATATATATATATTAATATATATATGTATATATATATATATATATATATATTTAATATATTCATATATGATATATATATATATATATATATCCATATACTTACATATGTGTATATATATATCCATATACTTATATATATATATATATATATATTTATATATATATATATATATATATAAATCATATATATATATATATATATATCTATATATATATATATATACATATTTATATATATGAATCATATATATATATATTTATATATATATATATATATATATATATATGTATATACATATACTGTATATATATATATATATATATAGACATATATATATATATATATATATGTCTATGTATATATATATATATATATATAGACATATATATATATATATATGTCTATGTATATATATATATATATATATATTATCTATGTATATATATATATATATATATATATTACCAGCATGCAAAATAAGATAAATATGGCAAGCTATATAATGAGAATGTTAAGGCATCCCCACTCCACTCAGAAAGCGATAATTACCTATCTATCTATCTATCTATATGTATATATACATACATTTATATATATATATATATATATATACATATATATATATATATATATATAATCTCTTAGAATTGCATAAAATATATAGAAAACATTTTACCTTGTATTATGATATTGATTGTCCTAATTTGTTTTGACTAAATGAAGGACTCTCTCTCCCTCTCTCTCTCTCTCTCTCTCTCTCTCTCTCTCTCTCTCTGAAGAGGTTACTTATGAAGTGAGCCTTAGGAATGTAATTAGATTAATTGCCTGTCGTTAAATTAATGGTTTATCAAAATTAATAATTACATGTTAATACAGATTACATATTACAATAATTTAAAAAACAATATTTACCTTTGCGAAATATAGAACCTTTTACTGACAGATAAAGACAGCTAACAAATAAAACAAATATATTTTGTATTAAAAAAGCATAGGAAATTATATTTCCGGTAGATGTATTTCATTTTTGCAAAGTCTATTCATTTTTCAAAACCTTTATTTGTTATGTGAATAAACGAACGTAGGTTGAATAAAATGTTACATTAATATGAAACATTTTAAATTATTAGTTATATTATAAATAGGGATAATAATAATAATAAGAAGATTTGAAGACAAGAAATGTGAAATTAAATTGCCTTTTTTACTTTGAACACTATTTCTCTCATATTCAAAAGGTCAGGTTACAATTAGACGAGATGCTTAATCTTTGAATATATATCAGAAGATTACTATTCAAATATCAACTAATAGAAAAAAATATTTTTTTTCTATAAAATAGAATGTACAGTTGGATGCAGGATCTCTTGGTACACCACGCTCTCAGGATGTGCACCCAGCCACACCCTTAATGCGTGGCGAGTTCCTGTGTTTATCTCAGCCCACCATTTATGCAAGTCCTACACAATAGTTTTGGCTACTCGCTGCGAAGTAAGAGAATGACAAGGTGCGCTTCTTCTAAATGTAAAAAAAAAAGAGTTGATGTATTATTATTATTATTATTATTATTATTATTATTATTATTATTATTATTATTACTATATTAGGATAAGCTACAGCACTAGCTGGAAAAGCAAGATGCTATAAGCCCAAGGGCTCCAATACAGGAAAATAGCCCGGTGAGGAACTGAAACAAGGAAATAAATAAACTACAAGAGAAGTGAAGAACAATTAACATAAAATATTTTAAGAACATTAACAACATTGGAATGGATTTATATTATATAAAATATAAAAACATCAATTTTGGTATTATTACTATTATTATTATTATTATTATTATTATTATTAATATTTATCATTTTATTAAACACAGCGATAAATCCCTAACCAACTGCATAGACGAATGAGGAATAATTAATATAAACCATTAAAAAGTGATAATTCACTATACAAATATATAGTACGTAGCTGTTCTTATAAGATAGACCAAGATATTATCAATCTCATAAATGTTGCAATGTTGCAATACTTAATTCATGTGTCAATTGCAAAGTGATCTGTTGAATATGCTGGAAAATGATTTGGAAATCGAAAAATGATATTGTGTTTCAAATTTCTTGTTGACGCATATAGTGAAAAATGTAACCATCATCGGCCGTGCCCCTGACAGCAGACGTCTCCGGATAATGGAAGCTCTTTCTATTCAACAACAAAGACCTAACCTCAACACCACGCAAGAAGGGACCTTATTGCCAACATATATAAGGTCCACCACCAACAATAGTCCAGGCAATAACAACTATGACAGGACTGATATAGCCGAAGGTCAAAACAGGGATTAACTCCTGACAGAACCAGAGTCAATAATCCCACCAAACATCCCGGCGAGACAGAGGCCACCACCCACTAGGATTAATGGTCTCCACCCTAGGGCAGTTCTTAACCACTGAAGATGGAATGTCGAAGCAGGACTCTGTATATAAGCCATCAAAACAACACCTGCATTTCAGTTCACTCTTGACAATGAGCAGAAAACCTTCTCACTGCTCGAAACCGGTTGAGTCGAAGTTTGTGTTAAACTTAACTCCACGTAATTTATGATTTTTTGTACAAAAGTGACCATTACTTTGTGTGCACTAAAATTGTGAGAGTGTTTCATACTTTGTACATATCATCTGTACTTTTACAATGTGTTGTGATATATTAAAGACCAATTGTGAATTATATGGTCTTCATCATCTTCCTATTGATATGTCCCTTTCCCAGTTACTGGGGGATTGTTCAAATGAAGAGAAAAAGATAATGAGAACAATAGAAAAAGTTAATTACAAAATTGACGCCACTGAGGCAGCAATCACTTTCAATAAAACCTGCTTAATAGAGGGTCTACTCCCGAAATAAATAATAATAATAATAATAATAATAATAAACAAAAGGTGATAGAATAAGAGGATGAATATCTTTAATTCCAATGGGCAAGTTATTCATTCCTCCTCCATCGAGATAATAAAAATTACAAAGGATAAGCCTCGGTTCCTAATTAAAGTCAGAATAAGACTTATATAATCTTATCAGCCCACCTTCACAATGGGACACTGATGCTCACTTAATTATTTTTATTTTGCATATCAAATGAATCTAGCTCAAGACTGAGAGAGAGAGAGAGAGAGAGAGAGAGAGAGAGAGAGAGAGAGAGAGAGATTATAATAAACTTTTTAGTATATTACTATTTTTCTCTATTAAAGTTGAAGAACAGGTGTGCACGATGATGACCCACAAAGACTTTTTATAAAAATGCAATTAGTTCTTATTTAGTTCTTATTTCCATTTCTCTCTTGGAGTAGCAGAAGTAATCCCTTACCCATCAACAGTTATCAATAAAATGAAAATATCCATTTGATTTTTCTCCATATATTTAGAACTCTTTTTAATATATTTTTACTATTGATTCTTATCTTTTACCGTTATTTTACGATATGAGTTAGCTTCTGATTATTTAAGAATTTTCTATCAGAATTAGCATCTATTTATGTTTCAATGGGCCTTTTATTCAGTATTTCATGGGCTACTTATCCATTTTCAGTTATCTGTATCTTAAAAACCTGCTCTTCATCACATATCACTACCACATCAGGGTTTCATTTTCCTCCATTAATCTTACTTTTTAATCGGTTTGACGTTACAATGCCTAGGGTCATTCCTTTCTCCTACTCACCAAGAACTATTCCCATACCCAGACATACCTTACACACCTTGGCCATAATCAAATCTTGCTTTCATCACAATGGTGCAACTTCTATTTTACCATCTCACGGACTCATATCACTTACTTTGATTTCATAATTCACATTACATTTATTGAAATATTCTTTCGGATAGACACTGTAAAGAGAAAAACAAAAAAAGAATAATAGAATGAAAGAAAAAAACGACAATTATTGCCCATTGACTGACTTTTTCTCATTTAAACCATCCATGGTTGTTTCCCCCTCCCCCATAAAACAACAAACATAATCTGGAATAATCAGTTAATGATCTCATAATGGGTAGAGATATCTTAATGGCCTCTATTTTTGGGGAAACAAGGAATAGAATTTGGCGGTAAAGTATTTTTTTTCCCTTGGAGCAACAATATTACAATACCGGTAGCTATTTTGATGAATAACTGAATTAATTTTGTGAGCAGATCAATATATCCACATGAGAGTAAATATTGAATGTTTTAGAAACATTAATAGTTTATAGTATATTTATGGTTTTATGATGAACAGGCTGGCATAAGTACACCTTTTATTGGTTATGTGTGGACGATGTTTCAATATTACTGTTCTTAAAATATTAAATTTCCATTGTTCCTTACTTCACTTTTGGTTAATTTATTTCGTTATTTCACACTTTTAAGAAAACAATGAAGTAATTTGCATAACCTTTTGGGACAGAGCTCAATTTCTTTTGACTAAAAATCCTATTTTTAAGAAAACGTTTCAGTAATTTACATAAATTTTTTGGAAGAAGGCATTATTTCTTTACCTAAAATCCTATTTCTTAATAAACAATAAAGTAATCTATATGATGTATTTGGAAGAGGCTCAATTTCCTTAACCAAAATTCTGATTTTTTAAGAAAAAAATAAAGTAATATAAATAATATTTTGGGACAGGCCTCAATTTCTTTAACTGAAATCCTATTTTTTACCAAAAAAAAAGGAATGTATATAACTTTTTGGGATAACGCTCAATTTCTTTAACTGAAATCCTATTTTCATGAAAAAAAAAAAAAAGATTTTATATGACTTATTGGGATACAGCTCAATTTCCTAAACTGAAATCCAATTATTTTAAGAAAACAATAAAGTACTTTAGATAACATCTTCGGATACGGCTCAATTTCTTTAACTAAAATCCTATCAAAAAGTAAAAAGTAATTTATATAGCTTTTAGGGACAGCGCCCAATTTCCTAAACCAAAATCATATTTTTCTAAGAAAACAATGAAATAATTTAGATAACATTTTGGGATACGGCTCAATTTTTTTTAACTAAAATCCTTTTTTTTTTTTACGGAAAAATATAAAGTAATTTACATAAGTGTTGGGGATAACATACAATTTCTGTAATTAAAATCTTATTTCCATGAAAAAATAAAACAATTTATATAATTGTTGGGCAGCTCAATTTCCTAAACCAAAATCTATTGTTTTAAGAAAACCTTGAAGTAATTTAGAACACATTTGGGGATACGTCTCAATTTCTTTTACTAAAATCCTATTTTTTAAGAAAACAATAAAGTGATTAAAAAAAAAAATTGGTATTCGGCTTAGTTTCTTAACACAAAATCCCATTTCTTAATAAACAGTAAAGTAATTCATATAACTTTTACATATACGGCTAAATTTCTTTAACAAAAATCCTATTTTCAAGAAATTAATGAAGAAATTGATATAAGCTTTTGGGATACAGCTCAATTTCCTTAACACAAATTCTATCTTTTAAGGAAAATAATAAGTAATTTAAATAACATTTTGGGATACAGTTCAACTACTTCAACCAAAATCCCCTTTTTCAAGAAAAAATAAAATAAGATAATCTACATAGCTTTTTTTGGGATACGGCTCTATTTCTTACTAAAATCCTGTTTTCAAGAAAACAAAGTAATCCATATAGGCTTTTGGGATACGGCTGAATTACCTTAACAAAAATTTTATTTCTTTAAGAAAACAATAAAGTATTGTAAATAACTTTTGAGGGTACGGATCGCTTTCCTTAACAAAAATCCTATATTGAAGAAAAAATTAACTAATTTATATAACTTTCTGGGGTACAACTAAATTTCCTAAACTAAAATACTATTTTTGATAGGAAACAATAAAATAATTTAAATTATACTTTGGGATAGGACTCAATTTCTTTAAATAAAATCCTATTTTCAAGAAAAAAATTAGGTAATTTATATATCTTTTTGGTATACGGCTTAATTTCTTTACCCAGAATCATATTTTTTAATAATCAATAAAGTAATTTATATAACTTTCAGGCATACGGCTCAATTTCTTCAACTAATATCCAATTTCAAGAAAACAATAAAGTAGTTAATATAAGCTTTTGGGATATGGCTCAATTTCCTTAACCAAAATCCCATTTTTTAACAAACCGATAAAGTAATTTAAATAATATTTTTGGATACGTCTCAATTTGTTGAACTAATATTCAAATTCTTATAAAAAAAAAAAGTAATTTACATAACTCTTTGAGATACGGCTCGATTTCTTCAACTAAAATCCTATTTTCTAGAAAAAGAAAATAATTTATATAACTTTTTAGGGCACAGCACAATTTCCTAACCCAAAATCATATTTTTTTGGAAAAAACAATAAAGTAATTTAAATAACCTTTTGCGAAACAACTCGATTATCTTTTTTACCAAAATTATACTTTTAAGAAAAACAAATTAATTTACATAACTTTTTAGGATACGCCTCAAGAAAACAATAAAGTAATTTAAATGACATTTCGGGATACGGCTCCATTTCCTTAACTAAAATCCTATTTTCAAAAGAACTATAAAGTAATTTGCATAACATTTTGAGAAGCAGCTTAAATTCTTTAACGAAAAACCTATTTTCCAGAAAACAAAGAAGTAATTTATATACAATTTTGGGATACTGTTCAATTTCTTTAAATAAAATCATACTTTCAAGAAAGCAATAAAGTAATTCGCATAACGCTTTGTGATACGGCTCTATTTCTTTAAGTAAAATCCTATTTTCAATTGAAAAATAATGTAATTTATATAAAATTCTGGGATACCGGCTCAATATTTTCAACTAAAAACCTATTTCCAAGAAAACAATAAAGTAATTTACGTAACATTTTGGGGTACGAACCAATTTCTATAACCGAAATGCTACTTTCAAAATCACAATAAATTAATCTATATAACCTTTCAATATACGGCATTTAGTCTTAAACGTATTAAAAAAAAAACAATAAAGTAATTTAAATAACTTTTTTTGGTAGAGCTCAAATTCTTTAACCAAAATACTAATTAAAAAAAAAATCAACATAAGTTATTTTGGACGTACAGCTCAGTTTGTTTAACTAAAATCCTCTTATTAAGATAATAAAGTATTTCAAATACCTTTTTAAGATACGACTAAATTTCTTTAATAACCAAAATTCTACTTCCGAGAAAACAATAAAGTAATTTACATAACTTTTTTGGCTACGGGTCAATTTCTCTAACCAATATCTTACTTTAATAATTACAATAAAGTAAGTTATATAACCTTTTGGGCTACTGGTCAATTTCTTTAACCAAAAACTTATTTAAAAATAAAAGAATTTATATAACTTTTTGGGATGAGGTTCACTTTCTTCAACAAAAATGTTATTTTCAAGAGAAAAAAAATCAAGTAACTTACATGCCATTTTTATAAACGGCTCAATGTCCTTAACTAAAGCTCTATCTTCGTAAAAAAAAAAAAAAAAAAAAAAAAAAAAAACTTTGGTGGATACGGCTCAATTTCTTTAACTGAAAGCCTACTTTCAGTAACATGAAGTAAATTAGATAGATTTTAGGGCTACAGCTTAATTCCTTTGACTAACTCCTAATTTCACGAAGACATTAAATTAGTTTATATAATCTTTTGGGATACGGCTCCATTTCTTTAAATTCCTATTTAAAAAAAAAAATTGAAAAAATAATTTATATAACGTTTGGGGATATGGCTTATTTTGTTTAACAAAAATCTTATCTTTAAGAGAAAATCAAGCAACTTACATAACTTTTTGGGATACGGCTCAATTTCTGTAAATAAAATCCTATTTTCAAGAAAACTATAAAGTAAGTTTCACAAATCTTCAAGATATGGTTCAATGTCTTTAAGTAAAATCCTTTTAAGAAAACAATAAGTTAATTTATCTAAAATTTTGAGATACGGTTCAATTTCTTTAGCAAAAATTTTACATTTAAAAATACTATGAAGTAACATACATAACTTTTTTTTTAGATAAACAGGCAATTGTCTGTGTGTAAGATAAATTATTCTGTAAACTTAAACTATTATGAGAATAGTGATGGAAAAGTGGTGAAGTTTTTTGTCTCTTGCAAAGGATGATTGCATATATCAACCCACCATACACTACACCATAAAAAATAACAATAGTTTAAAGTACTTCCGTATTGACCATATGGTGGAGAAGGCAAGACTATCAGAATTAATTGCATACTTATTACTTTGTATATAATAGTACATAATCAGAAGATCTGAATACAAAGGATGGTAAGAATTATGAGAACTTCAATGTTGAATGCACACAAAACTAACTGATTGAAGGTGCCAGACAATAATAGGTACTTCATAGATGGAGAATTTGATAGAGAGAAAGTTTATGTCGAAAAAAATTCGGATTCGAGTCTGTAGGCTCAAGACTAGACAGAAGAAATGAGCTCAAAACTTGATAGATTGAAACAATATTTTGATGAAATATCTTATAAAAAAGACTTTTTAATTAGGCCTATTTTCTTGTACATTGTTAAAGAGCCATTTTCAATGCAAAGATCAGTATGCAAAGGAGCCCCTGTCCTTCATCTACATCTCTCATAATTTGCACCACTTCACCAATTTAAACTAGATCCCTATGAAAGGATTCAGCAATTTGAAAATATAATTGATGCAAATAGAGTAGCATCATCTGCATAAGCAACAAGCTAAAATATAGCACTCGTGTAACTGAGCCGTCAAAACTGATAAATTTACATAAATATGCACACACATGAATTCAACATTTTTTTTTTCCCTCTCCCCTTTTCCTAAGTACAAACCCAGCATTTTCGACAATTTGTGGAAGATTATGGTTTTCCATATATATATATATATATATATATTATATATATAGCAAAAATGACGTCAACTTTCAGGTGTTCGATATAGAATCATGGATAGACGCTTTTTAGCAAAGTTTCAACTCTAAAATCTTAGCTTCTGACTGAGCTAGATAGGTGTTCGACCTCAGGTTTTGTAGATTATGTTTTAAATTGTGTATTAGGCTATGTGGGAATGTTTTGCGGTAATCACGAAGGCTGTAGTCACGTACTTAAGTTTCAAAAGGCATCAAACTGACATCTTTAAGCGAACTTTCAACGTTTATTTCTCAGCTTCTGAATAATAAGTTATAGACATGTTTGACCTCACATTTTGAAGATATGACTATAAACTAGTTAATCAATACGCTTGCGTAAAAAAAGAGTGATATTTTACCCAAAAACCAATAAATCGGTTGGAGCTTTTGACCGGGGAAACGTCTGTCTATATCCGAACATAACTTGACAACAAAACGTTTACCCGATTGAGCGGTTTAAAGAATTGATATAAAAATTTTAACCGGGTGTTGCCGGTCGCTTGCTTTTGACATTACCCATAGTCATAAAACAAAAAAAATTTGGGTAACGTACCTACAACTATAACGTTAAATAATAAAATAGCATACACTCCAACCTTTGATCACAGCGCTGGCAAGCGCGACTGGGGAACAAGCAAAAATGCTGCCAGTGCTGTGATCAAAGGTTGGCGTGTATGCTATTTTATTATTTAACGTTATAGTTGTAGGTACGTTACCCATATTTTTTTTTTGTTTTATGACTATGGGTAATGTCAATAGCAAGCGACCGGCGACACCCGGTTAAAATTTTTATATCAATTCTTTAAACCGCTCAATCGGGTAAACGTTTTGTTGTCAAGTTATGTTCGGATATAGAGAGACGTTTCCCCGGTCAAAAGCTCCAACCGATTTATCGATTTTTGGGTAAAATATATATATATATATATATATATATATATATACTTATACTATATATATATATATATATATATTGAGAGAGAGAGAGAGAGAGAGAGAGAGAGAGAGACGTAGCTCCTTACTAAAGATAGTAGATGTACGTTAATGGACCAGACAACTACCCTTAGAACACAGGATATTACATTCCTAGACTCACTATGGTCCAAATCAGTATCTACCCTTTACAAGGTATTACTTGAAGTTTCACTATTGATGCCTTCTCTAGTTGAACAAGTTTACGAGTCTACGCACTTATTTGCATATGATCCCCCATATTAAAAACATTACTTTGTTGAGCAGAATTACACGAGTCTCACAGTATAATTCCTCTGTTTATGTTACTTATTTTACTTTGATTATGATCTGTTTTTTCTTCGTTCTTTATCTTTAATTATTTCTTTTTCTATTTGATTTCTCTAATAACTGTTGACAGCATTATATCTGCCTGGTGATCGCCAGACTGGGGTTCGAGTCCCGCTCAAGCTCGTTAGTTCATTTAGTATCTTTGTGAGCCAAGGATGGGGGTTTGAAGGAGCCTTATGTATAGCGTCTACCTGCTGAATAATCAGCAGTCATTGCCTAACACTCCCTGGTCCTAGCTTGGGTGGAGAGGGGCCTTGGACACTGATCATATGTATATATGTTCAGTATTAAGGCATTGCCCTGCTTTTTAGGGCTATGTAACTGTTCCTTGCCTCTGCCATTCATGAGCGACCTTTAAACCGTAAAACAATTAGAAAAGGTGGTAGTTTTAGCAAACTATCTATCTATGTATCTATCTATCTATATATATATATATATATATATGTGTGTGTGTGTATATATATATATATATATATATATGAGAGAGAGAGAGAGAGAGAGAGAGAGAGAGAGAGAGAGAGAGAGAGACAGAGAGAGAGAGAATTAACTTCAAACGATCTCATTAACAACCTTCATTAGGTTTCCTCAGTTAAGTAATAACTGCAAAGATAATAATTACATTTTCCATAACAGTATATCAATGTCGGTAGATTTTCCCATTAGGCAGAAATAATGATTCTCGGAGATTGAAGGATAAATGATTGCATGACTCAACACAATGCATAGTGACAAATGTCTTGACCTTAGCTCTCTATCGTACAGATTATTATTTATAACATATATATATATGTATATATATATATTTATATATATATATATA
>NC_090756.1:35893638-35916138 GCF_036898095.1 Palaemon carinicauda | reverse complement strand
TTCCCTACCTACCAACAACCAACATAGCACAGCCAGTGGCAGCATGCAGTACCATTTAGAAAAGGAAAATTAGAGCAATTGAAAAGCTCAACCTCAAAATAAATGCTGCTGAGGCAGTTATTATTATTATTATTATTATTATTATTATTATTATTATTATTATTATTATTATTATTATTATTATTTGTTAAGCTACAACCTTAGTTGGAAAAGCAGGATGCTATAAGCCTGCGGGCTCCAACAGGGAAAATAGCCCAGTGAGGATAGGAGACAGGAAAAATAAAATATTTTGAGAACAATAACAATATTTAAATAAATATTTTCTATATAAACTATAAAAAACTTTAACAAAACAAGTGGTAGAGAAATAGGATAGAATAGTGTGCCTGAGTGTAACCTCAAGCGAGGGAACTCTAACCTAAGACAAAGGCTATGGCACTACGCAAGACTAGAGAACAATGGTTTGATTTTGGAGTGTCCTTCTCCTAGATGACCTGCTTACCATAGCTTAAGAGTCTCTTCTACCCTTACCAAGAGGAGATTGGCCACTGAACAGTGCAGTAGTTAACCCCTTGAGAGAAGAAAAATTGTTTGTAATCTTCAATGAAATAATAATAATAATAATAATAATAATAATAATAATAATAATAATAATAATAATAATAATAATAATAATAGGTTTTATTGAAAGTGATTGCTGCCTCAGTGGCGTTAATTTTGTAATTAACTTTTTCTATTGTTCCTATTATCTTTTTCTCTTCATTTGAACAATCCGCCAGTAACTGGGAAAGGGACATATCAATAGGAAGGTGATGAAGACCATATCATTCACAATTTGTCTTTAATATATCACAACACATTGCAAAAGTACAGATAATACGTACAAAGTATAAAACACTATCACAATGTTAGTGCACACAAAGTAATGGTCACTTTTGTACAAAAAATTCTAAATTACGTTGAGTTAAGTTTAACACATCCTTCGACTCAACCGGTTTCGAGCAGTGAGAAGGTTTTCTGCTCATTGTCAAGAGTGAACTGAAATGCAGGTGTTGTTTTGATGGCTTATATACGGAGTCCTGCTTCGACATTCCATCTTCAGTGGTTAAGAACCTCCCTAGGGTGGAGACCATAAATCCTAGTGGGTGGTGGCCTTATTCGTGAAGCCATTATTCACCAATAAAGTAATCTATATAATGTATTAGGATAAGGCTTGATTTCCTTAACCAAAATTCTGATTTTTAAGAAAACAATAAAGTAATATGAGTAATATTTTGGGACAGGTCTCAATTTCTTTAACTAAAATCCTATTTTTTTACAAAAAAAAAAAAAAAAAAAAAAAAAAAAAAAGGAATGTATATAACTTTTTGGGATAACGCTCAATTTCTTTAACTGAAATCCTATTTTCATGAAAAAAAAAAAAAAAGATTTTATATGACTTATTGGGATACAGCTCAATTTCCTAAACCGAAATCCAATTATTTTAAGAAAACAATAAAGTACTTTAGATAACATTTTCGGATACGGCTCAATTTCTTTAACTAAAATCCTATAAAGAAATAAAAAGTAATTTATATAACTTTTTGGGACAGCGCCCATTTTCCTAAACCAAAATCATATTTTTCTAAGAACACAATGAAGTAATTTAAATAACATTTTGGGATACGGCTCAATTTCTTTAACTAAAATCTTTTTTTTTTTTTTACAAAAAAAAATAAAGTAATTTACATAAGTGTTGGGGATAACATACAATTTCTTTAATTAAAATCTTATTTCCATGAAAAAATAAAACAATTTATATAATTGTTGGGCAGCTCAATTTCCTAAACCTAAATCATATTTTTTAAGAAAACCTTGAAGTAATTTAAAAAACATTTTGGGATACGTCTCAATTTCTTTGACTAAAATCCTATTTTTTTTAAGAAAACAATAAAGTGATTAAAGAAAAAAAACAACATTTTGGTATACGGCATTGTTTCTTAACACAAAATCCCATTTCTAAATAAACAGTAAAGTAATTTATATAACTTTTACATATACGGCTAAATTTCTTTAACAAAAATCCTATTTTGAAGAAATTGTTGAAGTAATTGAAATAAACTTTTGGGATACAGCTCAATTTCCTTAACACAAATTCTATTTTTTAATGAAAACAATAAAGTAATTTAAATAACATTCTGGGATACGGTTCAACTACTTCAACCAAAATCCCCTTTTTCAAGAAAAAATAGAATAAGATAATCTACATAGCTTTCTTGGGATACGGCTCCATTTCTTACTAAAATCCTGTTTTCAAGAAAACAAAGTAATTTATATAGGCTTTTGGGATACGGCTGAATTACCTTAACAGAATTTTTATTTCTTTAAGAAAACAATAAAGTATTGTAAATAACTTTTGAGGATACGGATCGCTTTATTTAACAAAAATCCTATATTGAAGAAAAATTGAGTAATTCATATAACTTTCTGGGACACAACTAAATTTCCTAAACTAAAATACTATTTTTGACAGGAAACAATAAAATAATTAAAACTATAATTTGGGATAGGACTCAATTTCTTTAAATAAAATCCTATTTTCAAGAAAAAATTAAGTAATTTATATATCTTTTTGGGATACGGCTTAATTTCTTTACTCAAAATCATATTTCTTAATAAAAAAAAAAGTAATTTATATAACTTTTAGGTATACGGCTCAATTTCTTTAACTAATATCTAAATTCAAGAAAACAATAAAGTAATTAATATAAGCTTTTGGGATATGGCTCAATTTTCTTAACCAAAATCCCATTTTTTAACAAACCATAAAGTAATTTAAATATTATTTTTGGATACGTCTCAATTTCTTTAACTAATATTTAAATTTAAAAAAAATTTAATTTACATAACTTTTTGGTATACGGCTCGATTTCTTCAACTAAAATCCTATTTTCCAGGAAAAAAAAATAAATTTATTTATATAACTTTTTAGGGCACAGCACAATTTCCTAAACCAAAATCATATTTTTTGGAGAAAACAATAAACTAATTTGAATAACCTTTTGAGATTCGTCTCAATTTTCTTTTTTACCCAAATTCTACTTTTAAGAAAAAAGAATTAATTTACATAGCTTTTCAGGATATGCCTCAATTTCTTTAATTAAAATCCCATTTTCGAGAAAACAATAAAGAAATTTGCATAACATTTTGACATGCAGCTCAAATTCTTTAACAAAAATCCTATTTTCCAGAAAACAAAGAAGCTATTTATATACATTTTGGGGATACGTTCAATTTCTTTCAATAAAATCATACTTTCAAGAAAGCAATAAAGTAATTTGCATATCGCTTTGTGATACGGATCCATTTCTTTAAGTAAAATCCTATTTTCAAACGAGAAATGATATAATTTACATAACATTTTGGGATAGGGCTCATTTTTTCTTTAACTAAAATCCTATATTTTAATAAAACAATAAAGTAATTTACATAACTTTTTGAGATACAGCTCAATATTTTCAACTAAAAACCCATTTCCAAGAAAACAATAAAGTAATTTACGTAACATTTTGGGCTACGAATCAATTTCTATAACCGAAATCTTACTTTCAAAATCACAATAAATTAATCTATATAACCTTTCAATATATGGCATTTAGTCGTAAACTTATTAAAAAAAAAAAAAAACAATAAAGTAATTTAAATAACTTTTTTTTGGTAGAGCTCAAATTTTTTAACCAAAATACTAATTTAAAAAAAAATCAACATAACTTATTTTCGAGGTACAGCTCAGTTTCTTTAACTAAAATCCTCTTATTAAGATAATAATGTATTTCAAATACCTTTTTGAGATAGGGCTAAATTTCTTTAACCAAAATTCAACTTGCGAGAAAACAATAAAGTATTTTACATAACTTTTCTGGCTACGGGGCAATTTCTCTAACCAAAATTTTACTTTAATATTTACAATAAAGTAACTTATATAACCTTTTGGGCTACTGGTCAATTTCTTTAAAAAAACTTATTTAAAAAAAAAGGATTTATATAACTTTTTGGGATGAGGTTCATTTTCTTCAACAAAAATCTTATTTTCAAGAGAAAACAATCAAGTAACTTGCATGCCATTGTGATAAACGGCTCAATTTCCTTAACTAAAGCCTTATATTCGTGAAAAAAAAAAAATTTATATAACGTTTTGGGATATGGCTTATTTTGTTTAACAAAAATCTTATTTTTAAGAGAAAATCAAGCAACTTACATAACTTTTTGGGATACGGCTCAATTTCTGTAAATAAAATCTTATTTTCAAGAAAACTATAAAGTATGTTTCACAAATCTTCAAGATATGGTTCAATGTATTTAAGTAAAATCCTTTTAAGAAAACAATAAAGTAAGTTTCACAAATCTTCAAGATATGGCTCAATGTCTATAAGTAAAATCCTTTTAAGAAAACAATAAGTTAATTTACCTAAAATTTTGAGATACTGTTCAATTTCTTTAGCAAAAATTTTACATTTAAAAATACTATGAAGTAGCATCCATAACTTTTTTGGGATACAGTCTAATTTCTTTAACAAAAATTTTACTTCCAAGAAAACAATAAAGTACTTTACATAACTTTTTTTTTTTTCTGTGGGATACAGCTCATCCTCAAATTGTAGAAGATTAACCTTTATAAAATACAAAACTAATCAACAACAATATTGGAAAATCGGACGAGATCTGAATGGATAAATTAATTCGGAGAATTTTGACATCCGTCATTTTGTTTCCAAAGCAAATTTTCACATGCCGTGTTTCGCATGTTTCTAATAACAAAATATACTTTTTTTCTTTTCCATTCTATTAAGTGAAAAGTAGTAGTAGTAGTAGTAGTAGTAGTAGTAGTAGTAGTAGTAGTAGTAGTAGTAGTAGTAGTAGTAGGATAACAACAACAACAACAAAAACAACAACAATAATAATAATAATAATAATAATAATAATAATAATAATAATGATAACAATAATAATAATAATAATAATAATAATAATAATAATAATAATAATAATAATAATAATAATAATAATAATAATAGGTATTATAATCATTATTATCACCCCATATTTTTCAAATATCTTATTTTACTTGGACTTATTTTTTACAAAGTCAAAACTGGGTCTTGTGAATTTTTTTATTTACATCAGAATATGCAATACATATCTAGAGTCTTGCTTATAAGCTTTTTTGAATAATTCGATATTGAATCTTTTTTTTTTTTAATATTGTATTGTGCATTTTGAAATGGATACTACTTGGTATGAGATTGCCAAAACAGGCAATTGTCTGACTGTAAGATAAATTATTCTGTAAACTTCAGCTATTATAAGAATAGTGATGGAAAAGTGGTGAAGTTTTTTATCTCTTGCAAAGATGATTGCATATATCAACCCACCATACACTACACCATAAAAAATAACAATAGTTTAAAGTACTTCCGTATTGATCATATAGTGGAGAAGGTAAGACTATCAGAATTAATTGCATTCCTATTACTTTGTATATAATAGTACATTATTAGAAGATCTGAATGCAAAGGATAGTGAGAATGATGAAAACTTCAATGTTGAATGCACACAAAACTAACTGATTGAAGGTACCAGACAATAATAGCCACTTCATGGATGGAGAATTTGATAGACAGAAAGTTTATGTCGAAAAAATTCGGATTCGAGTCTGTAGGCTCAAGACTAGACAGAAGAAATGAGCTCAAAACTTGATAGATTGAAACGATATTTTGATGAAATATCTTATAAAAAAAAGACTTTCTAAATAGGCCTATTTTCTTGTGCATTGTTAAAGAGACATTGTCAATGCAAAGATCAGTATGCAAAGGAGCCCCTGTCCTTCATCTACATCTCTCATAATTTGCACCATTTCACCAATTAAAACTAGATCTCTATTAAAGGATTCAGCAACCATGCGTCTACATTTAAAAATATAATTGATGCAAAGAGAGTAGCATCATCTGCATAAGCAACAAGCTAAAATATAGCATTAGTGTAACTGAGCCGTCAAAACTGATAAATTTACATAAATATGCAGATGCATGAATTCAACACTTCTTTCCCTCTCCCCCTTTCTTAAGTACAACCCAGCATTTTCGGCAATTTGTGGAAGATTATGGTTTCCAGTGTACCTCTGAGGGTAGCCCCATCTCAACAGGGTATAACCACTCCCTTTCCCCTCATCTGAGAGACAGAGAGGATATTGAGCTGTCATACGTCTGGCAATGCCCCTGAGCTTGACAGAAAATAGTATACAGAAAATAGTATATATGTATACACACACACACACACACACACACACACACATATATATATATATATATATATATATATATATATATATATATATATATATATATATATATATATTTATATATATTGAGAGAGAGAGAGAGAGAGAGAGAGAGAGAGAGAGAGAGAGAGAGAGAGAGAGAGGCGTAGCTCCTTATTAAAGAGAGTAGATGTCCATCAATGGACCAAACAACTACCCTGAGAACACAGGATATTACATTCCTAGACTCACTATGGACCAAATCAGTATCTACCCTTTACAAGGTATTATTTGAAGTTTCACTCTTGATACCTTCCCTAGTTGAACAAGATTACGAGTGTATGCACTTATTTGCATAAGATCCCCCACATTCAAAACTGTGACGGCGCAGAGTAAGTCTGTGAACTCAAAGGCAGGTTATATTATTGTGGAACACTCTCCTTATATACAAAACCTCAAGGCAACACGACATAACATGTTCACAAGACAGACAATATTACAGAGGAAAAACCAGACATGAATTTTCATGTTCATTTTAGTGCGAGGGAAGAGCGAAGATACAAGCATAATATATACAAAAGGAATTATGTACAATTGTGTGAAACACGGTTGGTACATGGCTCCCCCCCCCCTTAAAAATGACATAATGTACATGTTAAATAGGGTGCCCTGATCTAGAGAGGCGAACTGGAGGCGGGTCATCTGGCAGAAGATAAGCAGGTTTTAGACGATCAATGGAGACCCAGTCTTCTTTGCCCCGACTGTTTAGGAGGAATGCTTTCGGACTGCGTCGGATAACAAGGAAAGGGCTCGTGTAAGGGGGCGTTAGTGGTGGCTTGCTGGTGCCGTTGCGCAGGAAGACGTGCGTTGCAGAGTGCAAGTCCGTTGGTATGTGATGCTTCGCTGGGGACTTGTAAGTCTGGCGGCACGGAGTAAATTTTCCCACGACGTGACGTATATGCTGGAGATCATCGGAGGAGGTTGTAGGAGGAAAAAATTCGGCAGGGACTACCAACGGGTCGCCATACACCATTTCAGCTGCCGAGACGTCAAGGGCGTCTTTAGGAGTGGTCCTTAGTCCCAGGAGGACCCAGGGAAGCTGAGTAAACCAGTTGCAATCCTTGCAGCGGGACATCAAAGCTGCTTTGAGGGTGCGATGAAAACGTTCAACCATTCCATTGGCGGCGGGGTTGTAGGCCGTTGTCGGATGTAGGGTGATGCTCAGAAGATTCGCTAATGACGTCCACAATTGAGAGGTGAAAGTGGTTCCCCTGTCAGAAGTAATATGCTCAGGGATACTGAATCTTGAAATCAATCCAGAGAGTAAGGCAGATGTACATGAGACGGACGTTGCAGTTTCCATGGGAATGGCTTCAGGCCAACGAGTGGAGCGGTCGATGACAGTAATCAGGTAACGGTGTCCTTGTGATGTGGGTAGGGGGCCTACAACGTCGACGTGAATGTGCGTGAAACGACGCTGAGGTTGAGAAAAAGTGCCCACTCCTGAATCCGTGTGTCGATGTACTTTGGAAGTTTGGCAAGAAGTACAGGCGCGGACCCAATCCCTAGCATCCTTAGAAATGCCGTGCCATATGAACTTTGTCTTCAGCAGCTGTGCAGTAGAACGGCACGAGGGATGTGAAAGGCAGTGGATGAAATCAAACACCTCTCGGTGCATGGGAGCAGGAATCCAAGGTTGCGTTCTACCACTTCGGACGTCAAAGAGGAGGGTGGTGTTGGAGTCTTCGAGGGGAAAATCTTCCCAACGGAGGGACGTGCAGGATGTTCTACAAGCTTGATACTCTGGATCCTGTCGTTGGGCTTCAGCCAGGGCGTTGTAATCCAATCCCAGTTGAACGACACCCAACGTGTTTCTTGATAGGGCATCGGCAACGGGATTCATTTTCCAAGGGACGTATTGGAAGGTGCAATTGTATTCAACCACGGCGGAGAGATGTCGGCGTTGACGGGCGGACCGGGCGTCAGACTGTCGAGTGAAGGCGTGCACCAGAGGCATGTGGTCTGTGCGAATGACGAAGGGCGTACCTTCTAAGAAATGGCGAAAGTGACGGACAGCCAAGTGCACCGCCAGCAATTCTCGATCGAAGGTAGAATAACCCGATTCTGCCTTGGAAAGTTTTCTGCTGAAGAAGGCCAATGGGCGGGGCGAGCCTTTGACCACCTGCTCAAGTACTGCACCAATAGCGACGTCGCTGGCATCGGTGGAGAGAAGGAGAGGGGCGTGTGGGATTGGAAAAGTGATAGCCGCAGCAGTTAATAGTTCCTTCTTTGCATTGCAGAAGGCTGCTTCTTGAAGGGGACCCCACTTCAGGTCCTTCGGCTTGCCCTTGAGGGAGGCGTAGAGGGGAGCAAGAGTGGCGGCAATGGTTGGCAGAAAACGGTGATAATAGTTGATCATGCCCAAGAATTCCTGCAGATCTTTGACGGTCAATGGTGCGGGGAAATTCTGAACGGCTGCTACCTTCTCAGGGAGGGGATGGACTCCTTCAGGAGTGATACGGTGCCCTAAAAACGACACTTCGTTGGCACCAAAGGTACACTTGTCGTATCGGACTACAAGGCCGTTTTGTTGCAAGCGGTCGAGCACGATGAGCAGGTGATGGAGGTGTTCCTCTTTTGAGGAGGAGAACATAAGTATTTCGTCCACATAACATACACAGAAAGGGAGGTCCCCTAAGATGCCATCCATGAGACGTTGAATCGTTGCCCCAGCATTACGAAGGACAAAACAGGAGTAATTGAAGGTATATGTGCCAAACGGAGTGGTGATGGCGGTCTTAGGGATGTCTTCTGGGTTCATAGGCATCTGATAATACCCCTTCAGGAGGTCGAGCGTAGAGAAAACCTTCGCTTTGTGCAGGTAGGAGGTTACATAGGCAATGTTTGGGAGGGGGTAGTGATCCGGTTCTGTTTGCATGTTCAGGCGCCTGTAATCCCCGCACGGACGGAGGGAGCCGTCTTTCTTCAAAACGATGTGTAAGGGTGACGACCATGGGCTGGAGGCCTTTTGGCAAAGGCCATTTTCTCCATTTCGGCGGACGTCTGTTTGGCGGCTGCCAATCGTTCCGGTGCCAGACGTCTGAATTTTGCGAAGACTGGGGGTCCCGTCGTCTTGATATGGTGATATATACCGTGCTTGGCAGGAACCATGGGCGTTTGGCGAAGTTCTAGACGGAAAACTTCCGGGTACGACGTGAGGAGGTGGGCGTAGGCATCCATGGGTGCGCTGATGTGGAGAGCGAGGTTAGAGGGGACGGGTTGAAGAGGTGTCGACAATAAGAGTCTGCGTTGACCAATCGTCGGTGGGCAACATCAACCAGAAGGTTAAAATGAGAGAGGAAATCCGCACCAAGGATTGGCATTGTGACATCAGCCACAAGAAAATTCCAATTGAATTTACCGTTTCCGAACGATAATGTGAGGTTCTCGTAACCGTAGGTGGGTATTGCAGATCCGTTGGCAGCTACCAAGCAGACGTCGGAAGATTTAGACAGACTACGTTGTGCCTTGAAGAGTTTCCTTGGCAAAAGAGAACGACAAGCACCCGTGTCTACCAAAAATCGCACGCCCATTCCTGCATCCTGTAAAAAGAAAAGATTAGAAACATGGGAGGCCACCGCCACAAGCGATGGCCTACTTACACATTCTTTGGCCACTGACAATCTTTGGAAAATTTCTTCGCGGTTGCCCCGAATCTGAAGTGGTGGTAGCAAAACTGCGGCGGATGGGAGGTAGTAAGTGGCTGTAGAAGTCGTTCGTTGGGGCGCGAGCGATTGGTGGGTGGTGGGCGGCTTTTTCACCGCTCTGGCACGTCACGGGGTAGGCGTGTATATCCTACGGCATTCATGTCAGCTTCGGTTGACGTTGAATAGGCATCTTCGTCGTCAGGGGTGGAGGGGTTGATGGAGGTCTTGAAGTGGCTGTCCATGAGGGCATCGGCTTTGGTCATCAAGTCCTTTATGGGTAAACTATCGACATCGGGTAAGGGAGCGCGTACATGTTCGGGTAAACGGCGTATCCAAAGGGCACGAAGTAGGTTCACCTCACAAGAAGAGCCGTCTGCAGCAGGTTGAAGGCGAGCGATACTGGTCATTTCCCTGAGGGCAAGCGAAGCCCTTTGGTCCCCCAACGGTTGTTGAGAGAGCTGAAAAAGCTCTGCTATACGGGCGGCTGGCGACGGCGAGTACTGCTGCAGAGGGTATATTTTGAGGGAGTCATACGCTATTGGGGTGTCTCCTTGTTCAAAAAGCCAGTCGGATATTTCTGGGAAGGTGTCCTCGGGTATCGCCGCGAGAACATAATCCGCTTTGGTGGTTGAGCGAGTCACGCCCCTGATACGAAAGTGGACATCTGCGCGTTGAAACCAAGCAAACGCTTCTCCTCTGGCGAACGGTGAAAGTTTCAATGGGGCGGCCTTAGCGCCAACTGCTGTAGTAGAGTCCGTCTCTGTCATAGTACCGACGATGGAGGGGCGAGGGAGGTGGGGGTGGAAGGCAGTGGGAGCGAGTCGACTTCTGGGGTCACCAATGTGGCGGCGCCGAGTAAGGCTGTGAACTCAAAGGCAGGTTGGAAACAACTGAGTTATATTATTGTAGAACACTCTCCTTATATACAAAACCTCAAGGCAACAGGACATAACAAGTTCACAAGACAAAATTTTACAGAGGAAAAACCAGACATGAATTTTCATGTTCGTTTTAGTGCGAGGGAAGAGCGAAGATACAAGCATAATATATACAAAAGGAATTATGTACAACTGTGTGAAACACGGTTAGTACAAGCATAATATATACAAAAGGAATTATGTACAACTGTGTGAAACACGGTTGGTACAAAACATTACTTTGTTGAGCAGAATTACACGAGTCTCACAGTCTAATTCCTCTGTAGTTTATGTTACCTATTTTACATTGATTATGATCTGTTTTTTCTTCGTTCTTTATCTTTAATTATTTCTTTTTCTTTTTGATTTCTCTAACAACTGTTGACAGCATTATATCTGTCTTGTGATCGCCAGACTGGGGTTCGAGTCCCGCTCAAGCTCGTTAGTTCATTTAGTGTCTGCAACCTAACTATCCTTGTGAGCCAAGGATGGGGGTTTGGAGGAGCCTATAGCGCTTACCTGCTGATTCATCAGCAGCCATTGCCGGACACTCCCTGGTCCTAGCTTGGGTGGAGAGGGGCCTTAGACACTGATCATATGCATATATGATCAGTATTAAGGCATTGCCCTGCTTTTTAGGGCTATGTTACTCTCCCTTGCCTCTGCCATTCATGAGCGAACTCTAAACCTTAAAACAATTAGAAAAGGTGGTAATTCAAGCAAACCATTTATATATAGAGTACACACACATTGACATATATATATATATATATATATATATGAGAGAGAGAGAGAGAGAGAGAGAGAGAGAGAGGCTTCATAAATCTTGAACATTACTTCAAATGACCTTATTAATAATGTTCATTTGGTTTCATCAGTGAAGTAAACGCTGCAAAGATAATAATAAAATTTTCCATAACATTATAATATCAATGTCGGTAGATTTTCCCATTACGCGGATATAATAATTCTCGGATATTGAAGGATAAATGATTGCATGACTCAACACAATGTATAATGAATAATGCTAGGATCATAGCTCTCTTTCGTACATATTAAAATGTAATATATATATATATATATATATATATATATATGTAGGTCTATATATGTAGGTCTATATATGTATATATAACAAAAGCTCAACAACAAATGCAGCTGTTTCTGGTCCACTGCAGGAAAAAGGCCTCAGAGGTGTCGTTATTCATGTCTGAGGTTTGGCCAGTTTTCATCACCACGCTGGCCACTCCGGAATGGAGATGTTGGGGGACTTTTGTCTCCTCGCTTACTGCAAGACAACCTAGTATGGGTGGCTATGGCTACTGTAGTACAGCTTCCCTGATCATGTTGACATATAAACTCTTTCACCGTGTTCAGGTATTCCCACTAGGACAAGTAATTATATACCTAGAGACTTACCATATGTATATATAAGATTAGTGCCAAAAACGCATATCCACCTAAGCTAGGACCAGGAATGGTCAGACAATGGCTGTCGTTAACTTTGCAGATAGACTATAGTGAAGTTACAGACACTACAAGAAACTACTGAGCTTGAGGGGGAGTCGAACCCCAGGTAGAGCCGTTGGCAATGGTCCATCACAGTCACCCGATGTGATACCACCGCTCACCTTATTTTGCCTTATTCCTTATTTCATGTTTGGGTTCCCCAAGGTCCCTCAGTGTGAGGCACCTCTTATATCCACCAGCATATTACTAATGCATTTTCCAGTGTATTTTGCATCTTTCAGTCTTGGATGGTCTGGAATGCATCTTAGGTATCTATCGAGCTTATTCTTAAGCACATCAACGCTCACTCCTGATATGTTTCTTAGATGAGCTGGCAACGCATTAAATAGTCGCTGCTTTATTGATGCTGGTGCGTAGTGGATTAATGTCCTGTGTACCTTCCTTAGATTTCCAGGTATATTTTTTGGCACTATTAATCTACCTCGGCTTGTTCTTTCCGATATTTTTAGCTCCATGATGTTTTCAGTAATTCCTCCTATTTACTTCCATGCTGGGATTATCATATAGCATTCTCTTCACCTTTCTAGAATGTATAGTTTTAAAAACTGCAGTCTTTCCCAGTAGTCAAGGTCCTCAACTTCTTCTATTCTAGCAGTATAGGACCTTTGTACACTCTTCATTTGTGCAAAATCCTTTTGGTAGTGTGTGTACCATATCACATTGCAGTACTCGAGTGTATTACGTACATAAATTTTGTAAAGCATAATCATGTGTTCAGCTTTTCTTGTTTTAAAGTGTCTGAATAACATTCCCAATTTTGCTTTACATTTAGCCAACAGTGTTGCTATTTGGTCGTTGCATAACATATTCCTATATAACAATACACCAAGGTCTTTAATTGCTTTCTTGTTTGTGATTATCTCGTTATTAGGTCCCTTGTATGGATATACCATTACTTTTCTGTTTCCCTGATTTATTGATTCGAATTTATCGGAGTTAAATACCATCCTATTTATCTCCGCCCATTCATATATTTTGTTTAGATCTCTTTGTAGTGAGTTCCTATCTTCATCACAAGTAATTTCTCTACTTATTTTTTTGTCATCGGCGAAACTTCTCACTACAGAATTTTTAACATCACAGTCTATGTCTGAGATCATAATAACAAACAGCAGTGCAGCTAATACCGTACCTTGTGGCACGCCAGGTATTACCTGAGCTTCATCTGATTTCTCGTCATTCACAACCACTATCTCTTTTCTGTTTTGCAGGAATTCTTTTAACCATTTTCCTATCTTTCCCACGATATTATGCTTTCTCATTTTTTTCTCCAATATATTACGGTCTACCTCGTCAAAGGCTTTTACAAAATTTAGATAGATCACATCTGTGTCTTTTACATATATCATATATTTGTATATGTTTTCATACTTTGCTATCAGTTGGGTTTGTGTATTTTCTCCAGGCACAAAACCGTATTGACCTATATAAAAAAAAATATTTTTAACCAAATGATTCATTATTTTCTTTCTTATTACCCTCTCATACACTTTTGTACTATGTGATGTTAGACTAACAGGTCTATAATTGCTTGCCTCTAGTCTTGATCCACTTTTGTAAATAGGGGTTATATAAGCTAATTTGTGTTTAACATGTATCTCGCTCATATCTACACTTTGCCTTAGCAGTATTGCAAGCGGCTTCGTGATAGTGTTTGCAGTTGTTTTTAACAAAATCGCTGGAACTCCATGAGGTCTGGCTGCCAATCCTTTTTTAATTTCGCTTATAGCCTTGACAATATCTGCTTCATTAATATCTATATCCGTTAGATATTCAATATTTTCTTCTCTCATTTCTGTTTCATTATTCTCAATCGCAATTCTTGGCGTGAACTCACTCTTATATTTTTTTGCTAATATGTTGCATATTCCTTTTTTTTTTCATTCGTTAACCGTTCTTCGATTCTTAGAGGGCCTATTTCTAATCTCCCTTTATTCATCTTTTTTGCACAGGAGTAAAGTACTTTGTTTTTTTTTTATATTTTCAAGTGTCCTTTCTTCTAAGTCCCTTTTTTCATTTTCTTCCGATTGTATAATCATTTGCTCTGCCTTTTCTATCTTAAACTTTATTTCCATGATTTTCCACACATTTCTTTATTTTGCAAGATTTCTTTTCCACTTTCCAATTTTCTGAAATAAGATCCTTCTGTCTCTTGATATGCATGTCTTGTGTTTATTGTTTTTTTCGGTACATATTTTTCAACAATTTCCTGCAGTATTTTGTACAATATGTCCGTATTTACCTGTATATTATCACTTACGAATACATTTGTTAATTCTTGGTTCAATTCTTCATTTATTTTTGACCATTTTATATTCTTACTATAAAAATTATATTTTTAATATCCTTCCCAACGTTTTGTGCTTTAATGAATTCTGTGATCACTTGCTTTGGAATGAACTATCAATTATATGACATTGTGGTCTGAAATTCCCGTGTTATACACTATTATTTCTTTAACATAATTCACCTCATTCACAAATACTAGATCTAGGACATTTTCTTTTCTTTTTGGAATGTGGTTTATTTGTTGTATATTTTTTTCTAATAGCATATCTTGAAGATTTTCAAATTGCCTCTTATCTTCTGCGCTAGTATTACTCACGTTTTTATATGTATATATACAACCACTTTCTTCTATTCGTTCTTTCCAATCCATGAAAGGAAAGTTAAAATCTTCATGGTTTCTACATGTATCATCAATTTTGTTCTATCATTATGTCAAACTCCTTAGTATTTGGGGTCTGTAAACTACAATATTCACTAGTTTTTCAAATTCAAATTCTACCGCAACCAATTCACATTCTGTGAATTCTTGTGTCTCTTCCATATATTGCGGTTCCCCCATGATTCCTATTTGTTCTGTCTGATCTATATGTTTGGAAACCCTTTATCTGGTCATCACTGCCAGTCCCTTGGGAATACCATGTTTCACTTATATTTAGTATATCTATTTTTTCAATTTGGGTGAGTTCTTATAAGAACTGTATTTTCCTTTTAGAATTACTCATGACTAAACCCTCTGTATTCATCACTATTATGGTTTGTGTTTCCTTATTGGTAATATGGATTTTACTTCCTGTTCTGATATGATGTTCTTTTCTTCATTTCCAGGAATTCTGCTTGAGAGTTATGGGCCAGACAGTACTAGATCGGATCTTCTCTCTGGTTACAGATAATTTTCCCTTTGCCTACACGTACACCGAAAAGTCTGGCCTATTCTTTACATATTCTCCTCTGTCCTCATGCACCTGACACCACTGTGATTATCAAACAATTCTTCTTCGCCTAAGGGGATAACTACTGCACTGTAATTGTTCAGTGGCTACTTTCCTCTTTATAAGGGTAGAAGAGACTCTTTAGCTATGGTGAGCAGCTCTTTTAGGAGATGGACACTCCAAAATCAAACCATTGTTCTCTAGTCTTGGGTAGTGCCATAGCCTTAGTGCCATGGTTTTCCACTCGCTTGGGTTAGAGTTCTCTTGCTTGAAGGTACACTCGAGCACACTATTCTATCTTAGTTCTCTTCCTCTTGTTTCGTTAAAGTTCTTTATAGTTAATATAGGAAATATTTATTTCAAAGTTGTTACTGTTATTGGAATATTTTATTTTTCCTTATTTCCTTTCCTCACCGGTCTATTTTCCCTGTTGGAGCCCCTGGGCTTACAGCATCTTGCTTTTCCCACTAGGGATGTAGCTTAGCAAGTAATAATAATTATAGCCCCTTTGTATATAAGGGATTTGGATTATGCTGCTTTTCTTTTTATCATGTTAAATAGTAACAATAATGATGTAAAACAATCATTATCGAATTACAATATAAGCATATTTTTTTTATTAATCTGGCTTATCTTTTTGAACCTGGATATGATATTCGAATCCATTTCAAAAGAATGATTATCCTTTACAGAATCGACTTTATCCCACGTTTTACATCAACAGATCACAAATCTCAAAATTTATTCTCAAAATAATTCATACATTCATTACTAGTTAATTTTTTGATTCAGGCTGACACAAGTCTCTTTTTATAGTTTATATATGAAAGATCTATTTTAATGTTGTTATTATTTTTTCAGTGTTATATTTGTTCATTATTTCTCTTATAGTTAATTATTTCCTTATTTCTTTTCCTCACTGGGCTATTTTTCCTGCTGTCCCACATAGGCTTTTAGCATCCTGCTTTCCCAATTAAGTTTGTAGCTTTGATATTGATAATAATAATAATAATAATAATAATAATAATAATAATAATATTATTATTATTATTATTATCATGTTATAAGCCTAAGGGCTCCAACAGGGAAAAATAGCCCCGTGAGAAAAGGAAATAAAAAAACGAAATAAGAAGTATTGAACAATTAAAATGAAATATTATAAAGATATTAAAATTAAAACAGATATTTTATATATAAGCTACAAAAAGACTTTTGTCAGCCTGTTCAACATGGAAACATTTGCTGTAACTTTGAACTTTTGAGGTTCTGCCGATTCAACTACCCGATTAGGAATATGTAATGACAATACATTGATGAACCCATGACCCAAGTGATCATTGGAGACTTGGAGTGTGACAACAGCTATACCAGGATGTGAATTTAGACTAAGCTTAATCATTGCATAGGTAACATTAATTTATGTCTAGTAAACATGTCACAAGCCTCCCGTGAGAAACAGTTGACCTTTTGATCTCTACACCGGAACCACCTGGCTTCCAATTATAATGCTATGTGATCATATTTGTAGTAAATGCTGAAATAACAAATGTCACGTTATCAACGCAAGCCTTTTGTAAATCAGTTCTATTCATCTTTTCATACAGAATGGTCTTCCGACCAAACCATCCATACTCCAGTGAATGAGCGCAAACAATAAATTGTTTAAAGTCAACTTAACTGTGACTTATTCTAAGAAGTAACCTACAAGTCTAAATAATTCTATACCACATTGAAGAGATATGAGACAGAACAACAAATGTGTGCATATAACATTTTCACACCAACAATTGGTGGCAGAAATTACAACATTAACAACCAGAGATTACAACTTTAACAACCAGAGATTACAACTATAACAATCAGTAGCTACAACTGTAATAATTAGCAGTTACAACTGTAATGAATCTACAATTACGACGAAGTACCAACGTCTACCGAAGTAATGAGCTCATCGAATATCAACTATAAATCATATATAAACTGAGGAACTGGATCTTCAGACAACATACATCATTAAAACATCCTAAGAAAACAAAGAAATGTCCTTCATCTCTATCATCAGGAAGTAAAACATTTAACAACATACGACGAGAAATCAAGTTGAAACATCCATCACCCAGCTAAACTCTTGCAAAACGAGAGAAAGAGAGAAACTGACATCATTGGATCTTCGCCATCTATACAGAAGCTAAGTACATTCTTTATTCATTCAGTTTTTTGCAGTGAAGATTTTTATGTCATGAGTAGATCGTCCATTATTGCTGGAGTGAGTTATTTGCAAATCTTCATTTTCCTTCATTGAAGGAATCTATATTCAACTTCGAATTCTTGTCTAGAAGTTTTTTCTCTATGTGCTAGTTTTGTTTTCTTTCAGAGGTTCTCGGGAAATATCTTTGTCTTAATATCATTATTTTGGGGGATTTTATTATAATCTGCAACATATCTTTATTGAATAGTCCTTATGCGTTACACACCGTTTACACAGTGGACATCTGTATTCATATAGATATTTTGATAGGATCGCAGGGAATCGTAGAGATAGAAAAAAAAGTAAAGTTAACATGACGCCACTTGTGAATCCCAGTGACCCCACTGCCAGACCGAGTAACCCCCCTCCCAGTAACCCTAATCCCGTTTTAGCTTTACTAAGTGCACGTTTAGCTATCCTTCCTTTTCAAGGTCGGGTCAATGGGTTCTTACCTCAGAATGTCAAGTCATGGATATCATCAGTAGACGCTCATTTAAAGGCAAAACGTATCACAGACCTATTTGTACAATTACAAGAAGCTAAAAGTTTTATAGACTTTGCTAAAGGAGATACCAGTGCATATCTTAGGGGAGTTTCTTTTCAAGAGGCAGTTACATGGGATGATTTCAAAGTTGGGCTATGTGCAATCTATGGTGGTGAAGAAGCTTTAGATGTAGTTTTGACATTAAGAAATACACTTTTTCGGGCTCAAGCCATGTCGTCCTGATGGAAGTTCCTATAGGGTAGCGTCCTAGGGTATATTACAACTACGGGAATATTCCCAGAGAATTTACCTTAAGGTACCCAGAATTCTAACTCCTGGAGTGAATATCCCTAATGAAAGTACCAGGAATATCGCGAAATATCAGAGGACGTATTCTTTACACGCCACATGGCAATCTGCACCCCGAACAAAGATAACACTTCGAAGGGGTCAATTGGCAAGAAAACGAAAAAGAGAAAGAAAAATGAGAGCCGTTCGCAAGGCTCCCTCTTCTCCCGTTTCGTAAGTGTGCATTGCGCCGATCCTGGCGCCATCTGTATTCCTTTTTGCGTAGCTTAACAACTCGGTGTTTTTTCCTGTGTTTCTCGCAAAATCTTGGATTTAATCGCCTAATATGCTTTCTCAAACTTCGTCTGCCTCTGATAAGTTGAGTATTATTTCTTTTATGTATAAATGTAGGCTCTTGGTAATTTTTAAAGTAATTAATAGTAATAATCTTTGTTACAAGAGCCGTTGCCTACCGGGGGCGTCCTGGACGCTGTCGCTCGCTAGGTATGAGTTTTAGTTAGCCAGAGCGACGTTCCCGGCTGTTTTGCTTTAATAATTTTAGCTATTTAATGTTACATAGGATTTCCTTATTCGTGCTTTTAGTATTGTTTGTTTTGGCGAAGTATTCGCCAATTCTGGCCTACGCTAGACCATGTAGCCTAGTCTTTTGGCCCTAGTACTTTCCTGCATGATTTTTGGATTTCCAAGTGTTTTAAAATTTTATTGAAGCTTTAGGCTGTTTTATACATTTAAGATAATATTGATTATTTACAAGATAGTATACGAGTGAGTTTCGGTGATTTAGGTAATCGATTCTCTTGGTGCCTAGGCTAAGTTGCCTATGGAGCCTTAGTGTACTTTCTCATACTCCCCGGTTGCTTTCTTTTCTTCGGAGAAGGTATGCAATCCCTTTCCCTCTGTTTAAGCCTTGGGCTTAACCCTAGTGGTTTATTTGAATTAACTTTCGATACAACTACATTGGGGTGTTACTGTACCTTCCTGTTCCAGTAAGTCTGGCTTCAGAGAGGGGCAGAACATCAGAGTTTTTTAGTCTGAGTCTGTGTTTGTCTGGCTTGGGGTAGAGTCTCCCTCGCTAGTCTGACGCAGACATAGGAGGCTTAGCCTCCTTAGGTCACTCCCGAAGGTTTCTGTACGAGATGATTCCTTCTTTTGTGATCTAGCAGACTAGTCCTTGTTGCTGTTCTCGGTAGGAGGATAAGATCCTTTCCCTGGGACTAGCAACACCTTCCTTACTTTGGTTCAGTGGGGGTTGGCAAGTATTGCTGGCCTCCCTCCTTGGATCTCCTTTATGCTAAGATGAGTTTTCTTGGCTGCGGGTGATTCTTTACTAAAGCAAGGTTGGTAGGACCCTCTTTGTCCCTTCCCCCTCTATCTTTGTAATGGCCTAGCCGTTACAGTACTATACGTCATTCTACATCTGGACCTAGTATAGGTTAGGATGTGGAATTGACTCAGTCCCTTGCCGGCCGGCAAAGGTCTTCTGCTTTGAGTGCTGCCCGGACCTCCCTTGGTCTCTCATCCATGTCTGTCTGTAGAGCCAGACGGCATTGGTCAGGAAGCCTGAATTAGATTCTCCCCTTCCTTATATGCACTATTTCGGATTGCCGGGCTTGGAGGTAGTATACTCTCTTATCCTGGCATCCATTCTGTTTTCTTCTATGGCTGTACCCTACCAGGCTGCCATCCTCTGTGGCCGGCACCCGGGCAGTCGAAGTTCTCTGATTCTTTTGCTACTGGCCGGCATCCTGTTGTTTACCTTTGCCGGCCGGCTATTGTCACGCCCTTGTCTGCCGGTCGCTATGAGCGGTGGCCGGCAGCCGGGTGCTACCTTGTGTAGTTGCCGGCCGGCAGTCATTGCCGCCCGACATTGGCTGTTGCCGGCCGGCAGTTACTGCCGGCCGGCACATGCATTTGAACCAGCGTTCTGCCGCCTTATAGCTGTTAAGTAGTATACTTTAAAGCTAGTTATGGAGTGTGCCGGTCGGCAAGTGCCGGCCGGCGCATTACCTTCTATACTGTACCAGTATTCTTCAGTATAGCATATACTGTAGGAAGAAAACTATAGTATAGTATTGGTACAACACTGTGTTTTCTAACATTTTTGTGTTGTCTTGCACAGCCCTTTGGTGTTGCCTTACAGATAAGAAAGTGAGTTCTTTCTTGTCTATTATCCGGTATTTTAAAATCATATCCTAGGTGTGAGCTCCACCTGTTTCCTTTGGAAATTTTTCATTGGTTACTCTAGGACAGATTAACCATAGGATTTCATTATCTGGAAGGCTGCAACAATTGGTTGTGCGGGAAACACAAGTGTGTGTCTCTCCTTTCTGATTTGTTATGCTAAACTGTGCATATCCAGTGATAAGTAGTTCACTTGATAATCATGGAAATTTCTTCTCTTTACAGGAGGACCATCCGAAGTGCGGAAATGTTTTCTGCAACGTCCGCAGTAAGAACTTCTGCGGACATGAGTTATGTAGGAGGCACGCAGCATGCGCTGTCTCCAAGAGTGATCTCCGGTATTGGGACCCTCAGGTATGTACCGTGTGCTCTAACCTGATTATTGAGGCTTTTGATTCCCCTAGGACGGCTGAATCAAATCGTAATTTGCTCTGAGAGAGAGAGAGAGAGAGAGAGAGAGAGAGAGAGAGAGAGAGCCAAAAAAGTGCAAGAATCTGGTTTTCATCAGTATTTTTTGGCTCTTTTCCAGACTTTGTTGCCCATTCCAGGCCTTTTTCCAGAAGTTCCATTCTTACGATCTTCCAGATGATCTTCCCAAAGCTTTTGGAAGTCCTGACAATAGATGTCCTCAGGTAGATTGACCCCATAATAAGATCCAAAAGATCTCCTAAGTGGATTCCCTGGACACTTGCTTTGTTGCCCAGGTTCTGAACCTTTGATCTATGAAGACTTTATCTATGAAGACTTTTTAAATTAGAAGAGTTTGCATCGGGATTTTATTATTCAAAAATAGATTAAATAGTATTTCGTCTCTCTGAATGGATTTTACAAAATATATAAGAGGCATTGATGTTTGATAAAAAGTCTTCCTCTGTATGTTTATGGAATTGTAATACAGTATTGACGTCATACGTATATACATACATACATACATACATATATATATATATATATATATACGAGTATGTGTGTGCGAGTGTATTGTAATGTATATTATATATATATATATATATATATATCATCAACATACTTATCATCATCATCATAATCAGCTGTTATTAACCCAGTGAAAATCAAAGACCATAGGAATGGCCTTCCATTCGCATCTGTTTGTGGTCTTTCTACTCCAGTCCACACCCTTGTACTCTCCTAGTTCATCAATCCACCTTCTCTTCCTTCCTCTGGCTCTTTTGCAATCTCTAGGGACCTTTTGTCTGTTATTTTCGTTATGTGTCTGCCCATGTCCATATTTTTTTTTCTTACCTATGCTAGAATATCCTCTACTTTAGTTTGCTCTCGTATCAATGTTGTTCTTTCTCTGTTGTTATATCCCTCATTACTCATTCCTTAGCTCTCTGAGTGGTAACTATCTTGTTTTCTAAGGCTTTTAGTAAGGCTCCACGTTTCTGATTCACAAATTAATACTGGCAGGATAATCTAATTAAATGCTTAGCTTTTTAGAGAAAGTGGCATTTTACTTCCATAATCTCATTTTGTATAACAAAACTTCTTCATCCCCAGCTTATTCTTCTTTTTACTTCGGCCTCGTGTCCCGAGGAAACGCTTACTGTCTGTCCTAAGTACGTATATTCTTTAACAATCTCTAGAGGT
>NC_090756.1:35873638-35888638 GCF_036898095.1 Palaemon carinicauda | reverse complement strand
CTTTTATAATTCGGTAAAATTTCTCGCAAATTTAAGTATTGTATATAACAATCATTTTTAAATGTTCTCTACAATATCAAGCTCGAGTAAAGTAAAACATACTGTATTTATGATTTGTTTAACTTAGCCACAAGTGCATATGTGTAGGCATACATTAAATTACAGTTTGTAGGCCACTGTAGGATGGAGATACAATATGTATAAAAACACAATTGTAATTTTATTTTTATTGAAACAGAAAGGCATAATGCACTCATATATACGTTTTAGTAATATTAACTACTAAAGGAATAAATATACAAACAAAAGAACAAAATGACTAACTAAATTGTATCACAGAGAGTAAATAATCAAAAGGGGGTTGGAAATAGAAATAAGGTAGCATACAAGCCAACCAAAAATGCAAGATAGATCACATGCAAGTGGACTTTAATAAATTATACATACGTAAGAAAAAAATAACTCAGTAAATAATATTGCACAGATAAAAACTGTAAAAAAATAAATAACATACATACAAACCAAAATAGCATTATGAATTACATGCAGATAAACTCTAATATAATTATAATTATGAGAGAGCATAAGACTTAAAAAAGGTTTTCTTTAAGAATTAAATACATAGTGCAAGCATAACATAAAGCAAGTATGCAAACAGAAAGCACAGACAGCCAACACACATTCAATGTACATAAAAATACAAATTCAAACAAATACAGTACACAAATACTGTAAAATGTTAGTCTTTATTTAGGGAATAGAAAAAAAATAAGAAGACAAGGAACACTAACAAAATAACATGTTGAAGCAGTATACTCTTTAATGCTACTTAGGTGTGCAAACATGCTTAATTAAATATTCATGCACAAATAAGTTAAACCAAAATTAAATATAATACAAAACAATAAACATGTTCCTAATTCAAAATAAGCCAGCTCCTGAGAAATATATTATTTTAATAGCTTTATGACCAAAAAAAAAAATGCATAGACTATTCTATAACATGAACCCTAGTCAAATTGTATGAAATATGTGAAATCTTTGTTAGTTTTCTATTTTACTGGGTAATTACCACCATAATGTTTCTATTTCCTTAATGTTCTGCTGAGAAATTTAACATAATAATATATACGCATTTTTTAAAATATGTCTATTACTTTATATATAAAACCAACACAAACATTGAAATTATCTACATTAATTTGTTTAATAACTTCAGTTAAATTATGTTACACGTTGTCTTTCATTATTAAAATTACAATATTGTTTTGAAATGCTGATTCATAATCATTAACAGTGTTAGTTATAATAGTACTCGAATACCATAGCCATCCCCTTTTTTCCATATCTTTATTTCCCAGAAACAAGGTCAAATTACTTTAATCAAAATCCTTTCCATCTCCACAGGTATGTAATGATGCACATGCATCACACTTCGCGATATTTGAGAAGTATATGGCATACATCTGCTATGTAAGTTATTGCATTTTTCTCTATCACATTGTTCCTATAATCAGATATATTGTCTTTAATTGTGTCCATACTATTGTCAGGAGCAAAGGGATCAAAATTACAAATGAAATCTTGAGTAAATTTTGTCACCACTGGTTCTGTCTCAACATTATCATCATTATTTGGGTTGAAGTTTGAAGCAAATCCCTGAATTGTTTTAAGTGATTCATCATCTTTAGGCTCAACAATTATCAAATCATCTTGTGATTTATCAACTGGATCCTCTAAAAGATTTAAAAAAAATTCTTGGACCTGTTCCTCATCTGTTGCAGGGCAAACTAAATTAACACTATCTTTTTTTTTAACATAATTTTTATTAAGTTTAGTTTCTAAGTCACAGATCTTCAAATATTTCAGGAATTGGGGTGTTATCATCTATGCAGTTTCCTTTAACATTATTGTGGAGGATTTATTTTTTGTTTTATTTTATATTTGGTTTTGCCAAATCCTGAGAGAGAGAGAGAGAGAGAGAGAGAGAGAGAGAGAGAGAGAGAGAGAGAGAGAGAGAGAGAGAGAGAGAGAGAGAGAGAGATATTGTGTTAGCGAGCGAAAGTAGTTAGGTTAACGATCGTTTGTGGTGAGAAAGACTGTTGGTACAAATGAGATTGTTTGTTTACATTTTTAGTAAGGTTACGACAGTGGTGAATGTTTCGGAGCGAATGCTTTTTTTGATTGACTGCGTCCTGAGTCAGTTGTGTGAACGCTGGAATTATTATTTTTCTTTACCAGCGAGGAAGTGATTTTTGATTTTCTGAGTAAGTACAGTTTTGTTTATCTTTGCTTGTCGTGATTGTGAATGATATGAACAATTTATTATTTATCTTTGATTATAGTGCGATAGTTCAGTTAGCTAGAAGTGTTCGTAAGTGTTTTTCTTTCTTTATTTTTGGCAGGCCGTGATTCCTCCTTTGGAGAGACTCAAGATTTTTAGAAAGTGGATTTATTGTTGATGACCTGGCCTGTATTAAGATTTTGTTTGTACTGCTCATTTGACTGCTCAACTGTTGACGACCTGGCCTGTGTATTTGGATTGATGATGATGATGATGACGATGATGATGATGATGATGATAATGATACTGGCGCCTGTGACTCAAGGAGTTGAGGCTGTTATGGCATATTAAGAGAGACTCCTGTTTACCATATAGTGGTAGTTTGCCGTGAAAAGACAGTTCGGCTTGTGTGTGGCGACAGTGCTGGTGTCGCAATATATATAAACATATATTTTGAGTTGGTGTGCGGTTTAGATTTAAGTTTGTTAGGGTTTTTTGCGTTTAGTTGGATGGGGTTTATGGTATATATATATTGTAAAGTTTTTGAGGCTGGTGATTCTAGTTTAAAGTGTTAAGTTTTGATTGGTTTAAAGTATTTATTTTGAATGTGGATGGTTTATGATTTATTTTAAGTTTTAAGAATTATAGTTTTAAGGTTATGTTTTGTTTTGTTTTGTCCTTTTGTCCAAGAGTCTGGTTGTAGATTACGTAAGGGGAAAGTTTGTTTTGTGGAGACCATTGTCAGTAAGTGTGATTCAGGGTGTGGGGGTTGTCCTTGCAACATCCCGCCACATTATTTTGGCGCCCGAACAGGGACTGCTGAGGCGGGACTGATAGCTGGACTCTTTGACGAAGGACTGATAGGATACGAATTTAGAATTAAGGTTGAGGAAAAATGGAAGGTAAATACAAGGCTTTGGAGGAGGAATTGCAGCTGAGTAAGGAGCGTGAGGAGAAATTGTTGGAAGAGAATAAGTGGTTAAGGTGTGAGAATGAGGAGATGCATAGGAAACTGAGGGAAATTCAGGGAACTGTAGAGAGAGTGGAAGAGGGTGTTGAGATGAGGATGCGAGAGAATGAAGAACGAATGGAGAAACGAATGGATGATATGATGGGGCAAGTCATGGGGATGATGAAAACTATAATGGGTGAAGGTGCAGTCGGAGGAGTGTCCTCAGCTTCGGGTAATGGGTTGGTAGTGGAAGAGAAGGTTAAGGTAGGTGATAATGGGAAAGGAAGTGATAGTGATAGTAGTAATAGTGATGGTGATATTGAAGATAAGGGAATTAGGCATAGTACGGATGAACAGAAAGGTGAGAGGAAAGATGAAAGGAAAGGTAAAAGTGATGTGAAGAAAGAGAAGAAAAAGTATCAGGCTGATAGCAAGGATGATCGTGAATGGGTGAAAGTGGTAAGTAAGAAAAAGGGTAAGAAGGGAATGGTTAAGGATAGGAATTTAAGTGTGGAAGTGGATTCATTATATTCGAATGAGGAAGAAGGTAACAAGGGAGTAGATAGTGATGATAGCAGTGAGAATGAACGTGATGTGTGTAAGACTGTGTTTATGAGAGAGGTACCTCGGTGTGAAAGGTTCAATGAGCATAGCAGTAGGGATGTATATGATTTTTTCAAGGAGTATGAGAGGTATTGTCAGGATAAGTATGGTGATAGTAAAAGAGTTTGGGCTAGGGAGTTAGGAGAATATTTGACTGGGTATTTGTTGACGATGTATGGAGTGATAATGAGTGTAAGGGACGTTGATTATGAAAGTGTGAAAAAGAGAATAATTGAGCAGGTAAAACGTATGAAAGGGAGTGTTAAGTATAAGCGTAAGAATGATTTTGATGAAGCACGGATGAATGCAGGAGAAGCGATATCAATGTACGTATGTAGGTTGGAAACTTTAGCTAGGAAGAAGTATGGGGATGAAGGTATAAATGAGAATAAGGAGTTAATGAGGAAGTTTTTGGCTACTGTACCCGAGAATGTTGCTGAGTTTGTTAATTTGAAACGGAAGGAGAAAATGAGGTGGACGAAAGAAAGATTGACATGGGATGATATTTTAGAGATAGTTGAGGATTACGAGTTGGATAGGTGTATGAAAGAAAGTAAATCTGTGAGTGTAAGAACTGGAATGGAGGAAAGTGTGCCAGAATTTGTTAGTTTTAGAGATGCTGTTATGAGAGGACCGATGAGGGTAGCTGATAGTGTAGTAGATAGGAGTGTTAGGGCGAGTAATGTGGGAATACCTGTAAGGACAAATGAAGGGTTTAGGCAAGGGAATCAGGTTTGGAGGGATATGAGTGCTAGTGCGCCGCAAGGTAGGTCAGGTAGTTGTATCCGTGAAGAGAAGTGTTATAGATGTGGGAAAGTAGGGCGTAAGAAGAATGAATGTAGATGGGCTCTAGGTGCTTGTTTTGGATGTGGTGAGGTAAGGCATAGAATTAGTGAGTGCAAGAAAGAGAAAGGGATAAAATGTTATCGGTGTGGTATGACTGGGCACATAGCGAGTGGATGTCGGAGTAACCGTACAAATGTGATTTGCGGTGATTGTAGTAAGGATGGTCATTATGCTAGAATGTGCAAGGAGCCACGGGGTAAGTGTACTGAATGTGGTGCAGATGGGCATGTAGCTAGGGTATGTAGGAAGAAGGGAGTAAATCAGCCAGGATATTCGGGAAACTAGAGTGTAGGAGGGTTCAGCTGGGTGAGTCCTCGAGTGTGTGTGGAGTGAATGTGATGCATGTTCGTGAAGGTTTACTACATGAAGACGTGATGGGCGAAAGGGCTTATGACTGCATGAGTGCAAAAGTAAATTTTAATGGAATAGAGCTAGTTGGTCTGATTGATACTGGTTGTGGTGTCAATTTAATGTTTAGGAATGCATACGATAAGGTAAGGGATGTGTGTGAATTTAGGGGGTGTAAAGGTGAAGTGAATGGTATCGGTAATTTAAGTATGTCTGTGCAAGGAAAGTTACGTGAAAATGTTATGATTGGGGGGCTGATGATGGAAGATAATGATTTTTATGTGGTTGAGGGAGTAAATGACAAATACGATGTGTTGTTAGGTTATAACTTCTTGAAAAAATGCGGTATGATTGTACATCCTAGTGTAAATATGATAGAGATGAAAGTTAAGGGTAAATTTTGTGGGGAATTTTATTTGAATGAAGATGGTAGTGTATGTACGAAGGTATGGAAAGGTGTGCCGTTAATAGAAAAAGAAGGTGTTAAATTGTCAAAAGATGCGAGTGAGGTTGTCAGTGTAAAAGTTGCATGGCCGAATAGTCTAGGAATTGCCAATAGTGACAATTGTGAATATGTAGTGGAAGGTTCGGAAGCAAGTAATTCGGTGAAAGCAAGTGTGCATGTGTATGATGGTATTTTGAATTTGCAGGAGCCGAAGGTGTATGTGAGCTTGTTGCCGACTGTAAGGAGGAAGAGAATACGGGCTATACGTGAGGGTGATTGCATGGGATGTATGTATACGTTGGTCAATGTAGAGGATGAAAGGTATGTTAAATTGAGACATGTTATGACGGGTAAGATAAAGCCGGATGACGATTGGGACTATGAAAGTTTGAAAGAAAGAATTAATGTAGATGAGAATACAAGTGAGGGAGAAAGGGAACAATTGTATAGGATGTTATGGGATAGACGGAGAGTTTTGAGTCGCGGTGACGAGGATTGTGGAGGATCAAAGCTGCCTGAATTTAAGATAGTTCTTAGTAATGATACCCCCATATATCAGCATCCCCGACATTTTTCTCCGCCTATTGCCAGAGAAATAGAAGAGCAGTGCCAGGAGTTAGAGCAAATGGGTGTATTAAAAAGGAGTGAGAGTGCCTGGAATAGCCCTATTGTACCTGTAAGAAAGCCGGATGGAAGTTTACGTATGTGTATAGATTATAGGAAGGTGGATGAAGTAACTGTTAAAGAACGTTTTCCGATGAATGTAGTGTCTGACTGTGTATAAGATGCATGGTATGAAAGTTTTTACAAAGTTAGATTTAGTTAGGGGCTATTACCAGATGCCTCTGGCAGAGGGGAGCAGGCCCATTACGGCATTTTCAAGTAGAAATTGTCATTATCAGTTTAAAAGATTAAGTTTTGGCCTTGCTAATGTGCCTGCTGCCTTCCAGAGGGCAATGAATGTAGTTTTGGCTGGGTTTGATAGACAGAAGGTGACTGTTTTTATTGATGATATTTTGATTGCTAGTGAGACTGTTGAGGAACACATGCAGTTGCTTGGAGTAGTATTAGAACGGTTGATAGAAGTTGGTGTGAAAGTTAAGCTTGAAAAGTGTACATGGTTGGCCGGGGAGGTGGAATTTCTTGGGCATGTGGTGAGTGAATCGTGTATAAGGAAGAGTGAAAAGTTTGTGAGTAAGGTGAGAGAGTTTCCACATCCTCATACGGTGCGTGAGTTGAGAGGTTTTCTTGGGTTAATTGAATTTGGTCGGAAGTTTGTCAGAGATTGTTAGGGAATAGGTAAGCCTTTGAATGAGTGGACAGGTAAGAGAAATAGTACGAGACTGAAATGGGATGAGCGTATGATTGAAGCATTTGAAAACTTGAAAGAAGAGGCTGCGAGAGACGTCACTTTGGCCTTTCCCGATTATAGTGAACATGCGAGTATGCTAGAGTTATATACGGATGCTAGTGGGATTAGTATGGGTGGTTGCTTGGTTCAAATGCAAAGAATAAACGGAGATGAACAGTTGAGAGTGATAGCGTATGTAAGTAAAGCATTTAATAAGGCTGAGCGAAAGTATTCCACGATTGAAAGGGAGTTGGCTGCGATAAGGTTTTGCGTGAAAGCGTTGAAGGTATTTTTGTATGGTGTGAAATTTATTGTGCGTACTGACCATCAGCCCCTAGTGTATATGATTAGGAAAGAGTCTGTGAATGCTAGAGTTGCGAGGACAATAGAGGATTTAAATGAATTTGACTTTAAGCTAGAATATGTACCTGGGAGTAACAACGTGATAGCAGATGCGATGTCAAGAATGCATGGTAAGATAGAAGAGTAGCGAGAATGATAGTAACTTTGAAAGGTTGCCGGAAGATTTAGTGATGGTAAAAAGTTTTGAAGGGGATGACATGGTGTATAAATGTATTTTGTGCGGGTTAAATAAGTTTAAATTGAAGGGTTTGAATAGGGATATACATGCTAGTGTAGATGAGCTTAGAATGAGTGTTAGGAATGAAGTATCGAAAGAAATGGCATATAAGGAGGAGGATAGTATGCTCGAGGGTGAATTGTTATCAAAAGTATTGTTGGTAGTAAGTATGATGTATGGTGTCACTGTTTATTTGTATTTTGGGTGGAATCGTCCGATGCAGTATCGAGCAAATAAAGAGACTGAAAGAGAGTATATATTGAGGTTACAATGTAATGAAAGATGTTGCGAGTTGTTGAGTAAGAAGGAGGATTGTCCAAGTGATTTGAATCAGAGTGGTATGAGCATAGAAGATAGCGAAGATGACCATGGGTGTGATAAGGATGACCCTATTGATAGGAGAGTAAACATTTGTATGCATGGTGTAAAAGGAAGAATGATGACGTATGTGGGTATAAATGAGAATGAATACTGTAGTTTAATTGATACAGGTGCGCAAGTGTCATCAGTGAATATGTCTGTTATCAAGGAAATAGAGCGGTACAATTGGGAAGTGAAACGGCAATGTACGAGTGTGAGAATTCATGGGATAGGTAAAGGAAGTTTGCTAGTTTGGGAAGAAGTGCGTTTGAAAGTAAAACTGGGAAGTATGGAGGTGGAACATGATTTTATTGTAATGGGAGAGAATGAGATGCCTAGTTGTTTTTTGATAGGAATTGACTTTTTAAGATTACATGATTTATCAGTTGATATTGGTAGTGGTTTGCTTCTGAAGAATGGATGTGAAGTAGTTGTGATAGAAGATAATAGTGTATTTATGGCGAATTTTGTTGGCATGGTTGATATTACGAGGAGTGAGGATGATCTACTGACTAAAGAGGAGGTGGAAGAAATGCACGATGAATGTGAGGAAATTAAAAGGTTACGTGAATGTATGTGGAATAGTATTGAGGTAGAAGAATGGCCGTCTGATTTAGAGGTGTATAAGAAAGTTTGTAAGAGACTTATTGTGTGTAAGAATATTGTTTATTTTCTACATAAAGGAATGGATGAAAATATATATGTTCCTGTGTTTCCAATGCATGCAGCAGTAAGTATGTGTATGTTAGTGCATGACAGATATGGGCATATGGGTAAGAATAAATTATGGGAATGCATGCGTGAGAGATTGTTTACACCTGGGTTGAGTCAGATATGTAAGGATGTAGCGACTACGTGTGAAGATTGCCAGAAAGGGAAATATCAGAGAGTGCATGCTAATCCGCCTGTTTTGAGATTACGTATGAAAGAACCATTCGAGATGTTTGTGATTGATTGTGTTTCGTTGCCTGTGACTGCGAGAAGACATGTGGGAATGATTGTTATGGTTGATCACATGAGTAAATTTACCTATGCAATACCCATCAAGGATAAACGGAGTGAGACTGTTGCAATAATGGTTGGTCAAGTGATGTTGCCGATGTGTGTGTGTAAGCCTATGAGAATGTTAAGTGATAATGGCCCTGAGTTTGTTGGATGGGAGTTTGAGCTGATGTTAAGAAAATGGGGTATTGAACATGTGTATTCGACTCCTTATATGCAAAGTGCGAATGGGTTGGCTGAAAGGACTGTAAGAACATTAACTGAAATTTTGCGAATGATGAGTACATGTGGTAATGATTGGGATTTGTATGTTGGTAGAGCGTTGTGGGCTTACAATGCAACAGTGCATAAGAGTACGGGTATGTCTCCATGTAAGTTTGTGTTAAATTTTGAAAAGATAATAAGACCGAGGTTGGGTGTGTCGGAGGATAATAGAGATGTGTGGAGGAAAGCAAATAAGAGGTTTGAAAGCTTTAAAGTTGGTGAGAAAGTGATGAAAGAAGTAATTGAAAAGGGTAGAATTAATGTAAATAAGGTGCGTGATAAATTTGAAGGTCCCTATGAGGTGTTAGAAGTTAGTTCGAGTGGATTAAGTTACGTTTTGGGTAAGTTGTGTGTGGGTGGTATTGTGGAAAAAATTAGGGCCCACCACAACCAGTTGCGTAAATGGAAAGAGGTACCTGAGTATATCCAAGAGAATGGGATGAGTAAATGGTTGAAAAGGAACAAGGGTGAACCTAGTATGTATGAGAACTTAGGTCTGGAAGGTAAACAGTTGGTGTTAGTAGAATATAAGAAAAGGAAGAATACAAGAGCTTTAAGTAAAGATGAAAGAAGGGGAAATTTTATAAGTAAAAGTGAGAATAGAAATAAGTATGACAAGGGTGTAAATGTGCAAGTGTGTATGGAAGATAAATGTGTTAATACAGATGAATCATGGCTGAGTATGAATGATACCTATAGTGTGTGTGGCTTTTCCTTAGGTGATGTAAAAGAAAGGATGACGAATGCGAGAGTGAGAGATAGGAGAATGATTAGTAGTATGAATGAATCTTTTACTAAAGTTGAGAATGTTTTTGATGAAATGGATGAACTGTTTACAGAAATGAGTGTAATTATAGGGCCAGATGAGAACGAAGTAGATATGATTGTACATGATATATTAGATGATAGGGATTTAGATAGGAATAGTGTTAATGTAGCGAATGATTGTGATAAGGAAGAAGTGAATGAGAGAGTATATGGAGGCCAAGTTACTCGGAGTAGAGGTCCCGTTCCCGACTGTGACTGGGTTATGAAAAAAATAATGTAAGTGTTGTGTGAGAAAGATTTGGCAAAGTAAGGGGGGAGGAATGTGGAGGATTTATTTCTTGTTTTATTTTATTTTTGGTTTTGCCAAATCCTGAGAGAGAGAGAGAGAGAGAGAGAGAGAGAGAGAGAGAGAGAGAGAGAGAGAGAGAGAGAGAGAGAGAGAGAGATTGTGTTAGCGAGCGAAAGTAGTTAGGTTAACGATCGTTTGTGGTGAGAAAGACTGTTGGTACAAATGAGATTGTTTGTTTACATTTTTAGTAAGGTTACGACAGTGGTGAATGTTTCGGAGCGAATGCTTTTTTTGATTGACTGCGTCCTGAGTCAGTTGTGTGAACGCTGGAATTATTATTTTTCTTTACCAGCGAGGAAGTGATTTTTGATTTTCTGAGTAAGTACAGTTTTGTTTATCTTTGCTTGTCGTGATTGTGAATGATAGGAACAATTTATTATTTATCTTTGATTATAGTGCGATAGTTCAGTTAGCTAGAAGTGTTCGTAAGTGTTTTTCTTTCTTTATTTTTGGCAGGCCGTGATTCCTCCTTTGGAGAGACTCAAGATTTTTAGAAAGTGGATTTATTGTTGATGACCTGGCCTGTATTAAGATTTTGTTTGTACTGCTCATTTGACTGCTCAACTGTTGACGACCTGGCCTGTGTATTTGGATTGATGATGATGATGATGACGATAATGATGATGATGTTGATGATACTGGCACCTGTGACTCAAGGAGTTGAGGCCGTTATGGCATATTAAGAGAGACTCCTGTTTACCATATAGTGGTAGTTTGCCGTGAAAAGACAGTTCGGCTTGTGTGTGGCGACAGTGCTGGTGTCGCAATATATATAAACATATATTTTGAGTTGGTGTGCGGTTTAGATTTAAGTTTGTTAGGGTTTTTTGCGTTTATTTGGATGGGGTTTATGGTATATATAGTGTAAAGTTTTTGAGGCTGGTGATTCTAGTTTAAAGTGTTAAGTTTTGATTGGTTTAAAGTATTTATTTTGAATGTGGATGGTTTATGATTTATTTTAAGTTTTAAGAATTATAGTTTTAAGGTTATGTTTTGTTTTGTTTTGTCCTTTTGTCCAAGAGTCTGGTTGTAGATTACGTAAGGGGAAAGTTTGTTTTGTGGAGACCATTGTCAGGAAGTGTGATTCAGGGTGTGGGGGTTGTCCTTGCAACATCCCGCCACATTATTTTTCATGAGATTGTTACATAGAGCATTTTTTATTAAGGTTTTAATTTTATGTGAACTTGGAATGTCATTATATCCACCTGAACTTCGCAGTACACTAAAGAAATTTTCAAGATAATCTTGATTTATCCTTTTAGTTAAAATGAATTTAAAACCCCCATCCTTCACTTTGTTCCATAACATTTTAAAACTACAGATGTTTAAAAGCCAACCATCTATACATGGAATATTACTTTTAATTCCAATAAAAGTTAAGCTTGACACCATATCAGCCTTTTTAGATAATTTTTTTTTATTATTATTATTATCACTAATTTCTCATTTCCTCTCATTTAAATGAAATACACAGCTGGTGTTAAATGCATCAAACAATTCATCAATATCCTTTATAAATATTGCTGTATTTTCCGCTTCTTGCGGTAATGCCCCTAATGCTGCATGTGTAAATAAACCAGCTGCTACAGTACGGCTAAACACCTGTGCTGCTAGATTCACTCTCATTTTATCAAAACCGGCGTTGAAGACATGTGATGCTGTAAGTTTTTGTGCTAACCGTAGCCACATCTGAGAATCTGCTTCAAAAAAATTCTCTATATATTTCCATGACACTTCTCCCACCAACTTGCATGTCACATTTCTTGAAATTGTTTCTGATACTTTTCAAAAGGTGTGGTGTATCATAAAAGAAATACAAATTTTCACCTCCATGTGGTAAAAAAAGATTTTTCTATGTAAATGTTAAAATTTTTAAACAACCCTCTATTATCTGGATCTTTGTCACATACCAAAAATGCTGGGTATAAACTTACATTTTCTCAATTTACCAATACAGTCAGTTATTATATGCATTAAGGTATCACCTTTAATAGATTTTCAAAAAACTTGTTCCCATTTGGACGACAAGCCTTTTGTCATGAAGACTATGGCATACTGACCTGGGTCTTGCCCTTTCCCATACTGGCAAAGATCATAAAATCCCTCCACCACATATTTACTTATGTTGAACTGTACATCAGATTCCAGGGGTACCTTAGCATTCTCGTTGTTGGTAATGTACCTATCTCGATGATAAATTTACATGCTCTGGGAGTTTTGAAATAAAATCCAAGAGAGTATGGATGGTTTAGTCGGATGATCAATCCGTATGACAATATTGATAGAACTAAAAAAAATATAGGTTTTGGTGATAACGTTGTATGAGTTATCTCAGCATTTATTACAAGTATGATTACAAAAGATTACTACCGTAAGCCATCTGGTTCCGTGCAGAGACCAAGAGGTCAATTGTTTCTCACGGGATGCTTCTATTGTGCTGATGTTACATACAAAATGTTACTTATATTTAGCTTGGTCTTACTCATCCTGTTATGACTTGACGTTCACACTCCATCTCCATATGATCCATTTGGTCATAGGTTTATAAATGTATATGTATATTACATACACACACACACACATACATATATATATATATATATATATATATATATATATATATATATATATATATATATATATATATATATATATATATATATATATATATATATATATATATATATATATATATATATATATATATATATATGTACATATATATATGCATATATATATATATATATATATATATATATATATATATATATATATATATATATATATATATATATAATATTCAAATTTTATCCATTAACTTAATTGTATTTCAGAACTGGCCATTTATTTGACAAAAATATTTTGTAAGGATCTCTTTAAAAAAGAATTATTCATGGTAACATTTTACCATTCGCTATTATGATTTTGTATGTTGGCTCTCCTTCTTCATGTAACCTTAAACGTATTGGCTATTACAGTATTTCAGGCTTTTGTAAATTATCATTTCCATTAAGAATGGTAAAATCAACATCATCATTAGTAGTAGCTGTAGTAGTAGTAGCAGCAGTAGGTCTAGCCCTCTTATTAGTTGTAGTACGACTAACACTTGCAGCGATACAACTAATATTATCCATATTGCTTGTTACTCTGGCATTACTGTACACCTCACTGCCAGCATCTTTTGGTTAACCACCAGCAAAATCTGGAAACGCAAATAATAGGGAATGAAACAAATGAGATAGCATACTTTTCCATTTAGCTACTAAAATCATAAGTATTTTTTGCAAAAAAATTTACAAAAACACTACTAAACAAAATTTTCTTACTAATATCTGAGTGATCATTTTCATTTGTTTCAATATTTTCACAATCTTCTTTAAAAATGTTCAATGGTCAGTTGATAGATGAACCCTATAGCCATAATACAACTATTAGTCTAACGCTTTTTCACTGAAGATAAAGTAAATATATATGTAGCATAATATAGCAAAATCTTCAAGGTCAATCTGTACCTACTAAATGGGTTCTAGTCAGTAAAAGCAAAACTGTAATATCTAACAAAAAGCATTTACCATTTGCCAAGTTTCAAGGATGAAGTTCTTATCTCAGATAATCTATCCTCCAGAGCAGGAATGGTACCCACAAGATTAATCATATTGAGAATTATTATGATGCTCTTACCATTTCAGAAAATCTAAACATTTACAAAATGCGCATCAAATACTACATAACAAATACACACCATATTCAAGGTTGTACAAATTCATGTGTGAATAAGTCAGCAACCAGTTTGATATATAATTTGTTGGTGGTGTAAATCTATTGATGTATCTGAAAATATGTATTTCAACAATAATTGCATTATACAAAATATATGTATATAAACATATGCATAAAAATATAGCACGAAAAATAATTATGTACTGCAGTTATATAAATTATCAAAGACCTACATTCATTCATAAATAAATATATCCAACATAGCACATGGACAAAAATATAAATAGGATGAAACAAAGAATGCAATGAAGGGAAATGAAAGGTGAATACTGGCAAGTGTTTACTGTGTACTTTATTCTGCTAATAAATGAACCTGCCAGGACCTGATCATTATCATTAACTTATGAAAAGTTGGGAAATAGTCCATAAGATAATGAGAGCCATACAAGACGGGTAGGACGATAAGAATTAGAAATTCAAAGGATGTCCCGACAACCAGGCTGGATTCAATCGACCAACTCCCGAGGACAATGTTCCTCAGATGCGGGATAGGAAAAGAGCAGATAACTAGGCTAAGGCTGCAGCTAAGGCAGCAGAGGGAATGGTCCATAGCCAATACACAGCCAGTGTTAGAACTCAAGCTGACAAGACAGGAAGCAGTGACACAAGGCGAGACCTCTGATTAGATATACTAACCAGGCAAGGGAGTTAAGATTCCATAGCAAGAGGGACATAGCACAAGAAGCGAGGCTGTAGACAGAGCAGGCACTGTAAAGCGGTAGAGCAGGACCCCGAGGGGTATCAACTCTATGCCTAGATAGGGTTGGGCCAAAGGGAGAACTGTGCAGGCAGGCCTAGCCTACATAGCGGGGGGTTAGGGAAAACTCAAAAGCTAGGGTTAGATGACTTGACAAGAGGAACATAGTTCCCACTACAGTCAGGCTATGGCCTAACTAGGAACGGGAAGGGGCAGAGAAAACACCCAAGGGGGTCTCTAAAGCAGCAGAGAGATTTTGACCAGGGAAGGAGAAAATCTCACCTACTTAGGGCCACGAAAGATAGCTTACAAGTAGGCACACTAACAGACATAAGGATAAGAGAAGAAGCAGGTGATGATGAGAGACTCAG
>NC_090756.1:35863638-35868638 GCF_036898095.1 Palaemon carinicauda | reverse complement strand
GGCTTTGTGCCAATGACCTAACATGTTACTAGGCCAGTGGTTCTTAACCTGGGGGTCGTGACCCCCGGTGGGGTCGTTTGGGATTTCTTAAGGGGTCACAAAGGGTTCTGGGGAATAATTTATTTTTCATATACATTATACACGTATTTGAAATAGCCAGTAGGACTTTTACCAGTTTGATGAGTACAACACTGGTCACAAGTTGGATGGTCTGCTGCACATTGACTCTCCTGGGTTCCATGCCAGATGCTGAATGTAGTTTCCGTAAGGAGATCTCCACTCATCTTTTGGCAGTAAATGACGCCATCGAAAGTTACTTTCCAGGACTAAACGACCGCTGTACTGATGCGTGGATCTATAGACCCTTTTCAGTAATGGATAGTGACATCAGTGATACTGATGTTGCTGCTAAGGTAGAATGTTATCAAATTCGTGAGGATTCTCAGCTTAAAGTCGATTTTGCCGAACAAGAGCTCCCAACATTTTGGACAAAAGTGAAGGACTACTGTCCTATTCTCTCGATGCGTGCATTAACCATGTTGATTCAGTCCCCGTCAACCTACCGGTGCGAGGTTGGATTCTCAGCAATGGTTGCACTGAAAACGAAGGCACGCAATAGGCTTTTCATCGATGCTGACGTGAGGTGTTGCCTATCGAACACCGGTCCTCGCTTTGACAGACTTATGGCTGCAAAACAATTTCAACCATCACACTGAGTGAATGAGAAGTAGGTGCTAGGTTTTGTATGGTGTTGAATAGTTCTTTGGAATTGATAACTTTATGGCATTTGCAGAGGATAGGAAAGTGAAATTTTTCAAGGTTTTTGTTCTGTGATGTTTCCAATAAAATTGTACAGGAGTAAACCATTTTGTATGATGTTGAATAGTTCTTTGGAATTGATAATTTTATGGCATTTGTAGAGGCTAGGAAAGTGGAATTTTTCAAGGTTTTTGTTCTGCGGTGTTTCCAATAAAATTGTATAGGAGTAAACCATTTTGTATGGTGTTGAATAGTTCTTTGGAATTTATAATTTTATGGCATTTTTAGAGGCTAGGAAAGTGGAATTTTTGAAGGTTTTTGTACTGTGGTGTTTCCAATAATATTGTATAGGAGTAAACCTTTTTGTATGATGTTGAATAGTTCTTTGGAATTGATAATTTTATGGCATTTGTAGAGGCTAGGAAAGTGGAATTTTTCAAGGTTTTTGTTCTGTGGTGTTTCCAATAAAATTGTATAGGAGTAAACCATTTTCTATGATGTTGAATAGTTCTTTGGAATTTATAATTTTATGGCATTTGTAGAGGATAGGAAAGTGGAATTTTTCAAGGTTTTTATTCTGTGGTGTTTCTAATAAAATTGTATAGGAGTAAACCATGGTCTTCCTGTCATTTTTTTTACTAGACCCTTTGACAAGCTTCATTATTTCCAAATCTATTATAGGGGGTCATAATAATACTCTGATTAGTCCCGGGGGGTCATAGGATGAAAAAGGTTAAGAACCACTGTACTAGGCTTTGTGCCAATGACCTAATATGTTACTAGGCTTTGTGCAAGTGACCCAATATGTCACTAGGCTTTGTGCTAATGACATGATATGTTACAAGGCTTTGTGTCAATGACCTATCATGTTACTAGGCTTTGTGTCAACGACCTAACATGTTACTAGTCTTTATGCCAATAACATAATATGTTACTAGGCTTTGTGCTAATGAAATATATTGTCACTAGGCTTTGTGCCAATGACCTATTATGTCTCTAGGCTTTGGGCCAATAAACCAATACATCAGTAGGCTTTGTGCCAATTACCTATTATGTCACTACGCTTTGTGCCAATTACCTATTATGTCACTACGCTTTGTGCCAATGACCTAATATGATACTAGGTTTTGTGCCAATGACCTATTATGCCACTAGGCTTTGGGCAAATGACCTATTATATCAGTAGGCATTGTGCCAATAGCCTAATGTGTCGCTAGGCTTTGTGCCAATGACATGACATGTCTATAGGCTTTGTGCCAATGACATGACATGTCACTAGGCTTTATACCTATTACCTAATATGTCACTAGGCTTTGTGCTTATAACATAATTTGTCACTAGGTTCTGTGCCAGTGACCTAATATGTCTCTCGGCTTTGTGCCTATGACCTATGTGACGAGCCGAGGGAAGGTTGCGAACTCCAAGGCAGGATGCAATCAACTGAGTTATAATATTATAGAATACTCTCCTTTATATACAAAACCTCAAGGCAACAGGATATAACATGTTTACAAGACCGACAATGTCACAGAGGAAAACCGGAGACGTGAATTTTCATGTTCGTTTTAGTGCGAGGGAAGAGCGAAGATACAAGCATAATATATACAAAAGGAATTATGTACAATTGTGTGACACACGGTTGGTACATGGCACCCCCCCTAAAAATGACATACTGTATATGGTAAATAGGGCGCCCTGATCTAAAGAGGCGAACTGTAGGCAGGTCATATGGTAGAAGATAAGCAGGTTTTAGACGATCAATGGAGACCCAGTCTTCTTTGCCCCGAATGTTTAGGAGGAATGCTTTCGGACTGCGTCGGATCACAAGGAAAGGGCTAGTGTAAGGGGGCGTTAGTGGTGGCTTGCTGGTGTCGTTGTGCAGGAAGACGTGCGTTGCAGAGTGCAAGTCCGTTGGTATGTGATGCTTTGCTGGGGGCTTGTAAGTCTGGCGGCACGGAGTAAATTTTCCCACGATGTGACGTATGCGTGGAAATCGTCGGAGGAGGTTGTAGAAGGAAAAAATTTGGCAGGGACGACCAACGGGTGGCCATACACCATTTAAGCTGCCGAGACGTCGAGGGCGTCTTTAGGAGTGGTCCTTAGTCCCAGTAGGACCCAGGGAAGCTGAGTAAACCAGTTGCAATCCTTGCAGTGAGACATCAAAGCTGCTTTGAGGGTCCGATGAAAACGTTCAACCATTCCATTGGCAGCGGGGTTGTAGGCCGTTGTCTGATGTAGGGTGATGCCCAGGAGATTCGCTAATGACGTCCACAATTGAGAGGTGAAAGTGGTTCCCCTATCAGAAGTAATATGCTCAGGGATACCGAATCTTGAAATCCATCCAGAGAGTAAGGCAGATGTACATGAGGCGGATGTTGCAGTTTTCATGGGAATGGCTTCAGGCCAACGAGTGGAGCGGTCGATGACGGTAAACAGGTAACGATGTCCTTGTGATGTGGGTAGGGGGCCTACAACGTTGAAGTGAATGTGTGCGAAACGACGCTGAGGTTGAGGAAAGGTGCCCACTCCTGAATCCGTGTGTCGATGTACTTTGGAAGTTTGGCAAGAAGTACAGGCGCGGACCCAATCCTTAGCATCCTTAGAAATGCCGTACCAAATGAACTTTGCCTTCAGCAGCTGTGCAAACAGCACGAGGGATGGGAAAGGCCGTGAATGAAATCAAACACCTGTTGGCGCATGGGAGCAGGAATCCAAGGTCGCGGTCTACCAGTACTGACGTCACAGAGGAGGGTGGTGTTGGAGTCTACGAGGGGAAAGTCTTCCCAATGGAGGGACGTGCAGGATATCCTACATGCTTGATACTCTGGATCCTGTCGTTGGACTTCAGCCAGGGCGTTGTAATCCAATCCCAGTTGAACGGCAGCCAACATGTTTCTTGGCAGGGTATCGGCAACGGGATTCATTTTCCCAAGGACATATTGGAGGGTGTAATTGTATTCAGCCACGGCGGAGAGATGTCGGCGTTGACGGGCGGACCAGGCGTCAGACTGACAAGTGTAGGCGTGCACTAGAGGCATGTGGTTTGTGCGAATGACGAAGGGCGTACCTTCTAAGAAATGCCGAAAGTGACAGACAGCCAAGTGCACCGCCAGCAATTCTCGATCGAAGGTAGAATAACCCGATTCTGCCTTGGACAGTTTTCTGCTGAAGAAGGCCAATGGGCGGGGCGAGCCGTTGACCACCTGCTCGAGTACTGCACCAATAGCGACGTCGCTGGCATCGGTGGAGAGAAGGAGAGGGGCATGTGGGATAGGAAAAGTGAGAGCCGCAGCAGTTAATAGGGCCTTCTTTGCATTGCAGAAGGCTGCTTCTTGAAGGGGACCCCACTTCAGGTCCTTTGGCTTGCCCTTGAGGGAGGCGTAGAGGGGAGCAAGAGTGGCGGTAATGGCTGGTAGAAAACGGTGATAATAGTTGATCATGCCCAAGAATTCCTGCAGAGCTTTGACGGTAGAGGGCGCGAGGAAGTTCTGAATGGTTGCTACCTTCTCAGGGAGGGGATGGACTCCTTCAGGAGTGATACGGTGCCCTAAGAACGACATTTCGTTGGTGCCATAAGGTACACTTGTCGTACCGGACTAAAAGGCCGTTTTGTTGCAGACGATCGAGCACGATGCGCAGGTGACGGAGGTGTTCCTCTTTTGAGGAGGAGAACACATGTATGTCGTCCACGTAACATACACAGAAAGGGAGGTCCCCTAAGATGCCATCCATGAGACGTTGAAACGTTGCCCCAGCATTACAAAGGCCAAAACAGGAGTAATTGAAGGTGTATGTACCAAACGGAGTGGTGATGGCGGTCTTGGGAATGTCTTCTGGGATCATAGGCACCTGATAATACCCCTTCAGGAGGTTAAGCGTAGAGAAAACCTTCGCTTTGTGCAGGTAGGAGGTCACGTCGGCAATGTTTGGGAGGGGGTAGTGATCCGGTTCTGTTTGAATGTTCAGGCGCCTGTAATCCCCGCACGGATGGAGGGAGCCGTCTTTCTTCAGAACGATGTGTAAGGGTGACGACCATGGGCTGGAGGCCTTTTGGCAAAGTCCCATTTCCTCCATTTCGGCGAACGTCTGTTTGGCGGCTGCCAATCATTCCGGTTCAGAGATCTGAATTTTGCGAAGACTGGGGGTCCCGTCGTTTTGATATGGTGATAAATACCGTGCTTGGCAAGAACCGTGGGCGTTTGGCGAAGTTCTGGACGGAAAACTTCCGGGTAGAACGTGAA
>NC_090756.1:35853638-35858638 GCF_036898095.1 Palaemon carinicauda | reverse complement strand
ATGACCTAGCAGTGTATGTTGACCATCTGAAGCAGTTGCATAATGATATGGACACTCGCTTCTCTGACCTACTCCAAATGACTGTGCCACACTGGTTTTGTGGATCCCTTCATTGCTGATGTATCTGAAGTCGATGTCACCCTACAAGAAAAGTCTCATTGAACTTCAGAATAACACAACAGCTCAAGAAAGGTTCAAGCGTGGAGGACACTAGAAGCTGTGGATGAATCAAGATGTGTATAAGAAGTATCCAATACTCTGGAAAGATGTGAAGTTGCTCTTACTTGCTTTCCCCACGTCTTACTTGGGTTGAGACTGGTTTCAGTCGGGGTGATGTACCTGCTGTCAAAGACACGAAATCGCCTTGACATAGAAAAAAAAGAGGCGATTTACGTCTCTCTCTGACAGCTTTCAAAGCCAAACATTGACAAGTTGGCAGCCTTGCATCAGTCACAGGGATCCCACTGAAACCTTTCAAGATAAAGCCAATTGTACCTACATGTATTCCTTGTTTTTTTATTCCTTTTGTAAATAGATAAGTGTTCAAATAAAATATTTTTCCAATTAATATTGGTATTTGATTCATGCCTGAAATTAGTGTTTTGAGTACATGGTACTACTCAAACTAGAACCATTAATATACCTTCCCTAGGCGTATTAAGGTGATGGACGGAAGGCGGGTGTGTGTGTGTGGGGGGGGGGGGGGTAAAAACTCAGAGTTGGCATGGAGGGGCCACAACAACTTGCACTGGATTGAAGGGGGCCACCACCAGAAAAAGGTTGAGAAACAGTGGTATAGAGAATGAGATGGGTTGTGAGGGTTTTGGCGAAGTTGCAAATGAAAATAGGGCACATTTCATGAGTTTTTGTTCAACAAACAACCTTGTCATTGTAGGTACTCTTTTTTAGCACAAGGACATTCATAAATATTCATAGACTTCTCCATGTAGCAACTATAAAAATCAAATAGATCACATTGCCATTAATAAAGAGAGGAGGATTCTGAGAAATGTAAGGAGCTATAGAGATGCAGGTATTGATAGTGATCACAAGCTCCTCGTTGCCACACTAAAATTAATACTGAAATCACCCAACAGAAAGATGAATAGAATACCTAGGTTCGATAAAAACATAGCTTTTAGAAGAAGAACGCAGAGAAACATTTACAATTGGATGTAATAATCGATTTGCAGTCTTAGAAACTAAGAAAATGAAGAATAGACAATTACTGAAGAAGGGTGTGATATTAACAACATATCAGTGAGTTGGTAATGAAGTCTTGAGACACGCAGTTACAAGGAGAAAGCCATGGATATCATATGATACTTGAGATAGTATAAAAGGAGACAAAGACAGAAATTTATTGTTGAAAGTTTCCGAAGAAGTAATGAAAATTACAAGATAGAGCATGCTAAGTATTCCAGTATTGGTAGTGAAGTTGAAAGAAAAGCTAGGAATGACTGGAGAGAATATTTAGACATTAAAGCAGATGGGGCTGACAAAGCTATGAATTCAGGAAGTGACTGTGGTGTAAGAATTTCTCACAAAATTTTTAATTCAATCTCTACTGGGGCAAGGAAAATGAAGCTTATAGTCATTGAAAAGAGAGATGGATCTACCATAACAACAGAAGATGAAGAAAGGCACTTTAGTGAGGTCATGGATAGAAGATATGAAGGGAATAATTTGATTGATATACCTGAAGCTGAGGAAGACCATGATATGCCTATGAATGAATTCAGTGTGGTTGAAGTCGAAGCTCTCATTAAAAGGACTCAAGAGATAAAAAGCCCCTGGATACCATTAAATATCTGTGGAGATGATTTTGGCCGAAATGAAGAGACCCTAAGAATATTAGCAAGATTAATTTGTAGAATGTAACATGAAGCGACGAAACCTGATGAATCGGAGTCAGGACTGTTGGTGGAAATGACAAAAAAGATCTGATTGATTACAATAATTACAGAGGCATCACACTTTCGTCAGTTTTCATGAAAATATATAGTTTGCTCATTCTAAAGAGACTAGAGATGAAAAGCTGAGAGATGATCAAGCAGGATTTCAAAAAGGGTAGTTGTAGTAACCAAATTTTCATTTTAAGACATGTGGTATAGCAACGTGTAGAATATAGAAATGAACTTTTGATGGTATTTGTGAACTATAAAAAATCCTCTGTGCACCGGCAAATTTTGTGGACTGTCCTCCGTTCTCATGGAGTTCCTTTTAAATGTGTAAATTTAATTTTCATGAGCAGACCAAGTGCAAAGTTAATGCTGTCTTATCAAATGAATTCCAGTGAACAGTGGAGTACTTCAAGGGAATGTATTGTCACCTATGTTGTTTATCGTCTTCATGGATTTTGTATGGCTAGAACAATTGGGGATGATGGAGAACGATTGGACTTAATTGGTAACAGGAAACTAGCAGACCTAGGCTATGCTGATGACGCTGCCCTTATCAGCAAAACACCACAGTACATGCTAAGCTTGCTCACCAGAATGCATGAAATATCACATGAGGTTGGGCTCAAGATGAATAGAAGAAAGACAAAGATGATGAGGACGGAATATGCAATGGAAGATGAGATGTCAGTGAAACGAGGAAGGATTTATGATCTCTAATGGAGTGTCATTAGAATTGGAGCTTAATGAAAAATGGAAAAAAAAACATCAGACAATAGCTAGGTTAAGTAAAATTTTTAAATCAAATCGCCTGAAATTACATATACAAAATATGGCTTCATAGTAGTTTGGTGAGATCAGTGCTATTGCATAGACACGAGTCGTGGTATGATAATGAAACATATGTAAGTGATTTTGTAGAAGAATGTTTGGGGTTAAATGGCAAGACAGCATTAGAAACGAACTAAGAAAGATTACTCAAGTGCCATATGTGGATGATATCATGGTGTGGGCTATATGGAGATAGTTTAACCAAACGTTTCAGCTGAGGACTATGAAGAATGGTGATGAATGAAAAAGTATTGACGAAATCTAACTGAGGCCTTTTGCGTCAATAGGCATGGGAGGAGATGATAATGATGGTGATGACCTATATATACTTTTATGTAGAGAAGTGTCCGAGCGTGTAGGCCCTTATGCAGATACAAACGTCACTGATTATATTGATATAACTTCCGAAAATTCCTTTCTGTATTGATATTATAACCTGCAAGAAGACTTGAAGGGGAACTCCCGTCAACGCAGTGTTTGTTGAATTTTTTTATTTGGCCCCTCTATCCTTCCCCACTTCCCCTTTGTTTGCGGACCCTCCCTCTAACCCCCTCCCCCCCATCCCCAACCCATACCACCAAAAACCGCCCACTCCCACCTCCAGTTCCCGGTCCGTCACACCAGCTCACCCACGTTCCCGCCCATCCGGGAAGGAAATAAATCCTCTGTTCCCACCATGAGCCAACGAAGGATATCCTCAACAGGTCTCGAGAGACACCCTCCTCCTTGGGAGTCCTTCGAAGGAAAAGGAATACCTTGGCTGAAATCCTTCAGGAGGTTGCCAAAGGTTCTTACTGCTGACGGAGGAGATTTTTATTGGAGACGGAAGGAGAAGATGCTACGGATTAATTATGGCTTTAATTAGTGAAGAAGAAGAAAAAGAAGAATAAGAAGAAGAAGAAAAGATAATTATCTTCCCGGGAGTCATGTGATGCAGATTAGTGAGTTTCCCTTTCTCGTGTGAATAACACGGAATTAGAATGACTGATTGAGAGAATAAAAGAATTTATGAATATCAAAAAGTTACTAGAATGGTCACCCGGTAGAGTGTATACTTTCGCTATACTTATTATTATTATTATTATTATTATTATTATTATTATTATTATTATTATTATTATTATTATTAGCTAAGCTACAACCATAGCTGAAAAAGCAGGATGCTATAAAGCCAGAGGCTCCAATAGAGAAATTTATCCCAGTGAGGAAAGGAAGTAAGGAAAACCTGCAAGAGAAGTTTAAGAACAATAATAGCATTAAAATAAGTCTTTCATAAACAAACAATAAAAGCTTGTATATAACAAGAGGAAGAAATAAGATAAAATAATGTGCCCAAGGGTACCCTCAAGCAAGAGAATTCTAACCCAAGACAGTGGAAGGGCCATGGTAAGAGGCCATGGCACTACCTAAGACTAGAGAACAATGGTATGGATTTTGGAATGACCTTCTCCTAAAAGAGCTGCTTGCCATAGCGAAAGAGTCTCTTCTACCCTTACCAAGAGGAAAGTAGTCACTGAGCAATTACACTGCAGTAGTTGACCTCTTGAGAGAAGAAGAATTGTTTGGTAATTTCAGTGTTGTCAAGTGTATGAGGAAAGGGAAGAGTATGTAAAGAATAGGCCAGACAATACTTTGTATGTGTCAACAAAGATGAAATGAACCGTAACCAGAGAGATGGATCCAATGTGGTGCGGTCTGGCCAATCAAAGGACCCAATAACTATCTAGCGGTAGTATCTCAACAGGTGCCTGGTGCCTTGGCCACCCTACTACCTACAAACGCCATATTTGTTACCATGGAAACTAGTTTGATGCAAATCGGATAAAAATTTAACATGATATAACAAAGAGACATTATTTACCTTTTCATTACCTTGACCTTTAACCAATCACTCCCAAAATCAAATCAAATTGTCTTCGGATCAGGGCCAATCATCCACCAAATTTCAAGAGATTCGATCAAATAGTTTTTGATTTAAGAGAATCACAAACAAACGGGCTTTCGGCCACAGCCTTGACCTTCTCAGACTCTATTCCTCTTGTTTATCATTTTGACTTTTTCATTATTGCATATAAACACGTTCAAGAGATACTGATAATTTCTAAAGGGATAATCAGGAAAATGTCATTTAGGGATTGCTGTCTTGATTTATATAGTTTTTCAAATTTTTCTTGTGTTTGGAGGAATTTTAATAAAATAGGTTATGAGGATTTCCAAATTAAAAATCAATTGGAGAAATATTTGATTGTAAATGAAATTGTCATAAAG
>NC_090756.1:35843746-35848746 GCF_036898095.1 Palaemon carinicauda | reverse complement strand
GTGTTCGTTTGAGCAATCATTGCATCTCTATCTCTCTCTCTCTCTCTCTCTCTCTCTCTCTCTGGCTGATCTGGTTTCCTCCACACCAATCACCGACCTGAGATTTTTCATAATGGTTGTTTTTTTGTTTGAGTTTTACTTAGGACATATTCAAGGTTAGACCCAGAGCACTCTTTAGCACTGGAGGAATTTTACAACAAGTTTGAGAAATGAAAAGTCTTTCGAGTATTTATGGAAGGGTTACTTTCTCTCATAGAAAGATACTGAAGCAAATATCGTGTTTGCTACTGGATTTGGAGAGAGAGAGAGAGAGAGAGAGAGAGAGAGAGAGAGAGAGTGTGTGTGTATATCACTGTTCAATGGAGATTGACAAAGTTTGCGATGACAATTAGATTCCGTTTTGGATTTCATCGGAATTAAAAATTATTCTTTGCCATAGAAAAGATTTATTTTTCAAAATCTGCTGAGCATTTCTTGGATCTTGTTTGATTGAATAGTTTTTCGGTCATTTGTTCCAATGTTGAGGTTTTTAGTTCAAGTAAAACCAAGGTTGTTGCAAGCAGTGAAAAGTTTCTACAAAGGTAGTAAAGCATGTGTTAGAATATGAAATGAAGTGAGTGATTGGTTTCCGGTGAGAGTGGGGCTAAGACAGGAATGTGTGATGTCGCCGTAGTTGTTTAACTTGTATGTTGATGGAGTGGTGAGAGAGGTGAATGCTCGAGTGCTTGGACGAGGATTAAAACTGGTAGGCGAGAATGACCATGAATGGGAGGTAAATCAGTTGTTGTTTGCGGATGATAGTGTACTGGTAGCAGACACAGAAGAGAAGCTTGACCGACTAGTGACAGAATTTGGAAGGGTGTTTGAGAGAAGGAAGTTGAGAGTTAATGTGAGTAAGAATAAGGTTATGAGATATACGAGAAGGGAAGGTGGTGCAAGGTTGAATGTCATGTTGAATGGAGAGTTACTTGAGGAGGTGGATCAGTTTAAGTACTCGGGGTCTGTTGTTGCAGCAAATGGTAGAGTGAAAGCAGATGTACGTCAGAGAGTGAATGAAGGATGCCAAGTGTTGGGGGCAGTTAAGGGAGTAGTAAAAAATAGAGGGTTGGGCATGAATGTAAAGAGAGTTCTATATGAGAAAGTGATTGTACCAACTGTGATGTATGGATCGGAGTTGTGGGAAATGAAAGTGATGGAGAGACAGAAATTGGATGTGTTTGAGATGAAGTGTCTAAGGAGTATGGTTGGTGTATCTCGAGTAGATAGGGTTAGGAACGAAGTGGTGAGGGAGAGAACGGATGTAAGAAATGAGTTAGCGGCTAGAGTGGAGATGAATGTGTTGAGGTGGTTTGGCCATGTTGAGAGATTGGAAAATGGTTGTCTGCTAAAGAAGGAGATGAAAGCAAGAGTTGATGGGAGAAGTACAAGAGGAAGGCCAAGGTTTGGGTGGATGGATGGTGTGAAGAAAGCTCTGGGTGATAGGAGGATAGATGTGAGAGAGGCAAGAGAGCGTGCTAGAAATAGGAATGAATGGCGAGCGATTGTGACGCAGTTCCGGTAGGCCCTGCCGCTTCCTCCGGTGCCTTAGATGACCGCGTAGGTAGCAGCAGTAGGGGATTCAGCATTATGAAGCTTCATCTGTGGTGGATAATATGGGAGGTTGGGCTGTGGCAGCCTAGCAGTACCAGCTGAACTCGGCTGAGTCCCTGGTTAGGCTGAAGGAACGTAGAGAGTAGAGATCCCCTTTTTGTTTTGTTTCATTGTTGATGTCGTCTACCCCCCCAAAATTGGGGGAAGTGCCTTTGGTATATGTATGTATGTATGTAGAACCAATATTGATGACAGTAAACGATATTCTCTCTCTCTCTCTCTCTCTCTCTCTCTCTCTCTCTCTCTCTCTCGTCATAGGGAATGAATAGTTTCCAGTAAAATTACTGAAAAATTATGCTGATACTTTGGAGAGAGAGAGAGAGAGAGAGAGAGAGAGAGAGAGAGAGAGAGAGAGAGAGATTATCAACATCTTTTGTTTTTGAGATTACAAATATTAATTAGGTTTACTCTAATGAAGTTTATCTCTTAAAACTACTAAGTCTCTTGATAAGTTTATCTAACAATGAAAAATAAAATCATTTTATCAAAAACGAAGATTCCCAATGAAGTTCTGTTTTAATGAAGATTGCAAGAAAACAAGAAGGAAAACTGGATTTTATTAATCTTCTCATTTCATTCTATCGTCTTTTTTCACTTTCTCTCTCTCTCTCTCTCTCTCCTCTCTCTCTCTCCTCTCTCTCTCTCTCTCTCTCAATTTATTCCAGTTTGCTGTCCACTGAAATTACAATCCTGACACTGACAGAGAATATTACAACATTAACATTCTAGGAACGCTGCTTCTGATCAAAGCTGTGTTTCTAAAATAAATGGATTTCCAATAAGAAATTCAAAGAAACTTAATTAATAAACTAATTTCTTCTTTCCTGGAACCATTTAACATATGCTATTAATTTTCTTAATTTAATTTTCCGATTTTTTCACTGTTATAAAAATTTTCTTTTATGGATAAAGTCTACGACCTTAATTTTAGGTGCTTCTTATATTTTTTTCTTAGAGATGAAAAGCGTTTTCTAATTTCTATTCCCTATCTTTTTTTTTTTTTTTTTTTATAATAATTGACTTATCAATATGGATAGTATTGTTAAGGAGTTTCCCATGCGTACTGTAGATAAGGAGTTTCCCATTGATACTATAGATAAGGGGTTTCCCATACATAATGATTGTGTATACAAATTCCCATTCATTTCAAAATGACAATATTGTATAAGCATTGTAATTAGATCTATTATTAAAATATGGCAAATTATATTATCTTCTCTGTAAGGTACCAAAAATAAATATCAATACGTCATCAATAGTTACTTTACTCTTTTTTTTTTTTTTTGTAGATTTTATAGTTTACTTTATATATGAAAATTTTATCTTAATGTTACCACTGTCTTAAAATAAGTATTTCAATTGTTAATTACCTCTCTTGTAGTTTCCTTATTTCCTTCCTTCACTGGGCTATTTTCTCTGTTGTAGCCCTCGGGCTTATAACATTCTGCTTTTCCAACTGGTGATGTAGGTTAGCAAATAATAATAATAATAATAATAATAATAATAATAATAATAATAATAATAATAATAATAGTAATAGTAATAATATTAAAAATAATAATAATAATAATAATAATGCATCAAAACTGACAACTTGAGAATTAAGCCTATATAGTTTCTTATGATTGAATTTGAAATGTTGTTAAGTAAAGGATTAAGGTATTAACTAGAAAATCAAGAATGGTGAATGATATTAAATCAACAGAACCGATTATTGGCGTAGCAGGATAATTTACGATTATGGGTTTACAGACAAACGTTCTCTCTCTCTCTCTCTCTCTCTCTCTCTCTCTCTCTCATTTAGACAGTGTAAAATAATTTTTTCATCGAGGATCAAATGTTTGCGGACAAACATTCTCTCTCTCTCTCTCTCTCTCTCTCTCTCTCTCTCTCTCTCTCTCTCTCTTTTATTTATTATAGTTTTTAACTGTTGGGTACAGGGAAAGAATATTTTCTAGTACACTTACTGAAAAATGATGCTGATCCTTTGAAAAGAGAGAGAGAGAGAGAGAGAGAGAGAGAGAGAGAGAGAGAGAGAGAGAATTTCAACATGGTTTATTTTTGAAAATTTATTTATTTTTTACCCTTAGAACTGCTAAGTCTCTTGATAAGTTTATTGAGCATTGCAAAATAAAATCTTTTAAGTTAACTCAAAAAGAAGATTCCTAATGAAGCTGTTTTAATGAAGATTACAAGAAGAAGAAACCAAGAAGGAAAAACTCTTATGATTTGATTAATCTTCTCATTTCATTCATTCGTCAGTATTTTAAATACTGTTCCTCTCTCTCTCTCTCTCTCTCTCTCTCTCTCTCTCTCTCTCTCTCTCTGAATTTATTCTAGTTTCCTGTCCACTGAAATTACAATCCTGGCAGTTACAGAGAAAATTACAGCGGTGCCTTTTGTGAAATTCTGTGTCTGTTTAGAGCCGTGTTTTAAACATGGCTGAATTTCCTATCACAGTCCTTGAACTTTTGATAGTAATGATAATTCTAATACAATAAATATTTCAATAATTTAAATTTTCATCAATGTATTCTCCTTTATTATCATTAACATTTGTGGGAAAAATTATATCTTTTTTTTTTTTAAGAGAATCTTTATGACCTAAGTTTTTGGAGATTGTTATAACCTTTTCTCCTATTAGGCGAAACGCTTTTTCTAGTTTTTATTAAAATTGACCTGTCAATGTGAATACTATAGATAAGAAGTTGCCCATTGATACAATAGATAAGGGGTTTCCCCTACAAAATTATTGTGTATAAAAATTCCTATTCAATTCAAAGAACAATCTTTTATACACAATAGGCCAATAATTACCCAAACATTTCTGGTACTTACAGAATAGCGGTGTCTAGCATCAATGCAAGGTCATCTATACCAACCAATCAGCAGCTTCATTATCAGAAGCTATCGATACCAACACTTTTAATCTAAACTTTGTTCCCTAGCACTTTTATTCAACTAAAAGTTTTATACAACAACAACAACAACAACACCAACAACAACAACAAATACAGCAGTTTCTAGTCCACTGCAGGCAGGTTGGTTAGGGCACCAGCTACCCGTTGACATACTACCACTAGAGAGTTATGGGGTCCTTTGGCTGGCCAGACAGTACTACCTTAGATCCTTTTCTCTGGTTACAGTTCACTTTCCCTTTGCCAACACATACACTAAGTATTCTGGTATATTTTTTATAGATTCTTCTCTGTCCTCATACACCTGACAGCACTGAGATACCAAACAATTCTTCTCCCAAGGGGTTAACTACTGCACTGTAATGGTTCAGTGGCTACTTTCCTCTCGGTAAGGGTAGGAGAGACTCTTTAGCTATGGTAATCAGCTCTTCT
>NC_090756.1:35816246-35838746 GCF_036898095.1 Palaemon carinicauda | reverse complement strand
GATTTGATGTGAATAGAGTAACGTCATATGCTAGTTTATATATGTCAGATCTATCTTGACATTGTTAATGATCTTAAGATATTTTATACTATTTATTCATTAATTCTCATATAGTTTATTTATTTCTTTATTTCCTTCCGTCACTGGACTTTTTTCCCTATTGAACGTCTTGTGCTAATAGCATCCTCCTTTTCCAAATGGGGCCGTAGCTTGACTAATAATAATAATAATAATAATAATAATAATAATAATAATAATAATAATAATAATAATAATAATAATAATAATAATAATAATAATAATAATAAAGTATCAAAATTATGAAACTTAAATAGGCTCTAATATACATTTAGATACATGCCTATTAATGAATTCAGAAACCACTAGTCTAAAACCAGGATAGAACTAATGCAAAAAGAGTAACATCATCTTCATATGCTAAATACTTGTTGCATTTAAATAGCTATCAATGCACAACCATCGACAATATTGACAATTTTTAACTTCATCTTACCTTTCTCTCTCTCTCTCTCTCTCTCTCTCTCTCTCTCTACCCGTTGTTTTAATTATATGCAATAACATTTAGAAAATATTTACTTCATTACTTCTATCCTAATGACAGAAAATTTGCATAACTATTCTCTCTCTCTCTCTCTCTCTCTCTCTCTCTCTCTCTCTCTCTCCCACAACGATGAATACCATAACCAGAAAACTTCATGATATTTTCCAAGAATGGATTTATCAGTTTTGAAAAGAAATCGTGAAAGATAATGGCTCATAATTGTATATTTTTCAAGTTCTGGTGATACTGATGATAAGCAACGAAAGCTATTCTACGATAAATGTTGTATACTTAACGGGAACTTTAAGAAAATAATCTATTGTGATGGAGAGGTGACCTTTCTTGAAGATGTCCTCTGGATATTTTTGTAAGCTATTTCCTTCAGGCTTCGTCCAAACGATAACTCTTCAAGTTATGCAAAAATATTAAATGAAATAAACCCGTTTTATGATTATCAAAATACACTTCGTCTGATAATGACTAAATGACCGAAAGTATAAAATCGTTAGCATTTATTTTACTATCTTTGCAGAATTAGATAACGAAGTAAATCGCACTTACTTTCTCTCAAGGTTAGACAAAATTCTATGAATAGCTCATAACTGTTTTACTGCTTCTCAAAGACCTGCAGTTATGAATATTGTAAAAGATTAGCTATACTCAGTTGGAATTATATAGATATAATTCCCAAAAGTAAGCAACTTACCGTTTTCTGAGAGGGAAAAAAAAAAACATGCTGGTAATTATCAAATGTACCGGTACAAAAGCCTTAAAAAATTACGGTAATCATTGTAAGAATTGAAAATGTGCAGATAACTTTGAAACCTGCCTACTCGCGAAGTAGAAATTGAAAAGCATCAATCAGGACGTTTTTTTTTACCTAAACTAACAGTTAAATTGGAGATAATAAAATAAAAAAAAAATCATTATTCTGAGATGTACTTTGTCATGATTTTGATTTTATACCAAAACAAATAAGACGAAAAATAGAAATCTGATAAATCAATGGACATTTCATTTACCTCTTTACATTCAAATACATTTTCTTTCAAATAAAAAAGGGAAATGAAAAAAGTGAAATTAAATCTCATCTAATATTTGTTCACGTTTTACAAAGGCAGTATTTAATAATTATAGCAAAAACTATGTAGTGGATAAATAAAGATTAACATCCATGTGTAACTATAGTCACCGCAGAGACTCCAGGCAAAATAAGCCCCCACTCCCGGTGACGCCATAGCTAATCATGTGGTATTGTGACTGCTGCTAATAGGGGAGACAACGTGATTGGCTATGACGTCATCAGAGGGTGGGGCTTATCTCGCCAGGAATCTTTGCGGGTACCTTAGTCAGTCATACAAAGAGAAGTATTGACATCCAAATTCGATCCACAATACCGGAATAGATCGTAAACAACCAACTGCTCTTATTTCACAACAGAACTTGAGTAGCAGAAATGAGGAAATAACTTCCTTGTATAGGTTCAATTTCCATCGGTAAAGATTCATAAAATTGGTTACTTTTGGACGTCAACATCATAAACTTTAAACCCCAAAGAAATTTTGTTATGATGAGTTTTCAAAATGAAGGTAAAAGTCATTCCCATCAGATAAAATCTATAATTTTATTAGTTCATGTTTCTTAGTAATTTTCTTTTTCTCAATTCTAGAATACTTTTTTATTGCAGACAGACGGACGGAGAGACAAAAGCTTAAAATATATAAAATATGAAATAATAATTTTCTAGATAATGGTTTTTTTCTGCCAAATAAATCCAGACTGAAAAAGAATTAAAAATATTCTTCTACATATTATTATATAAAACATATCAATATTCGACAGTGAATTTTGGCTCTTAATACCAATGTAAATGGAAAAGTAGCAATTTACCTAAAATACCTAATCATTGTCATTAGCATTGCAGGAGTCTAAAAATCATTTTCAAAATCATTTTAAACTCCCATTTCTTTACAAAATCCCAATATATGAATAAACTTACATAGAATGATTGCAAATAAGGAAAAAAGAAAAAACTAATTTTAAGAATGAATATAAACACTCCAATAATAAGAAAATAATCTGATGAATTTAGCTGTACACAATGTATATGTAAGAATAAATGTAAATGTTAATGTAAATGTTAATGTATATGTAAATATAAATGTAAATGTATATGTAAATGTATGTGTAATGTTAAAGGTTTGTCCTGGAGAAAATGTGTCCTCCTCTGAAGCTTAAAAACAGAACAATCAACTAAAATGTGTTACGCCTTAGAGCGCCCTGTACTGACACATGCTCGGCTTAATATTTGAGACAAGCAGGATCAACCAGGAAGTTTGCTTACTTAATATCCCTCTCTCTCTCTCTCTCTCTCTCTCTCTCTCTCTCTCTCATAAGGCCAGGTTCCACGTCCAAATAAATAAAACCACGTAATCGGTCCCAAAATGCTCTGAAATAGAGATGAAAGGAAAGAATATTTAGGAAATGTATTTATGAATAAGTTATAAAACACATTTAAAATTACCATTGAAAATCATGATATATCAAACAAGTAATATATTTGTAAGCCCTGATGAATTCATTAACTACTTGCAAACTGGTGATTAGGCAAATGACTTTGTTTGCTAGGGTACAACCCTCTTGGATAAACAGCATATATTATCAAAAACAGCCTTAACTGGCTTTAATAAAGCTGATTAGCAATGCTATAGGAATTCTCAACTGAGTACACATTGCCTCCTCTCTCTCTCTCTCTCTCTCTCTCTCTCTCTCTCTCTCTCTCTCTCTCTCTCTGATCCAAAAAACTAAAGGAAATCTGCGGAAAACATCAGCAAAATAATAGAAGAAATTCCAAAGAAGATCCAAGTGATAAAGAGACTTATAAAGAAAGTTTAGATCAATCAATACATTCCATCAAAGAACAATAAGAAGTTCAATACGGTGAATATGGTGATTGATGCAATGGGAAAAAGAATGCTAAAATGGTGTAATACATGTAAGGTATAGTATTCCATTAATAATCCTCAACAACTGATTAGAAAATGTGATGCCTGCCATGTTCCAACACACACTACATGTGCTGAAATAAAGCACAAAATTAAAAATAGAGACACAAAGGTATTCTGCTCAACATGCTTAGTCTGGATAGAAAATATAATTAAGTCGAGACTAAATCTGCAAATAGAAGAAGAAGAAGAAGAAGAAGAAGAAGAAGAAGAAGAAGAAGAAGAAGAAGAAGAAGAAGAAGAAGAAGAAGAAGAGAAAAATGAACAGGATATGTGTAAGGATGCAGAGGAAATCATTGATATAACTTATGATGCCATCCAACTACATACTTACGAAGAAATAAATTATCAGATGGACCTACTCGGACCTACATACTTTTAGGGAAGAGCAAGAACAAGAAAAAAAAGAAAAGAAAGATATAGTCTGGAATTTGCCGAAAAGTGGGATTTTCAGATTTGGTGAAAGATGCTACTACAAGCATCCAAAGCCTCCAAAGATATGCCATAATTATGAGATATATGGTAAATGTGCGTATTTAGACAGATATGGAGACGAATGCAGAGATCTCCATCCAAAAATATGCAAAAACCTAAAAGAAGGGAAAGGATGCAGTTTCAACAAAAAATGTCCATATATGCATCCTGCAACCATGAATGGAAGTAAGAAAACTCAGCAGAAAAATGAAATAAAAAATGAAACAAAAAAAGGAAAAAAAAGCAGGCCACGTATATACCTCACTATGCACCAAAGGCCCCAAGATATGAGGCCTTTCAACCCAAATATGCACATTTAGAGCCCAACTACAAAGAATGCATCTATAATGCCAGGGGATGGTACAGATATGGGGATAATTACAGGTATACACACAAAAATAAATATGAAAGGGAGAGAGCCAATATAATAGAATAGTTTGATTTTTTAATGGCATAATTCCTGGAAATGAAGAAAAGATCATCATATCAGAACAGGAAGGAAGCATGGGAGAATCCACATTATTACATATATTATATAATGTGGATGAAACACAAACCTTAATAGGGATGAATGCACAGGGTTACTCACGAGTAACTCTAAAAGGAAAATATAGTTCTTAGAACTAACCCAAATTGAAAAAATAGATATATTAAATATAAGTGAAACATGGTATTCCCAAGAGACTGGCAGTGATGGCCAGATAAAGGGTTTCCAAACTTATAGATCAGACAGAACAAATAGGAATCAAGGGAGAGCTGCAATATATGGAAGAGACATAAATTAAGGAAAAGTCTGTGAAAAATACAGCAACACAGAATATGAATTGATTGCGGTAGAATTTGAATGTGAAAAACTATTGAATATTGTAGTTTACAAACCACCAAATACTAAGGAGTTTGACATAATAATAGAAAAAATAGATGACATATGTAGAAACCCTAAAAACTGGAATATATTCCTATCCGGAGATTTTAACTTTCCTTTCGTGGACTGGAAACAACGGATAGAAGAAAGTGGTTGTATGTATACATATAAAAAAGAGAGTAATTGTAGCGCAGAAGATGAGAGGCAATTTGAAAAGTTTCAAGATATGCCATTAGAACATAATATGCAACAAATAAACCACATTCCAACAAGAAAGGAAAATGTCCTAGATCTAGTATTTGTGAATGAGGTGAATTATGTTAAAGAAATAATAGTGGATAACACGGGAATTTCAGACCACAATGTCATAGAATTAATAGTCCATTCCAAAGCGAGTGATCGCAGAATTAATCAAAGCACAAAACGTTGGGAAGGATATGGAAAATATAATTTTTATAGTAAGAATATATAATGGTCACAAATAAATGAAGAACTGAACAAAGAATGGAAAAATATATTTGTAAGTGATAATATATAGGTAAATACGGACATACTGTACAAAATACTGGAGAAAATTGTTGAAAAATATGTACTGAAAAAAAAAAACAATAAACAAAAGACATGCATACCAAGAGACAGAAGGATCTTATTTCAGAAAATTGGAATTTGGAAGGAAAATCTTACAAAAGAAAAAAACGTGTGGAAAATGATGGAAATAAAATATGAGATAGAAAATGCAAAACAAAAGATTTTATAGTCGAAAGAAAATGAAAAAAGGGACTTAGAAGAAAGGACACTTCAAAATATAAGAAAAAGAAAAACAAAGTACTTTACTCCTATGCAAAAGAGATGAATAAAGGGAGATTCTAAGAATTGAATGACGGCTAACGAATGAAAAAAAAGGAAATATGCAACATATTAGCAGAAAAATATAAGAGTGAGTTCACGCCAAGAATGGCGAATGAGAATAATGAAACAGAAATGAGAGAAGAAAATGTTGAATATCTAACGGATATAGATATTTATGACGCAGATATTGTCAAGGCTATAAACGAAATTAAAAATGGATCGGCAACCAGACCAGATGGAGTTCCAGGGATTTTGTTAAAAAAAAACTGCAAACACTATCGTGAAGCCGCTTGCAATACTGCTAAGACAAAGTGTAGATATGAGTGAGATATATGTTAAACATGCATTAGCTTATATAACCCCTATCTTCAAAAGTGGATCAAGACTAGAGGCAAGCAATTATAGACCTGTTAGTCTAACATCACATATTATGAAAGTGTATGAGAAGGTAATAAAAAAGAAAATAATGAATAATCTGGTTAAAAATAATTTGTTTAATATAGGTAAACACGGTCTTGTGCCCGGAAAACTTGCAAAAACCCAACTGATAGCACACTATGAAAACATATACAAAAATATGATAAATGAAAAAGACAGATGTGATCTATCTAGATTTTGCAAAAGCCTTTGACAAGGTAGACCATAATATATTAGAGAAAAAAATTAGAAAGCATAATATTGTGGGAAAGATAGGAAAATGAGTAAAAGAATTCCTGCAAAACAGAAAACAGATAGTGGTTGCAAATGACGAGAAATCAGATGAAGCTCGGGTAATATTTGGCGTGCCACAAGGTACGGTTTTAGCTGCACTGCTGTTTGTTATTATGATCTCAGACATAGACTGTGATGTTGAAAATTCTGTAGGGAGAAGTTTCGCCGATGACACAAGAGTAAGTAGAGAAATTACTTGTGATGAGGATAGAAACTCACTACAAAGAGATCTAAACAAAATATAAGAATGGGCGGAGATAAATAGGATGGTATTTAACTCCGATAAATTTTAATCAATGAATTATGGAAACAGAGAAGGAACGGTATATGCATACAAGGGACCTAATAACGAGACAATCACAAACAAGGAAGCAATTAAAGACCTTGGTGTAATGTTAAATAGGAATATGTTATGCAAAGACCAAATAGAAACAGTGTTGGCTAAATGTAATGTAAAAATGGGAATGTTATTCAAAAACTTGAAAACAAGAAAAGCTAAACACATGATTATGCTTTACAAAACTTATGTACATAGTATACTCGAGTACTGCAATGTGTTATGGTACCCACACTACCAAAAGGATATTGCACAAATAGTGAGTGTACAAAGGTGCTCTACTGCTAGAATAGAAGAAGTTAAGGACCTTGACTACTGGGAAAGACTGCAGTTTTTAAAACTATACAGTCTAGAAAGGAGAAGAGAATGCTACATGATAATACAAGCATGGAAGCAAATAGAAGGAATCACTGAAAACATCATGGAGCTAAAAATATCAGAAAGAGCAAGCCGAGGTAGATTAATAGTACCAAATATATACCAGGAAAACTAAGGAAGGCGCACAGGACATTAATCCACCACGCACCATCATCGATAATGCAGAGACTATTTAATGTGCTGCCAGCTCATCTAAAGAACATATCAGGAGTGAGCGTAGATGTGTTTAAGAATAAGCTCGATAAATACTTAAGATGCATCCCAGACCATCCAAGACTGGAAGATGCATAATACACCGGAAGATACATTAGCAACTCTCTGGTGGATATACGAGGTGCCTCACACTGACGGACCTGGGGGAACCCAATCATAAAATAATGTAAGGTAAGGTAAGGCTCTCTCTCTCTCTCTCTCTCTCTCTCTCTCTCTCTCTCTCTCTCTCTCTCTCTCTCTCTCTCTCACTTTCGTAGGAAGGATAGTTTGCTGGAGTGATGGTGTGCTGGAAAGAGATAGAAAAGGAAAGCCACAACTACCAAAACTCTCTAGAATTTCGCTTCGAGTTGAGGCTGTTTATAGCCGTCTGCCTTAAGTGGAAATATATATCTCTCAAGAAAATAGAAATACAAAAATATAAACTTTTTTTATGAACTACTATTGACCTCTGTAACTAGTCGAGAAACTCTTGAGAGGTTAGAGGTTTCTTGTCACTTTTTAACTGATTTGTTTTTTTTTTATATATATAACAGAGAAAGTGATTGTTTATAACTGTAAGAAAATTTCTGGTTACATTTTTTTTTATACCACACGTAATTGGTGAGGTCTAGATACGAAATATTTCGATGATCAGCTAATTATAAAAGTACAATTACATATTATTTTGATAAAAACTAACTTAATTCTTGTAGGTTTATAAAAAAAACTACTGATAATAAAGACAACTAAAGAGAACTAGGACCAAATAGCTGTTTTTTATCAAGATGAACTGTAGAAGAAAATATTGGAGGCATAATATTTCCTACCATATTACTTACAACAGCAAAAATTACAGCGTTTCTGGTCAACTGCAGGACAAAGAACTCAGACATGTTCTTATTCATGTCTGGTGTTTGGCCATTTTTCAGCATAACGCTGGCCACCGAGGATTGGTGATGATGGAAGACTTTTTACTGATCGCTCACAATAAACCAACCTAGTATGGGTAACGGTAACAAGTACAGCTTTGCTGATCATGGCGATACACAAACCCTTTCACCACGTTAAAGTGTCTCCATTCAGAAAGGGAAACTGTTGTTAATGAATATTGAATTATGTTAATCATAACATGCAATGACTTCCAAACCTAAAATATTCCTATTCATGAAAAAATATCCTTTGAAATACAGGAAATTCCAACAATAACACTCCCACTTATGAAACTTAATATTCAAGAGAGTTAAGATGATACTCTGAAGAATAACATTGAAAGCTGGGGAAACGTTTATTGAGGTTTTCTTTACATGAAATATAGGGTCAATATGATATGTACCCAAAGATAAACAAGGGGTTGGAATCATTCCCTGAGATGAAAGGTATCAGAAACAAAGTTTAAGATAATATGAATGAAAATAAATTGTCTTTAGTATTATATACCTTCCCACTATCCTTCTCTTGCTTGAGGGAACACTCAGGCATGCTGTTCTCTGTTATTTCTCCTCTTGCTTTTTTAAGGTTTTACAGTTTATATATAAAAGATATAATTTAATATTGTTACTGTTCTTAAACAATTTAATTTAATAATTCACTACTTCTCATGTAATTAATTTATTTCCTTGCTTCCTTTCCTCACTGACTTATTTTTCCTTGTTGGGGCCCTTGAGTTTTTGACATTTTGCTTCTGCAACTAGGGTTCTAGCTTAGATTGTAATAATAATAATAATAATAATAATAATAATAATAATAATAATAATAATAATAATAATAATAATAATAATAATAATGATAATAATTGGGTGAACTCTGCCTTCGACCAAAGGACACAAGACCAAGAATTGGTCAGCCGACTTAATATAAAAGCAAAACTAATAATATCCATAGAGCGCTGTCAACCTATACAAAAAAAAATCTGAATATCCTCATATTTTCTGGATGTCTTGCTTATCAACAGTAGTTTTCTGGATAATCCTCATATTCATAGTTATTAGGTGCATGACATTATACACCTAGGCTACCTGTCTTATGATCACATCCTAGGATGTGATATATATTGCTTTTTTTTTATTATTATATTTATTTCGTTAAGAAGATTAAGAATTGTAAGTTTCATATGATACAAACGACCATCAAGTTGTCCTAAGTAAATCTTGTAAGATGAACATTAATAGATGTAGTTTATCTAATTGCTTATTTCCTTTCCTCAAGGGGCTATTTTTCCTCTGTTGGAACCCTTGGGCTTGTAGTATCCTGCTTTTCTACTAAGGTTGTAGCAAGCTTCAATTGACTACATTATTTGAAAACTTTAGTATGCATAAGTATGGGTTTTTAGTCATATATATTTTTTTTCATAATTTTGGATAATGAGGACATAATGATCATATTTCTTGGTTGTTTAACTAGGGGTTTTGAGCCCTTTCCTTCAAATCCAGATATATATACTGAACCATTGAAACTCCTGAGCTGGAGAGGGGTGAGACTTCTTGTGGTTGATCTTGAAGCCCAGGTGTTCCAGGAACTGAATAACCTTTTTGGCTGCCTGCAGACAAGCTGTAATGGATGGTGCCCACACCAGCCAGTCGTCCAGGTATGCTGCTACCTGAATGCCTTCTAAGCGTAGCTGTTGGATAACTGTGTCTACGAGTTGTGTGAATATCCTTGGGGCTATGTTTAGCCCGAAAGGCCTGGCTGTGAAGACATTCTTTGTCTTCTGTAGCCTGAATCCTAGGTAGGAGGAGAGGGGGCGGCTGACTGGTAGGTGCCAATAAGCATCTGTCAGGTCTTTCAAGACTGTGTACGACCCTTTCAGTAAGAGGGTCCTTATGTGTTGCAGGGTTAGCATCCGGAACTTGTTCTCGATGAACTTGTTGAGTGGAGACAAGTCCAGAATGACTCTGAGTTTGTCCGAGCCCTTCTTGGGAACACAAAACAGCTTTCACTGGAATTTGATGGACTTTGTTTTCCTTATTTCCTTTTTGGTCAAGAGTTCTGTTGTATATTCTTCCAATAATGGGGTGGAAAGTTGGAAAAATTGAGAAAAAGGGGGTGAAGTTTTGTTCCATTTCCACCCGAGTCCATTCTTGATTAGGCTGTGGGCCCAGGGAACGAAGGTCCAACGATCCCGAAAGTGGAAGAGTCTTCTTCCTACCTGGAGCATCTCATTGCTGAGATGTTCCAGAGGGTTTGCTACCTTAACCACGTCCTCCTCTACCCCTTGAGGGGTTTCTTGAGGAACCTTTTCTAGAGCCTTTACCTCTAGAGCGAAAGGTAGTAGTGTGCCTCTCAAAGCCTGGATTAAATACCGGCGACTGAGCTACCAGCTGCTGGGGCACCATTTGGAAGTGGTTTGCAGCTGGGCAGCCATTTGTGGCACTGTGGTCATGGTGACGGTTGGATGCTGTGCAGGCCTGTGAGATATATGTGGCTTCTTTGTCTTCCTGTTCTTGGGTTGGGGACCAGTGTCAGAAGATGATTTCCTCTTGGAAGACATGCCCCACTTCTGGAGAAGGTTCCTATTCTCTGTGGCAGCTTTAGCAATGACCTCCTGGACCACTTCTTTTGGGAAGAGATCCTTGCCCCATATGCAAGAAGTGATCAACTTCCTGGGCTCGTGTTTGACCGCTGCATTGGCAAACACATGCTCTCTACAGGCCCTCCTGGCCTTCACGAAAGCGTACATGTCCTTAACAAGGGTAGCCATGTGAGTCTTGGCTAGGACCATGTACATATCTGGGGTATTAGAAAGGCCTGCACACATCTTCATACAGTTCTGGAGAGACAAAGAGGCAGCTAATCTCTCTTCTGTCTCCTGTTCTCTTCTCAAAAGATGTTCCGACAGCTTTGGAAGGTTCTCATTGAATTGTTGTCCTGCTATCTCTGGATCCAGTTTTCAGACGGAGAAGGTTAGATGAACCTCGTTACATTCCTTCTCGCAGGTAGGCCAGAGACAATGGTCTGCACTCCTCTAGCGTTGGGCAAGGTTTGCCCGCGTCAACTGCTTTCAGCACCCAGTTGAGAGCTTTTGCTGAAAAGGAGAAAGCTCTGGAGGAAGGAGCAAGGAAGGTAGGGTGCTTCTTGCTCAAAGCTGAAACCTTCGAGTTGGTGTAGCCGGCTTTCTTTCAGGTACTTGTTAAGAGAGCCTAAGCCTTGTCATGCTGAGAGATCATGACCTCTTTAGGTTTCGTCTCCTCATGAGATGCTGGTTCATAACGCAATCTTACGTAACATTCTGAGTAAGCCGAAATGTTAGGCCAGAATTGAAGATCTTCATGGGGTTTGTCCCCTATCTTCTCGGAAATATACAGTTTCTCATTCATCATGGGCATATACTCCGCATACATCCAGGGGTTGGTTTTGGAGCATTGAGGTAAATCAGAGACTTTGATAGGCTTATGAGAGCCTCTGAAAACGCCCGAGCATTTTGCTTCTCTAACTTCCCTCCTCATCTCTTGTTGATTCTTGTGAAACGATTCCATCATCTGTTGAAGCTGTCCTAGGAGCGCCTTGCTCTTGGCTATCAGCGGTTCCAGATGGGGAGTTGGGGCCGAAGAAGTTGACGCTCAGGTTGATAACCCGTCACAGAAAACTGAGGGTCTTCCGTTGTCGTTGATATGGATCCTTCTTCCTCCGTGGGTTGTTGAGCCACCTCTTCTTCAGAATTTTCTTGCAGAAGATCCTTTTCGGTGTCGGTGGACACCTCCAACATCCGTTCTTTGTAGATGTCCATGCCTTCAAGTGCCTTGTTGATGTCAGCCTCTATCATCAGCTGGATGAAGGGAGGCTTGACCTGTGCCTGAGGCACAACCGCGTCAGATTGGCCCTTAGGGAACAGAAGGCATCTCATAGCTTCAGTGGGCAGGTAAGGTCCCGGAGAGTTCTTTGGAACCCTCTTACGCACTTCTGAAGAGTTTCGTTCGCTGTATCCCTTGACTCCGTAGTCTCAGGGATATCTTCACCGAATCCTTCGGTCATCATGGCCGAGCAGACAGTGCAACCCTTCGGATCCCAATACCTCAGGGTTTCAGTTGCGATGGAGCCACTTTTGTGGTTGCAGAACAGGACTGCACACTTCACCTTAGCCTCCTCCTGTTAGGAAAGAAAGAGTGAAATGAGTATAGTGTAATTTATCTCAATGATAAAATTACACATGCATAAAATAGTATAGTTTATGATTATTTATAGTAGCTTAGGATAGTAAGCATGAAAATAAGAAGGAAAGACATATCTGTGTTTCCTCTCCAGGTAATTACTGTGACCTCCTTCAATATTAATATTTTTTATTTCCTTACTAGGGAAAATACAGAGTCGAATAACTCTCGTATGTAGAGCCGGAGTCAGTGGATACTAACACTAACTCCACCACTTGTAAAATATTAATAATGAAAGGTAATCATTGGTGTTCCGATGATCTAGGATTCATCAGAATGTTGAAGGAATACTTTACGTCAACATTTTTTAATCGGTCTTAATAATGGACTGTGAAAGGATACACAGAGTATGTTGGAAATTTCATACTGCCGTATCATTATATGCTGCATATTTCTAACTGCTGTATTGTTATACTGCACGAATACTGGCTACTGTATTGTCTTATACTGTAGTTTTGCCAATATGCTACTGGGTTAGGCTAGTACCTGGCAGCACTAGCTAACAGAGAGAGAGAAAGAATGGAAAGAAGGACTACGGTATTATTATAGTTTAGTACCATAATTAGGGGTGTAGGGACTACTGCCTCTCCTGCCTTCTTTCCAGAATGAGGATTCAAATGGAAGGGGAGGAATACATTGATTCTAGCTTCTATCAAGCCACAATTTCTGTTGCCGGCTGTACTGCTGGTTAAAGGGTTTGTGGATGGCAGTCCACGAGAGGACTGGAGAATACTCAAAAGTGTAATGGGTTTCCCACTGGCAGCTGTCATGGCCGGCTCAACCTTTCCCGGAGCTTAGCTTCCGTTAGGGAGATGGTCGAAGCGACAACCTAACCGCCTTTGTAGGAGCCTGGCCGGTAACCCAATCAGCCCGGCAAGCAGGGGGATTATAGAATACCAGCCACAGGAATCGCGACGGCTAGGCCGTCACTAAAGGACAGAAGGGAAGGGAAAGGGTCTTATATTTTACAGAGAAATGTGGCAGTAGGTATGCCTCCTACTTTCAGCTGTAAATCAAGGAGCATAGTTTCCTATACCGGCGCCATCTTGGGCGGCAGATGAATAACGATTCCCTAGCCTGAGACATTGCCGGATATAAGACATGTCTTTTAGTCCACAAGGCAGAAAGGTAACGGCAATTATACTACCCACTTTCAGATGTGGACTATGGAAGCCGAACTTCCTATGCCGACAACGATGTAACCGGCAGGGGAATGACTAATCCCCTATCGGTAGCGATGTCGGCAACAAGACAGAACCCTGAGTCACTGTCGTATTTCAAATCCGGGATACTTGCCGGCAAAGAGGATCGACAGAAAACACTATCCCAGTCAAGCCTGAGTACACTACTCGATGGCGATGATGGAAGATAGGGTCGTCGCCTGTGCTGGCGGAACTCAGGGGGAAGGAACGGTTTATCCTCATTTCTCTAAAAGAGAAGCGTATCTAATTTTACTAGTAGTTCTAGGAGATATCTATATCTTCGACCGAATTAATAAAAACGATACTAGAGGTTAAACAGGGGATAATCTTACTAAAGTATACTAAAACAAGTTAGGCTACCCTAACCCGAGTCGGGATCTCGGCTACGCTAGCACCACCGAGGCCCTATCATATACGATAGAAACGTTTATTCGGAAGAGAAAATATTACATGTATAAAGCTTATCTTCACTAGTATAATTTTGCCTAACTGGTTAGAATTTCTTTATAGTTAGATACCAGGAACGTCGCATTACTAACTAAATAAAGCATTTATTGTGTGCGAGAGCGGTCTTTAAATGGCCGCGTCCGGGGATGCCAGTGCTCCGCTTTACACACCTAAATTATGTTAATTTAACTGTGAGAAGAGAGCTAAAAATTATACAAAGGAAAGATTAAATACTCAACTTTCCAGAGGATGAAGATGCTGGAGATTGCATGATAATATTCCTTAAAAATAAGTAACAACACCGAGAGAAGCGTGGGGAACACCATGCTACTTTTTGAAGGAACAATACACCGTAATAATACTGGGAGGGGATCACCCGATAACCTTGATAACGGCTCCCCTTCATTTCACCACTCTTCCCCTAATAGAGTAAAATCTATTCAGGTTGAAGATTGCCATTTGTCGTATCAAGAAATATGTCACCTGATTTTCTGCGATATCCTTAAAAGTTATATTAAGTATTCTCGTGCCAGGGGATAGAATTCTGGAGACCTATTGTTAATTTCTCTGGGAGTATCACTGTAGCCAAATATCTCTTAGAAAGCTGCCTAAAGGAACCCACCATCGGGACGACATGGCTGAGCCCAAAAATATTGTATATAATGTTGTATTGCTAATGCTACATGCATGTACTTTTGGAAGCAATAAAAGACTATTGTTCCTTTTTGCGTATCCTTTCTTTGGACCTGCTATCTGTATAAAATAAAAGAAGAATATAAAAATTTTTAACCCTCCTTTTAAAGACTTAGGTATTTTCATCTACTGGAGACAAACTTCTTCACAGTGAGTGGGACTGTGCTGTGCTATTGAATTCCTTTGCTCCTACTTTTGTAAAAACTTTGCTCTTACTCTCATCGTTCGGTACCATAAAATAGTTACCAATGTTGTATATCTATGGAGTTACAAGGTTAAAACTCTTCTGACCACATGGCTCAAGCCCAAAAACCGGATCTTGACATAGGAACAACCTATTTTTGGGTTAGATAGTCGTGTCGTCCTGATACCCCACCCGTTACTTTTCCATCCCCTCCCAATTCTCAATGTGAGACCTTATCCTTCAAGACAAAGTTGGCACAATTGAAGGAAGGATAACCATGGCTTGTTTTTAACACATCCATGATTTATACACGATCTCTCTGGGGATATTTGGTTTTTTATGCAAAGGAGTTATTGGCTCAAACAAGAGGACCATCTCATTCCCTATGTGACAAAGAAACAGAGGACTTCTAAAACTCTAACAAGGGCTCTACTGGGAGGAAATCCATTAAGCTCTCTGCTACTAGCAAGCAGTTCAGTAATGCTTCAAGCAACGTCGTCTGTAAGGATTACCCAAAGGAATACCTCAAGAGGAGTAATAGTGTTAGTGATGCCAGTGCAGTTAGATTCAGTGTTGTTCCTGTTATATGGAAACCAGAGATTTTAAACTCGGCGGCGTTTGGTAGTTTGTTTGACAAGTAAAATTGATTTTGAGCATTTGAACACAAATTACTTGACTACTTCAGGTACGCAGTGGTTGAATGAGTTTATAAAAGCTCAAAACAAAAAAGCTCATATTAATGAAGGAAATTTTAAGCATCTTGATGACCCTTCCCAAATGACATTCTCGGAGACCTCTATTGTCATGACAACAACAACAACAACAAAAACAACAACAACAATAACACGAGCGAAGCTTTCTGGCCAGGTTTAGGTAAACAACGTGAATTCCTTCGAAAGTCGTTTCAGATATGTTGGCCATTCTCAAACTGCCTTTTGCTGGGGGTAATTATGGCTTCTCTCTCTCTCTCTCTCTCTCTCTCTCTCTCTCTCTCTCTCTCTCTCTCTCTCTCTCTCTCTCTTTTCAATAGCAGACTTTATATTTGCTTCAGTATCTTTCTCTGAAAGTAAACAACCTTTCCATCAATGCTCGAAGACTTTTCATTTCTCAAACTTGTGATGAAAGTCCTCCTGTGCTAACGAGCGCTCTGGGTCCAACCTTGAATGTTCCCTACTGAGAAACTCAAACGAAAACACAACCTTTATGAAAAATCTCTGGTCTGGGATTCGTTATAGAGGAAACTAGATCAGAGAGAGAGAGAGAGAGAGAGAGAGAGAGAGAGAGAGAGAGAGAGAGAGAGAGAGAGAGAGAGAGAGAGAGAGAGAGAGGTTTATATCTGGATATCAACATAAACACAAAGATATCAAGAAAAAAACAGGGACTATTCCAAAAAGGAAATATCTTATAAATGAGAGAGAGAGAGAGAGAGAGAGAGAGAGAGAGAGAGAGAGATCAGAAATGTTTATGTCTACATATCAACATAAGGAGAAAGACAGCAAGAAAGAAAGTCCAAATATTATTTCATAAAGGAAATATCTTATAAACGAGAGAGAGAGAGAGAGAGAGAGAGAGAGAGAGAGAGAGAGAGAGAGAGAGAGAGGAGAGAGAGAGAGAGAGAGAGAGAGAGAGAGAGGGGGATTATAAATGTTTATTTTCGTATATAAACATAAGCGAAAGAAAGCAAGAAAGAAAGTCCAAGTATTATTTCATAAAGGAAATGTCTTATAAATGAGAGAGAGAGAGAGAGAGAGAGAGAGAGAGAGAGAGAGAGAGAGATCAGTACTCAAACGAAAACACAACCTTTATGTGAAACCTCAGGTAGGTGATTCGTGTAGAAGAAACCAGATCAGCCAAAGAAAAGCGGACAGAGAGAGAGAGAGAGAGAGAGAGAGAGAGAGAGAGAGAGAGATCACTGCTCAATGGAGCCTGGAAAAGTTTGCGATAATAATTAAATTCCAATTTGGATTTCATTGGAATTAGAAATCATTCTTTGATATAAAATTTTTTTTATAATCTGCTGAACATTTCTTAGATCTTGTTTGAATGAATAGTTTTTCTGTCATTTGTTCTAATGTTGAGGTTTTTAGTTCTCGGAGAATTGGTGATGATGCCAGTAAACGGTATGCTCTCTCTCTCTCTCTCTCTCTCTCTCTCTCTCTCTCTCTCTCTCTCGTCATAAAAAAGAATAGTTTCTTGTACACTTACTGAAAATTTATCCTGATCCTTTGAAGAGAGAGAGAGAGAGAGAGAGAGAGAGAGAGAGAGAGAGAGAGAGAGAGAGAGAGCAAATTTTAACATTATTTAACTTTAATAATTGAAGCATTTATCAAGTTTACTCGAATAAAGTTTATCTCTCAGAGCTACTAAGTCTCTTGATAAGTTTATCGAAAAATGAATAATAAAATCGTTTTACCCAAAACGAAGATTCCTTAATGAGAATGTAAGAAGAAGAACACAATTTGGATAAAGTGGAATTGATTAATCTTATCATTTCATTCATTCGTTTTTTTTTTTAAATACTCTCTCTCATTACAATCCTGGCAGTGACAGAGAATATTACAACACTGTTTTTGGGCTTAGGCCATGTCCTGCTGATGGAAGTTCCTTCATTAGTAGCTTCCTAAGTATATGTGACTACAGTGATATATCCCAGAGAATTTACCGAAGGTATCCAGAATTCTAACTCCTGGAGCGAGTATCCCTTAAATTTCTTCAAGGGATATCACGTAAGGACGTAACTTGACACATCTCATAGCTATTTAGGCTACACCCCAAATAGCCTTTCACTTCGAAAGGAAAAAGTGGCAAGAAAATAAGAGAGTCGTTCAAGAGGTAAAACTGTTCGACTCTCCTAAAGTTCTGTCAATAGTTCGGCCATCCGCCGCATCACGCGCCACCAAACCATTCTTTCCTTCGTAGCTTTGCTGACCAGTTTTTCCCTGTGTTATCTCGCTATTTTCGAAGCTTTTCTGCTTGAATTATGGAATCCCCAGCTTCATCAGCTTCTGGAAAGTTAAGTAATATCTTTAAATTGTGTAAATGTAAGCTCTTGCTAGTTTTGCTTTTTGATTGATATCGTAATTAATGTAACAAGAGCTACTGCTAGCCGGATGGCGTCATGACACGATCGTTCTTTTGTTCATTTAGGTAGCAACAACGATATTCCCGGCATCCTTGCTTTAATAACTTTAGCTATTTAGTATTTTAGCCAGGGATTTTTATATTATGTCATTGTTGTCGTGAATTTGGCGATAATTTCGAGCCTCACGAGTGCTAGGCTTCTAGCCTAGGCACTTTCACACCTCATGCATGATATAACCTTCCTGGTAAAGTTGTATTGAAGTTCAGGCAATATTTTATACAATTAAGATATTACTATTTTCTTTTCCTCTTCCATTTTAGTATACCAGAGTTACGTAAAACGTTTCTCTAAGCTCTCTAGCTTAATAGCTTTAGTGCTTTAGTATACTTTATATGTCCCCATTACTCTTGTATTGTCTTTAGGGGTAAGATAGATATCATTGCCCCTTTAAGTCAATACTACCTCTATGAGTTTTAAGAGTAATTCCCTTTCCCTCTGATTAGCCTAGGCTATCTTCTGTTAATTTACTGTAACCTATGGTTGGGTAAATTTTCTGGGGCGTTTCGTTTCCCTCTCCTTTTCTTTGAGCTGGCAACTGAGTAGCTTGTCAGCATTGAGTTTGGAGTTGGGGACGGGACATCAGAGTAAGTCTGTGTTGGCATCTAGCTACTTGGATTTATACCCGCAACTGAGTAGCTTGTCGGTATTCCAGTAGGGCTAGTTGCTGTTCAGGAGGCTTGCCTCCCTATATCTTGTAGAGGTTATTGTTTTACAATTTCCTCTTTATGGTCAAGCAGACAGTCCTGTATTGGGGGTTCTTAATGGGAGGAAAGGTTTCTTCCTTGTTTTGATCCCTGGTACGAGATTCTGTTCTCTTGAGTTCGTTTTCGGACGTTCTCTCATTGCCTAACCCAACCTGGGGAATTGACTTCCCCTAGTTGAGGCTTATATGAGGACAGAATCCTTCAGGTTAAGTAATGCCTTAGGGTATTGCTTTACTTATGGGCTATTCACCCCTTCCCCGCTATCTCTTTTGTGTTGAATGACCAGACACCCTTTTGGCCGTGGTTCTACATAGGCTCCTCTGGATGTCTGTAGACCTGGCTTGAGTTTTTCTGTCAGTGCCTGGTTAGGTTACTGACAGATAACCTCATTTCTTTGAGTGTTCCTTAGAGTCCTCCCTTGGATTGCCTTCAATATCCCTTAAGATGGGATATGGTTGAGTGGAAGCCCGAATTGATTTCCCTCTTCCACTGGCACGCTCTTTCAGGATGTAGACGTCATAGCTGATTCTTTGCCGTCTTCTATCCTTATCTTTCTCTTTTTCTTTCTATCATGGGCTGTTGTCGGCAGTTATTCTGCTGACAATTTGGGTTGGCTAGCCTAACAGTTCTCTGTTTCTCTTACCTCGGACATCGTTGTTCGATGCCGTTGGTGAGTGGGTAGCCCTGCCTGCCGGCAACTGAGTAGCTTGTCGGCAACTGGCCAATGCCTTCCACTCATAGTGTAGCCAGCTGTGGCTAGCAGGCCCGGTAGATGCCGGCCTGCTGGCATATGCTGACTAGCCCATCATGCCGACAATGTCGGCAGGTAGACACTATATTTTTATTTTCGGTAGTTGCCGGCACACTCGGCAGACGCCTGCCTGCCGACATTTACCGACTGGCCCTACATACCAACGACGTCGGTGGGGCTAGCAGTGTCGGCGGGGCCGGCAGTGTCGGCGAGGCCGACAGCGTCGGCGAGGCCGGCAGTGTCGGCGGGATCTGCAATGTCGGCAAGGCCTGCAGTGTCGGCAGGGCCGGCAGTGTTGGCAGGGCCGGCAATGTCGGCAGGGCCGGCAATGTCGGCGGCATATTGCCGCCAGCAACTGCTGTATCCAGAAAAATATGATAAAATTTTTCCAACCTACAAGTGGTTATTGTATAGCCATTTGTGAGACCATCATAGAGAGATGATTCTCTCTTATTTTAATGGTTATATCCATTAAAATTATCCACTGTTTTGAACATTATAAGAGGTTGTGTCAAGTAGACACTATATATTTTGGATATTCCTTCTGTTATTTAATTCCTTGTGAAAATCATGGTTCAATACAGTAAGTGGCAAGTGGCTGGATGGGAAACACATGTGGGTGTCTTTCCTACTATAGCTTACCCTATCCAAGCTAAATATAATAAATGTATTATGTTGAAATCTGTGAATTTCACAGAAAACTCATTTGGTTTTCTTTTCTTTACAGGAGGAGCATCCCGAGTGCGGGAACAACTTTTGTAGGGTCCCCAGCAAGGACTTCTACGGACATGGCGTGTGAAGGTCTCACGCCCGCTGTTTTGTCACAAAAGGGGCCCTCAAGTACTGGGACCCAGAGGCTTGTACTGTGTGTGACAAGTTGGTTAAGGAGGCTTTTGATGATCAAAAGTCTGTGGAGTCTAGGGATGCAGCTAGGATTATGCTGCGGAAATGGGTTAGAGGTTTTCAAAAGAATACCCCGGGCCCATACCTTCCTAATGCTAGGATGAGGGACTGTCTCTTCCCAGAGCTCGTGACGAGGCCGTCATTCCCCAGTCTAAACCTGCGTTCCCCTTGGTGCAACTCCTGGTTCAGTAACCTGGAGACCCTGACGTGGCGGATGCTTTGAAGAGCGTCCACCTGGACGACAATATGTCTGTCGTTTCCGAGGAGACAGAGAAGAATCTCCTCATAGAAGAGTTAGAACAGGAGGCAGTTGTTCCTCTTTCTAACGAGGTTGAGAATGCTGAAGCGGTATCGGTTTCTTCAGCGGCTGTGGTGGAACCAGCTCCATCAACCTCTTCGCAACCGCCTCATCTGGAAGCTCTTACGACCACCTTGCATTCTCTGATGTCGATGGTGTACGAATTGCAGAAGAAGTCGTCAGAGAAAGAGACTACTTTCCGATCAGAGATCGAGCAATTGGTTTCCTCGCGCTTAGCCCCGAAGAAACTAAATGTGAAGGACCTCCCTGTGTTCTCCGATGTTAACCCGTGGAGGTACGCGGAGCACATGCCTATGTCACCAGGCAAGATTTTCCTTTCGGAGAAACTCGGTACCGTCCCAGTAGAGGAGGTAGAGTTCTGGCCCAGCAGGGCATCCTACCCGGATTGTTATGTCCGGCTCAGAACTGAACCGGCATCCAAAGAAGAGACGGAGCCCAAGGAAGTAATTGTCCTTGAGCTCGCTAAAGCATAGGCTTTCTTTTCCACAAAGCTAAAGGAGAGGGCATTCACTTGCTCAAAGGTGCCGGCATTAAGCAAGAAACATCCATCGTTTATTGCTGACCCTCAACGTGCTTTTCCCTTTATGGATAAAGGGTTTAAAGCAGCTCTGAAGGCTGTGAGGGCAGGAAAGTCCTGCCCCACACTGGAAGAAAGCAAGCCTTTCTCCCTCGCTTTTCCTACAGATGATGACTGGAAGGACGTTCACGTTACCATCTCAGTCGGGAAGCTGGAGGCCGATATCGCTGGACGTCAGTTCAACGAGGACCTCCCAAAGCTGTCAGAGTTTCTTTTGAAGAGAGAACATGAGACAAAGGAGCGCTTGGCAGCGTCCATGTCTTTACAAACAGGGCTAGAAATGATGGCTAGCATCCCGGATTCTCCAGATATGCATATGGTCTTTGCCAAGGCGCACTTTGCTACGGTTAAAAAAGACCTATACAACTTTATCATAGCCAGGACGGCTTGTCGGGAGTTCGTGTTTGCTTCTGCCTCTATGAAACACGAACCGAGGAAGCTGATAGCTTCTAATATCTGAGGAAAAGCCCTCTTTCCTAGTGATGTGGTGAAGGAGGTTGTCGACAAGGCTGCTTCGGAGAATAGGAATCTCCTCTCTAAATGGGGTTTGTCCTCCAAGAGAAAGTCTTCCGCTGACAGGGGTCCCCAGCCGAAGAACAAGTCAAAGCAGCCTCTCATGTCCTCTCAGCCAAGACAGCAACAGCTTCCCATGGCCACAGTGCCCCAGACGGTGGCACAACCTACCACCACCTTTCAACTGGTGCCCCAAACACTGGCGATTCAGTCTCCAGTTTTCACCCCAGCTTATGAAATGCAGTCGGCTTTTTCTAAGCCAAAGTTTAGGGGATCCTTTCGAGGCTCCTCTAGACGCCCCTTCAGAGGAAGAGGCAACAAAGGTGGTCGTGGCCAAAGTGGAAAGTCTTCCACCCAGCACTCAAAGTGAGATGCTGCCGGTAGGAGGGAGACTGCTACATTTTCAGGATCGGTGGACCTTCGATCCTTGGGCCCACAGCCTGATCAAGATAGGACTAGGATGGGGTTGGACCTCATCTTTACCAAGCATTCCTCAATTCTTCCAGCCTTCAACCCCAGTTCTGGAAGAATACGTTCAGGAACTATTG
>NC_090756.1:35796246-35811246 GCF_036898095.1 Palaemon carinicauda | reverse complement strand
TCTACCTCATACCTGGGATCGAACGCTAGCCCCTTCTAATGAAAGGCCAGGTCGAAACCAACCATGTCACGAGAGCCCATATAAAGAATTGGAACCTGACCGCTACCAGCTGTCCGAGGATTTACCTGGCGAGACATCAGTCTCTTACCAGCGAGTTTTACCCAATTCCCCGGGCTCTCGTGACATGGTTGGTTTCGACCATGTCACGAAATCGACGATAAGCAACGAAAACTATATTGTTATTAATATTTTTACTCAACGGGAACTTTAAGAAAATTATCTATTGCGATGGACGTAAACATATTTTAAGATGTGAATTTTCTTGAAGATGTTCTCTAAATATTGTTGGAAGTTATTTCCTCCCGGCTCCGTCCAATAGATAATTCTTTGGGTTATGCCCTCCCAAAAAATATATATATATTTAATGAATAAAGAGTTTTTAAGATTATTAAAATTACGCTTTGTCCGACAATGACTAAAATCCTACGACAGAGACTATAAAATCGTTAGCATTTATTTTATTATCTATGCGGAATTAGATAACAAAGTAAAGCACACTTTGTTTCTCCTAAGATCAGACATCTTATTTTTTTACTATTGTCTAACAATGAGGATCATAAAAGACTGTTTTACTTATTCCCGAAGACCTGCAATTATGAATATTGTGAAAGATTTGGTATACTCATAGGTGGAATTATATTGATAATATCACAAGATTAGACAAGATTCTATAATGAGTTCATGCTATTTTCTAATAATGAAAAATCATCAAGAACGATTTTACTGCTTCTAAAAGACCTGCAGTTTTCTAATATTGTAAAAGATTAGCTATCCTCATTGTTGGAATTATATAGATAAAATGTCCAAAAGTAAACAACTTAACCTTTCCTGAAAAGAGAAACCATGCTGGTAATTGTCAAAAGCACAGGTACAAGAGGCTTAACATTTTTACAGTTATCATTGTTAGAATTGAAAAGGTGCGTATAACTGTGAAACCAGCCAATTTGTGAAATGGAAATTAAAAAGCACCAAACAGGATGTTTTTTTTTTTTTTTACCCAAACTGACCACTAAGGCGAAAATAATACAATAAAACAATCATTATTCGGATATATACTTTGTAAGCATTCCAGTTTGATACCAAAATAAATAAAACAAAAAATAGAAACCTGATGAAATAATGGACATTTCATTCACATCTTTACATTCCAATATATTTACTTTCAAATAGAAAAGGGAAATGTAAAAAGTGAAATTAGATTTCATGTAATATTACTTCAAGTTATACAAAGCAAAAACGATTGTATGGATAATTAAAGATTGACATCCATGAGCAACTAAGTCGCCTCAGAGATCCTGGGCGAAATAAGCCCAACCCCTTCATGACGTCATGCCAATCATGTTGTCTCCCGCGTTAACAGCGGCCACAACAAAATACAAATCCCCTTGAAGTGATTATAAGTTAGTATAGTGTGAAATTTGGAAGAGAATGTATTGTACCTGCTCCTAACAGGGGAGACAACATGATTGGCTATGACGTCATCAAGGGGTGGGGCTTATTTCACCTGGGACATTTGTAGCGACTATAATCAGTCATTCAAAAAAAAGTATTGATAACCCAGTTCGACCCGTGTTACCGGGATATGTCGTAAACAGCCAACTGCTCTTATTTCACGGCAGAACTTGAGTAGCAGAAATGAGGAAATATCTTCCTTGTATCAGTTCGATTTCTAATGTGAAAGGTTCATAAAATTGGTTAATTTTAGACGTCAACATCATAAACTTTAAACCCCAAAGAAATTCTTTTATGATGAGTTTTCGAAATTAAGTCGTAAAAAGTATTTTATTCCGTCTGGGTCATACTCATTTACGTCCTCTGGAATGAGGTAAAAGTCAATCTCATCAGATAAAATCTATAATTTTATAATTTCATATTTTTTAAGTAATTTTCTTTATCCCGATCCTAGAATAGTTTTTGCATTATGGACAAAACAGACAAACAGACAGATAAAAGCCTAAAACCTATGAAATATGAAATCATAATTTTCAAGAAAATGTTTTTCTTTCCAGTTAAATAAATCAAGACGGAAAACGATTTACAGTTGTTATTATATATATTTTTCATGTCAAAAAGTATAAATTTTCATAGGTAAATTTAGACTCATAATACCAATGGAAATGGAAAAGTTGCAATTTATTGTTCTTTCCCTTTATAAATTTACCTAAGATACCCAATTAATGTCATTAGCATTGCAGGAGTCAAAAAGTCATTTGCAAAATCATTTAAAAAAAAATCCAGTATGTGAGTCACCTTACGTAGAATTATTGCAAATGGGTAAAACCTCGTAATCTGTCCCTAAATGCTTTGAAAATAGACGTGGAAAGAGAATATTTCGAAAATATATTTATGAGTAAGTTATAAAACACAATTAAACTCTATTGAAAATCCTGATAGATCAAACATATAATGTATTTAATCCGCTTACAAATACTTGACGAGTTCATTAACCACTTGTAAATTGGCGATTAGGCAAATGACTTTGTTTATTTATGGTCGAAACTTCTTGGATGAACAACATAGATTATTAAAACAGTTCTTATATGGATCATCAGCAATGCTATAGCAATTCTCAACCGACTACACATTCTCTCTCTCTCTCTCTCTCTCTCTCTCTCTCTCTCTCTCTCTCTCTCTCTCTCTCTCTCTCTCTCTCTCTCTCTCTCTCGGGAAGGAAAGTTTGCTGGAGTTATGGTGTGCTGGAAGGAGACAAGGAAGGAACGCCACAACTACCAAAACACTCTGGAATTTCGCTTCGAGTTAAGGCTGTCTAAGGCCGTCCTGATTGGAAATATATATCCTTCAAGAAAATAGAAATACAAATTTTTAACTTGCTTGATGAACCGTTATTAATCTCCGTATTCAGGTGAGAAACACTTGAGAGGTTAGATGTTTCTTATCATTTTTTTACAGTTTTTTTCATTAATAAATAAGAGTAAGTGATTGTTTATATTTGTAAGAAATTTTCTTATTACAATTTTTCTATCAAACTTAATTGGCGAGTTCTAAATGTAAACTCTTCCGATCATCTATTATGAAAATACAATTAGATATTACTGCAATAAAAAATTACTTCGTTCTTATGAGTAGCATAAAATCCACTAATAATAAAGACAACTAAGAAGATAAGACTTGGACCAAATAGCTGTTTTCATCAAGATGAACTGTAGAATAAAATGTTAGAGGCATAATATTCCCTACTGAGAGAAAATACAGCCGCTTCTGAAGTCCACTGCAGGACAAAGACCTCAGACATGTCCCTATTCATCATTGGGGTATGGCCAGTTTTCAGCATAACGCAGGCCACCGCAAATTGATGATGGTAGAAAATTTGCCTTTGATGATCATGGCGATACACAAACCATTTCACCAAGTTAAGGCATCCCCACTGTTGCTGATGAATATTAATCATATTAATTATAACATTCATTAACTTCGAAATACAAAATATTCCTATTCATAAATAAGAAATCCTTTGATATGCAGGAAATTCCAACAATATCACTCCACCTTATGAAACTTAATATTCAAGAGATATATTAAGATCATATTCTGAAGAATAACATTGAAAGATGGGGAAATGTATATTAAGGTTGACTTTCCATTTTCTTTACATGAAATATAGGGTCAAAAGGATTTGTACCCAAAGATAAACAAGGGGTTGGAATTAATCCCTTTGATGAAAGGTATCAGAAACAATGTTTAGGCTATTATGAATGAAAATAAATGCTCTTTAGTATTATAAACCTTCCTCCTATTCTTCTCTCGCTTGAGGGTATACTCAGGCACACTATTCTATATTATTTCTCATCCTCTTGTTTTTTGTTGTTGTTTTTTTTAAGATTTACCATTTATATATGAAATATATAATTTAATGTTGTTACTGATCTTAAAATATTTAATGTAATTGTTCACTACTTCTCTTGTAGTTTATTTATTTCATTGTTTCCTATACTCACGTGCTATTTTTTTCCCGTTTGGACCCTTGGGGTTAAAGTGTTTTGCTTTTCTAACTAGGGTTCAAGCTTAGATCGTAATAATAATAAAATAATAATAATAATAATAATAATAATAATAATAATAATAATAATAATCATCATCATCGTCATAATAATAATAATAATAATAATAATAATAATAATAATAATAATAACTGGGTGAGCTGTGCCATCGACCAATGGACACAAGACCAAGGCATTGAGCAACCAAATTTATATAAAAGCAAAGCCAATAATATATACATCCTGTCGACTTATATGAAAAAATCTGGATATCCTCATATTTTCTGGATGTCTTGCTTATAAGCACTAGTTTTCTGACTAATCCTGATATCTATAGTTATAAGGTAAAAGAAATTATAATCCTAGGCTACCTGGCTTATGATCACATACTAGGAGATAATATATAATAAATTCTTTTACTGTCGTTGTATATATTTTGTTAAGAAGATTAAGAATTGTAAGTTTCATTTAATACGAACGCCCATCAAGATGTCTTTATGAAGAGTTTTTTTTTATTCTTCTTCTTCCTTTTGTATTTTATTCTTGCTCCCAATATTATCGTTAACCCTTAAACATTTGCTCCCACTCTTACTTTATATTTTCTTTACCGAAACATCGAGAGAGATATTTTAAACTAAATAAACTCGTTGACAGGGTTCGTGATGTCACAGCGTAAAAACCCACAGCAAAGCCTTATGCCGGCGTATGGTGGTTTTTCCCTCAAACTATCTGTGTCGAGATAAACTATTAAACTGGTTTTGAATATAATTTCAATACTGCTGACTTGAATGCAGCTTTTATCTCTCAGTAATAATGCAAGTGTGTTAATTTTAAGGTGTATGCCCATCACATCAGCCCATTGCTAATTTCTTATTTAAACTAACAATATTTAGCAAGCCAGAGTAGGTAGGATTATTGTACATGTATATTCCCTTAGAGCAGCAAGATTTCTCTAAGTATTTTGTACAAAATCCTGCCTCCGTCCCAGTCCTTACAACAATACATTACTCTGCCCTAAAGTCCCGATATGGCACCTCCACTGAGTTATCCTATGCCCAACGACCGTCACCTGAAGACAAGTGAACCTACATGACCCAAGCGTCCCCCCATTTGTACAGGAGCCATAGTTGTGACCGGCTGACCGACCTGGTTAGTAAATCTGTGCACGTCTGGCTCATGCCTCCCCCACTCCCCCCTCCAACTTGACTTCCATCAGGATCTGTTGGCTGGAGATAGGGAAAAAGATAAGCCTGGGAAACCCTATCTACCAGAAGCAAGGATTCCAAGGGTGGGCCAGTCAAGGGTGCAAACTGCGCAAACTACTGGTCAACAGAAGTCTAATCAAACAAGCTGTAACAGCCATTTGAGGACCAGGGCTGTTCTCCAAGTAAGGAGTGCAGGTAAAAACACGTTCCAACTGGTTTTCCCCTATTTTAGCATAGGTTAATTTTTTACTAGATTTAGGTTTAGCTGGCTTTTTACATATTTCGGTCTGTGTGCGAGGGATTGTGTGTACAGGTTTTGCATATAATTTTGCTTCAGAGACTAGTACAGTTTTGGGTCACAGGACCACGTGTCCGACCCCATCTCATTAATTATTCCATGAGACCTCGAGTCATGCATATTTTTATTGCCTTTCATTTGGATTTCTTTTGTTAAATTTTGTTTGATCCTCTTTACTTGATGTTAAGATATCCGGTTTCTTCAATGTAAATTTTTATAATAAACCAAGAATAAGTTAATTACCCCTTCGTATTTTTACTCCAACATTTATTTGATATCATCTATTATGAATATATAAACTCGTGGCAGTATACCTGATATATTGGAAGGAGTAATTAAGTCTAAGTAACTTATGAGTAATAGTGTGTGACTTAGTATTTAATCTCAATGCTTCGAAGGTAAAGATCCATATCTTTAACTTTTACTTTACAATACATCACTGTGACGGAGCTGAAACAGAGCGTAAGAGTGTAGATGACCTTAGACCTGACAAAGATAGAGTAGGCCATCAAATCACTTTTATTTTACGTGTGGAGTTTTCAGGCCTCTAGACAGAGTGCAGTTATTTTGCATTTAGAGTGAAGGTTCGTGAACAACGTCATCAAAGTTTTTAACAGGGTGTTTGTGCCTTGAGTGATAGCGCTCCTCTTCCTCCCCTGCCGATCTTTGCTAAACCGATGTAGGGAGACTTTCCCGGAACAAGTTCCCACTCAACAATTAAATAAAAACAAAACAATTCCTCCACAGTCATAAGTAAATCGTGTGAATTGAACATTAGATTTGTTCCTATCTAAATAGCCTAAAGAAAGTTTATTTATCTCTTTCTTTCCTTTCTTCACTGATATTTTTCCCTGTTTGAGTACGTGGGCTAGTAGAATCCTGCTTTACCAACTAGGGTTGTAGCGGGCTCCAATTGAATAGATTATTTGAATAGATGTTCGTATGCTAAAGGAAGGTCTTTTAACGCTTATTTTCCTCATAATAGTTCAAGGTTGTTTACTAAGGGGTTGTTAGCCCCTTCCTTCAAATCCAGAAATATATAATCTGCATGTATCAAGTAAACAAACAAGAAAAACATAGTTTATATGAATATATTCTCCTTTCTGTAATTTTTTGAGTAAATTTTAAGTGTTTGGCTTACTTATACATCCTGTCTTGACACTTACTGAAACTTACAGCATAATCACAAAATAAACATTTTAAATATATAAACGAGCATACAAAGAAATACGGTTCATATACTGTAAGTTTATGAGAACCTTTGTTTAGAATACCATGAAATATAGGGAAAACGAAAAGCCTTTTCTTGGAATTTACAAAAAAATGGTAAATAGGATATATAGGGGGTACTAATCTATTGTTCAGACCTCAAATTATTAAAGAAAAGTATAGTCTATTACTTAAATATGTATCACGTTAAAAACAATAGTTGCTTAAGGGACCGGATGCACTTACGTAAATATGAAAAAGGACATTTCAGCAATAAAACTAATGGTTTTCATTAAAAGTATTATTCTAAACATAGAATATAGATGTTCTTCCGGCCAAAAAAGCAATAATCTGAATTTCCAAAATATATTCTCACAAATAAATTGGACTGGCGTTTTTATTTATATTTCTCATATTTGCTATTTTGAATTAGTCAAGATACGTTAGAACAATGGAATGAATATGATGCTAAAGTGAAGTCGATGATAAAAGACTTTTGTACAAGTTTACTTCATGGGCATAAACTCTCTCTCTCTCTCTCTCTCTCTCTCTCTCTCTCTCTCTCTCTCTCTCTCTCTCTCTCTCTCTCTGTGTGTAACCAACAGTATGTTATTTTCATTTCACAACATAATGATCATAGAGGAATAGGCCTAAACCTTTTATTTTGGCGAACGAAACCCATACTGCCCTTTTTGTTCTTGTCTAGAAGTAGTTTGGGTTGTGAAAGGTCTAGTTATGACTTGGGTGAATGATGTTGAAAAAGGAGACATATGTTCTTCATGGTCTATAGGTCCACGTCAGACTTCACTTATCCGCTCGTAACTTACATTATTCTCTCTCTCTCTCTCTCTCTCTCTCTCTCTCTCTCTCTCTCTCTCTCTCTCTCTCTCTCTCTCTCTCTCTCTCTCTCATATTCCATTTAATGTATACTAGATCCCCCTCTGTCTTCGTTCGAACTTCTATATATATATATATATATATATATATATATATATATATAATATATATATATATATATATATATATATATATATATATATATATATATATATATATATATATATACATTTCAACAATAGTAATTCATACTACTACTATCAACCTCACTGCTTGTAATTTTACTTCCATTCTATTCCATCGATTCAACGCAGATTTTATGAAAATATGATAGTTAAGATGATTAAGATTTAGGAATATAAGTGAAAAAAAATCATTTAGTTTTGTCATACAGTTTTGGAACCTTTTTGAGGGTGTAAGCGGTTCCTTAAAGTGTGGAACCACAACGTCTATGCTTAGTGACGTCACTTGCTATTTTACTGTTCTCTCTGGCAACAAGGAACTGCGGTATATTGAATTTTTATGTACAATTCTGTTTCCCATTACTGTGAAGTTAAGGGTTTGATTGATGCGCAGTTTCATTGATATCAAAATAATTCCTTAGTTAAAGTGGTCTGTCTAAATGTGGAACTGTTAAGCTTGCTGCACACCGAACCCTCAGAACAGAATAGAAACGACGTCCAGCGCGCACACTGAGCCAGAAGCCACAGAACGGAACCAACGCAGAATTTTAAATAAACGAAGGAAGTTTTCCTTAATCATAACTAAGTTTTTATTTAATTGATGTTACAATGATTAGATATTCTGTATATCAATTTTTTATCGAATCTGTACGAATGCATGCTTTCGATTTCTATTGGACGTTTCGGTTATGTTCGGGAGCGTACGTTCGGGCTCAGTGTGCGACAAGCTTTAGAAATTTATTCTTTAACCTAGGCCTATGTATTTCTTCCAGACCTAGCAACTTCATGACAGACGAGGCCTACCGTAGTTGTAGGCCTACAAATTTGCTTAAGGTGTATCTTTGAATATTTTTAGACATGATTAAAAAGAATATTTTTAGACTTGATTAAAAAGGGCAAGAAAGCAAATGACGAAAACAAATTTACGAAATCGGTTTCCAAACGAACCGCTCTGGCTATTTATGTAGTTTTGGCATTCTATGTTGATATAAACTACTCCTATTTATGTTTTCTCAACTCCTGTGTCTAAGAATTAAAGAAAGACTACACCAAGGAATTAGAATTTCATTTTCAGGAATTATCAGAGAATAGAATTCTGGCGATTTCATCATTCACAGAAAATATGTGCAATAGGTGCGAAAATGACAGGACATGTTTCTTAGCCTGAGCCTGTTTACCTAAGCTACCTTCACCTTACCTATGTCAACATATCATACCCTCACCTTCCTGCCCTTACCATATCTTACCTTATCTACCCATACCTAGGCTACCTTTAGCTTACCTACCCATTCTGTGCATACCAATTCCTTGCCTACCTTCTCGTTATCTAACCTTACCTTACCTCACAGTACATAACCTTACCTTACCTTACCCACCAACACCTTACCTAACCGACACCGACACCGAACCTTACCTTACCTAACTTTTTTTACCTTACCTACTAACACCATATCTAACCTTACCTATCGACACCATGCCCTAACTCTACCTTACCTACCAACACCTTACCTAACATTACCTTACCCACCAACACCTTACCTAACTTTACCTTACCTGACTTTACTTAACCAGACCTACCAACACCTTGCCTACTAATTCCTTACCTAACTTTACCATACCTACCAACACCTTACCTGACTTTACCTTACCTAACCTTACCTTACCCAGCAACACCTTACCTAGATTTACCTTACACAAACCTACCTTATCCAAACTTACCTTACCCAAACTTACCTAACCTACACTCTTACTTAACCTAATATTACCATACACGCCCTTGCTGTACCTACACTTACCTAACCTGATACTACCATACATGCCCATACCTTTACTACCCTTACCTTACCTTACCTATCATTATTTTACCTACTCATACTTTAACTGCACTTATCTTACCTACCCTTAACTACCTATACTTTACCTGCCCCTACCTTACTTATCATCACCTTATCTACCCATATTTTACCTATTATTACATTAACTACCCATACTTTACCTGCCTCTACCTTACCTACTCTTACCTTACCGGCATTTTCCATACCCACAAGCTTAATGTTACCTAGTAATACCTTACATACAATTTACCTGCCTATACGTTATCTATTTTACCTTATCTATTCATACCATACTTAACCTTACGCCTTATCTACCTTTATCTCACCGACCCGTACCTTACCCATCCTCACCTTATCTGACCTTGCCTATCCTATCCTTATCTTACCTATCCTTACCTTACCTTGCCTATCTTATCCTTACCTCGCCTACCCTTACCTTACCTTAAATATCCTATCCTTACCTTGCCTATCCTTACCTTACCATACATTACCTTACCTATCCTTACCTTACCTTAGCTCACCTTACCTTAGCTTACCTTACAAATTGATTTAGCTTACCTTAGATTACCTTACAAATTAATTTAGCTTCCCTTAGCTTACCTTACCTTACTTTATTTTAACTTACCTTAGCTTACCTTAAGTTATCTACTTTCATCTTACCTGCCCTTACCTTACCTACTCTAACCCTGTATTCTCTTCTGTTCGTCAACCTTTAATCCTATTATCTCACCTGTTATCATATAACCTTAGCTTAGCTACCTTAGCTTATTTCTGCTTAGATTAGCTCTGCTTACCTCAACTTTCCTTACCTTACCTTGCTTTACCTTACATCATCTTACCTTACCTTACCTTACCCTACCTTCCATAACCTTACATTACTTTACCTTACCTTGCCTTACCTTACAATGTCATATTAGCTTTTTATTCCTTAAACACTAACCTGCAAGGTCCTCTAATTCCTGTCTAGCCTCGTGTGATCCACAACCTTAGCTGGTCTACAGCTTTGGGCAAAGAGAGATAAAAGAAAAACCCAAGACTCATTTAAAAATTAGTTTAAGAACCACCACCAATTATGATCATATTGCGTTTAAAGATATTCTAGTTTTTCCAAAAAGAGTTTATTTGAATTTTTTGTGTAACTGTTGATTGTTTAAGTGATATCGATAGAAAACAATTTATGTCAAATTGGATTTTACTTAATTGTACTGTATTAAGGAATGTAATGGTATGATACTTTAATATCATGGTAAATATGTTTTTTATAGAGGCAATTATGGAATATAGAGATACATTCTTTAGGCAGAAATAAAAGGAAATATTTTAAGCTTCACATTTTCTTTATATGATTATCCATGAGGTAAAACAGTTGTTAACATAAATTAATATATCAATGTTTTCTTATCGGGATTGACCATTATAGTTATGCAAATTTATTTAAAAGCAAAAGAGGCATAAACAGATCCAAAACCTGCTTGATGTTGCTAATTTATACTCCCAACCAACTATGGGAAGTGGACTCCAAGTAGTACTTGCCCAAGCTACAGAAAAAAAAACTCAGCCTTTGATTTCTCAGACTTAAGGTAAGGAAATATGTAAGATTGTAAATTTGATTAATGTTTTATTTAAAGCTTTGTATCTGGGAAGGTATGATAAGTTAGGTTAAGGAAAAGGGAAGGGAGTCACCAACGGACGGTTAGTAATTTTAAGTGTGTTAGGCTAGGACACATTCCATTACTCCCCAAATTCTATTTTCCCCCATTGGGAAAATCCCCAGTTGTTCCTGCACAAATACAAACCCTTCGCTATTTACAGGGGTATTACTTTCTGCAAATCTGAAAGATGAGCCATAATAAATTTTTAGTAAGGGATAACTACCTCAACCGCTAATTAGCGGATCCCACTCACTCACACTCCTGGGCTGAGTACCCACTTTGCTTTCTGGCTCTCTCCCGCTTTGACTTGCTTTGATAATTCCATTTCTTTTCAGATTGTGTGTGCGTGTGGTGTCCCATGTGTACCTGTCCTGGTCCAAATGGCCGCTCATCTCATCTGTTGAAACAGATCCTCACCTGCTGTATGATGCTTGCGTAGGCCGCCGGTGTCTCAGGGAAGACACTTCAAATGAGCGTAGGGTGTGGTCTTCCTCTGAGGGGGAGAGGTTAGCGCAACGAAAGAAGAAGGCCAAACGTGATTTTTCTCTATCAGGGTCTTCCTTGAAGTAAAAAAAACTACGGTCTTCTTCCAACCCCCGATCTCTTTCCGACGCTGCTGCTCCAACAATCCCTTCCGGGGATCGTCCGAGTAGATGTGCGGACCGTAACACTCCAGCTCAACCTTATGGGCAAGGGGATGGCACTGCCTCCCCTAGTAAGTCGCCTCCGCCCCAACCCCCCAGAAGCGCTTGTTTGATTTCTGATCTTATGTCTTTTTGGCATCACTGGGCATTTATGGTCCCCTTTCGAAGGACGTTCTCTTTGACCTCCTTCAATTGAGTGCGGGATGGAGAGTCTTCTCCTCCCTTCGCTGAGGTTGATCCTCCTTCTGCGGGCGCAGGCGCTGCAGCCCATTGATCAGACTTCTGTTCTCCTGAGATCAACACTGAAGGCTTTGTTAACTCCCCTGCGGTGGTGGAGGAACAGAGTCCAAGGCAGGGTTGCCCTTCGGGGGAACGTCTCTCTCGTTCATGAGAGAAGACCGCTACCAGGCAGCGGATACATTCCGGTGACACTTCTCCGCCTAGGGCGGATGTAGAACGTCGCTGTAAACGTATTTGGCCTTCGGGTGATCCAGCCTCCCCCTCGGGAGATGTAGAGCTTGAGCAGACTCCCACTTGGGTGGGGAGTCCGTCAGCTGGAAGAGTTTGTGACCCCTCTCCATCTGGGTAATGCGAAGGGTTTGTGTTTGTGCAGGAACAAATGGCTAATTTGTTAAATAATTTGGATTTTTCCCAGCATAAAAACCTGAGTATTTATACAAATTGGATCACCAACCTGTCCCCCAAGAAGTCCTGCCAGAAAGCAAAAGTGGTTATTTACCCCAGGTGTGTGAGTGAGCCACCCCAACCCACTAACTAGCGATTGAGGTACATATCCCTCACTAAAAATCATCTCTAAGGTTGTATGCTAGGAAAAATACAAATCATGTAACAAATTTGTTATATTCCAATGGAACGCATATGGCATATACATTCTTTTAACAAGTATTGGTTTGAATTTCACATATTTGCCATTAATACATGGTTAGATGCAATTTTTTTTCTGTCCCACCACCCAAATCTTATTTCCCAGAAGGATTCCTCGCTATTGTTTTATTTATATCAAACATGATGCAGATGACTTTACTGTACCTTTAAGTGTCACTTCCATATGCAAGTTTTCTTGCATGAAAGGAACAGTTTGATATATCTATGGTGAGGAAGGAATAAGACTTTTCTTACTATGGTAATGACAAAAATTACGTAATCATTATGAAGGCAGTATTTAGTATTTAGCAAAAATATGATATGCATAATTCCTTTGTATTGTGAGATTAGGCCCTGACAACTCAATGACATTGTGAGGGGACCATTCAGTACCGAAGCACAATTGAGGAAGGAGACCGAAAGGTTGTATTATGAAGTTAAAGTTCATAGAGACTGAACATCCAGCTGAAAGAAAAATGAGGAGGGGTTAACTAGAAGGCTCAGGTCCTAGTTACTCAGTGACCAGGTTGAATAGTGGCGTTACATAATCCAGTGTCACGGAACAGAGGCTTGGCTCCCTGGAGCAACAGTTTTGGTCCCCAGCTATCATATTGGCTGAGTTGACTAGAATGAGCCTCATATTTCTACCCCACTGGTATACGGGCCCAGCTTTATTCCTCGGACCCTGGGACTGAGGCCAGAAGCCCATGTGAAGGTTCCACGCCTCGGCCCCCAGGACTGGTACTCGGGTAGGATATGTCAGTATAATCCCTATTTCGGCTTTGGGGACTGATGGACGGGGCTGGAGCGTTGACAGTGTCATAGCCCCTACCCTCTGATACCCGACTACCTCGATAGCCGTGATGAACCAGTGTAGACCCCATGTTTCTGCCCCCTAGAGGCACTGCACAGGGTTGGCGCCGTGATCCGGTGTCAGAGCCCTCTGGCATGACCCGTCTGGGTCGTGTCTTGAATTCCAAGACTAAGTTGGTATCAATTTGAAGGACTCAGGATTGTATAACATTGCCAGTCTAGATGAAGGGCACCAACCTATTCCCACCTTACAGGTAAATCTCTCTCTCTCTCTCTCTCTCTCTCTCTCTCTCTCTCTCTCTCTCTCTATTTGGAAGAGAGAGGTACCTTTAGCTTCTGTACTTATGTTCTGTCTCATACTAAATTGTATGATGCTCTTTGTTCTATCTATGTTTAAATCAATTATGCTATCAAGAGGCGTCATAGGAAAAGAAAAATTGTATAATTCAGTCGTCACGCTAATTAGCCCACAAACCATTGATAATTTGTATTTGAAAAGCTATTCATTATTACGAATTAAATTAGAATTACAAACTGTTTATATGTGTAGTTGAAAGAATCTGGTCTCGGTATATCAAATGCCTTAATTGTGTATTATTAAAGCTACCTTTTTGCTATTTGAATCTTTGACAACTTCACATCTGTTACCTTGAGAAATACAGAAAGCAGCATCATGATGCAGAGGTAGTTAAAAAGAATGAATTACCTCCATCTTATTTCAATGTCTCCCTTTCTCATTCATGAAATGAATAGATTATGCAACAGGTTATCTTTGGCTTCAATCGCTAGATTTTAATTAGCCAGTGAGCCTTTAGACAAAGGAAGAGATTTTTGCTTGATATACCCAGTCTCAATCTCTAGTCAACTGTCTACATCACTGTTGTGCTGTCACTTTTTTGTACTGGCTCTGCCCATCGAGGGAAACTGCCGTCATTACATCAAGCAATGTATTAATGGTTTACACAGTTAACCTGTGGCCCCTACCGACGTCCTCTTTTTATCATTCTACCTAGCATTCTTTCCAACTACCCTTCTTGTAACCTTCTGTCCAGCCTCTATCAACTTTTATTTTCTGGCTGAATGGCCTTCTTGACACAGCAATGTGCCATATGACTAACCTTCAGTGAATCATACTAATGTACTACCTACTTTGTTTACCTGTTGGAAGATATCAATGGAAAAATCACATCAAAAGATTTACATCTCTTCTCGACCAATTCATATTTATGGGCTGTGCCAGGGAACAATTAGTTTACAATACATTGATAGCATGGACAAGGCCAATTACATAGCTAAGGAGATTTTTTCTATTTCATTTGTAGGTTTCTACTCCGGCCACTCTAAAAATATAAAGCATGAAGTTTTTTCCTCCATGTACCTTA
>NC_090756.1:35788746-35791246 GCF_036898095.1 Palaemon carinicauda | reverse complement strand
TTAGTCACTGTCTATATGAGCTTGCCGACCAGGGTTCGATTCCCGGCCGGAGCCAAGCTCTTGTCCTTGTGAGATTTTGCCTGGGTCTGTGATCCCGAAGTTGTTAAGAGAATCCAGACATTAATATATCAAAAATATATATGGCTTATTTGAATATGAAAAACACGTAAAAATGTGCAAAATTTATCATTAATTGAATGCCAAGTAACAAACTACCAATTAGCTACGATGGTGGAGATGGGTTGATTTCAATTCTAAGTACAAAATACCCGAATTCGACAGGTATAAGGACAGTAGAATTGTCATTGACTTTTATCTTTGTTCGTGGCCAAGTGGGTTAGTCACTGTCTATATAAGCTTGCCGACCAGGGTTCGATTCCCGGCCGGAGCCAAGCTCTTGTCTTTGTGAGATTTCGCCTGGGTCTGTGATCCCGAGGTTGTTAAGAGAATCCAGACATTAATATATCAAAAATATATATGGCTTATTTGAATATGAAAAACACGTAAAAATGTGCAAAATTTATCATTAATTGAATGCCAAGTAACAAACTACCAATTAGCTACGATGGTGAAGATAGGTTGATTTCAATTCTAAGTACAAAATACCTGAATTCGACAGGTATAAGGACAGTAGAATTGTCATTGACTTTTATCTTTGTTCGTGGCCAAGTGGGTTAGTCACTGTCTATATAAGCTTGCCGACCAGGGTTCGATTCCCGGCCGGAGCCAAGCTCTTGTCTTTGTGAGATTTCGCCTGGGTCTGTGATCCCGAGGTTGTTAAGAGAATCCAGACATTAATATATCAAAAATATATATGGCTTATTTGAATATGAAAAACACGTAAAAATGTGCAAAATTTATCATTAATTGAATGCCAAGTAACAAACTACCAATTAGCTACGATGGTGAAGATGGGTTGATTTCAATTCTAAGTACAAAATACCTGAATTCGACAGGTATAAGGACAGTAGAATTGTCATTGACTTTTATCTTTGTTCGTGGCCAAGTGGGTTAGTCACTGTCTATATAAGCTTGCCGACCAGGGTTCGATTCCCGGCCGGAGCCAAGCTCTTGTCTTTGTGAGATTTCGCCTGGGTCTGTGATCCCGAGGTTGTTAAGAGAATCCAGACATTAATATATCAAAAATATATATGGCTTATTTGAATATATATATATATATATATATGTGTGTGTGTGTATGTGTTTATATGCGTGGTTTTTTTCAATTAGAGTTTACTGAAAGATTGTAAAAAGCATATCAAACACAGATTAAGTTCAGTATTATTTGGAAATCAAATCACTTGAAATTACACATAAAAATCAGGCTATACATATGTTTAGTAAGATTTGTGTTACTGTATGGAAATGAGATGTGGTACCACAATGAATTACTATCCAACAGATATTGTAGATTTTAAAACAAAGCCCTAAGAAGAATATTGGGAGTTGAATGGCAGAACAGGATTAGAAATGAAGCTATAAGAAAAATTACACGAGTGCCATCTATGGATGAGATCATGCTGAGGGGTAGATGAAGACGGTTTGGGCATGCTCTTCGCACTCCCCAAGAGATATTAGATAAACAAACTCTTAAGTGGGCTCCACAAGGGACTAGAAAAGTTAGACGGCCCAGGCCTACTGTACATGGCTGGGGAGTATGAGGTGTGGAGTAGGAGAGGATGAATGAAGAACTATTGATTTAAAAGCCCAAGACAGAGACGACTGACGAAATCTAACTGAGACCCTTTTGCATTAGTAGGCGTAAGAGGAGATGAGAATGAAAATGATGATATATACATATATACACACAAATATTTATATATATATATATATATATATATATATATATATATATATATATATATATATATATATATATATATATATATATATATATATATATTCATATATATAAATATATATATTTATATATAAATATATATGTACATATGAATATATATATATATATATATATATATATATATATATATATATATATATATATATATATATATATATATATATATATATATATATATATATATATATATGTATATATATATATATATATATATATATATATATATATATATATATATATATATATATATATATATATATATATATTATATCTATCTATCTATATATATATATATATATATATATATATATATATATATATATATATATATATATATATATATATATATATATTCATATGTACATATATATTTATATATAAATACATATATTTATATATATGTATATATATATATATATATATATATATATATATATATATATATATATATATATATATATATATATATATATATATATATATATATATATATATATATATATAGACGCACACAGTTTTTAGTTTATTTTCTTGTTCTTGTGATAGACGTTTAGACTTTGTACAGCAGACCTTTGAACCTTCAATTGGCTAATTAATCTTCGTTACCTATGTTTAAGACTAACTCGTGGATATAGTCAA
>NC_090756.1:35778746-35783746 GCF_036898095.1 Palaemon carinicauda | reverse complement strand
TAGAGAGGGCCACTATTTCACTAACTCTAGCCCCTGAGGCTATAGCGAACAGAAAAATAACCTTTTTGGTTAGGTCCTTAAGGGAACAATTTTCATTGTTCAAGGATGAGGCATAATGTAGGACCTTGTCCAAAGACCAAGAGATGCCTTCGGGATCTTATTAAAGATCTCGTTCGCCAAGTCTACTTAAAAGGCATATAGAAGAGGTCTAGTCAAGGCTGACTTGCACGTAGTTATCGTGTTGGCCGCCAAACCCTGGTTATGAAGATGGATAAAGAAGGACATGCAGAAGTTCATTGAAATCTCTCTCGGTCCTTTTGCTTTTACGAAAGGAACGCACTTTTTCCATAATGACTCATATTGTCTTCTAGTTGACTTAGACTTATATTCCTCTAAGAATTTTATATTGCCTTTTGAGATCCCAAATATTTTCTTAACCGCTAGGGCAAGAAAATCATGCAATGAAAGGTTTGGGTTCTCTATAATAAATTGAAGGCAACTAATCTCTGAACCTTCTGGAGTTGTCCCGCCCGGAAGGATCTCAGCATGTTGAGGATTCTCAGCAGGTAATTGGACGGGATGAACTAGAAATCCTAAGTCTATCCCTTCCATTTCAGAGATAAGATGTTTATCATTTAAATTAGAGGATCCTAGTATGGGGCTACATATCAAGGTAGTTCCTTGACAGCGCTCGTAATGAAGAGGTCGGATTGCAGTTCGGGGACTTATTCCTATCTGAGAGAGAATAGGTCTGCGTCCGTGGACCATTCTAACTCTATCGGCCTGAGCCTGAGTAGAGCATCCGCTATCACATTGCGGATTGGTTGTATGTGAACTGCTGACAGGTGCCATCCCTTTAGGTAAGGGATGGCTAACTACACTTAAACTGTATGAGACCTTTCCTTGCATCGTCGATTGCAGCGTCTCGTTATCGCTTCGGAGTCCCAGATCAGCTGTAGACAATCTGATTAGCTTGGAGAGAGTTTCCCTGCTCATGACTGGACCAACATGGTCTTGGGATTTTTGGGCTTTGACCTTTGTTAGGGAAGCGATTAAGGAAGAACCGCTATCGGTCTTTTTAGGCCTCTTCGAGCATTTGATGCTTGTTTTTTCCAGGTTCCTAGCACATCTTACCACCGTGCTCTTAGCACAGGGCATACCTTTATTGCGAACTGGAGAGCAAACAGGGTTCCTCCCAGATCTCGTTTTAGGAATCTGAAATTTATCTTTCATCCACGATGTTCCGGGGACCGGATCATTTCTTCGGATGTTCATAGACCAGCCACCTTGGGTGCTGCCAACCCCAGCTTCTTGTCCAGGCACAATGTTGCCTGAACCTTTCTTAGGCTTAAATATTGCATGACTGTGTCTGCCAATTTCATGAAGGCAGCTAAGACTCCGTCTAGTCTGACGAGTATCTTCCCTAGGAAGTACGTTACTTTGTGTAACCTGAACCCTATATAGGAGGCCAAAGGGTGATTGACTGGAAGCTGCCGATAGATGACTTTCAGGTCTGGTAAGACTATAGGCACCCTTTTCTGCAGTGGGGTCCTTATGTTCAGGAGGATAAACCTCCTGGACTCGTTGTTCCATTTGGACTTGTTGAGTGGGGATAAGTCCTGAATGACTCTGAATATTCTTGAGTCCTTCTCGTAAACACACAACGTCCTTCCCTGGAATTCGGTGGACTAAAGTTTCCTTACCACCTGTATGCTCTAGAGCTCTCAGGTAAACTCCTCCAGGAGGGTTTTGGATAATCGGAGGAGTAGAGGAAATGGTGGTAGAGATATCTCCACCTCTCAACTTAGTCCCATCTTGATTAGGCCATGGACCCAAGGATCGAAGGTCCAGCGATCCTAAAGGAATCTCCCTCCTACTAGAAGCATTCCTATGCTTCGACTGATCAGTAGGAATAATTTTTTGACCATCTGTCTGTGATGTCTCGGTCACTACAACTGTGGATCGTTGTTGAACCGCTCGAAATGGATGTCCAGACCTCTCCATCTTCCTCTTAGGTTGGGGACCCACAACCTTATAAGATTCTCTTTTTGAAAGGATGCCCCACTTTTGGAGAAGTCCTACTTTCTCCTCAGAGGCGTTCTTCATCGCTTCCTTGACTACCTCGTCGGGAAAGAGGTCTTTACCCCAGATGTTGGAAGATATTAGCTTTCTTGTATCGTGTTTCGCTGTTGCGTTAGCTAACACAAACTCCCTACATGATCTTCTAGCCTTTATAAAGGCATAAAGGTCTTTTACCAAAGTAGCCATATGAATTTTGGCTAAAACCTTAAGCATGTCTGGGGTATCTTGATAAGCCAAACAGAACTCTATGTAGTTCTGTAGCGATAAGGAGGCTGCAAGTCTCTCCTTTGTTTCTTGTTCGCCCTGTAAGAGAAACTCAGATAATTTTGGAAGATTTTCCTAAAATTGTCGACTGGCAATATCCACCTCAAGTCTTCCTACTGAAAAGGTGAAATGGGCCTCCTTCCAGTTCTTCTCCTGTCTGGGAAATGCTATTGACAGAGGCTCGCACTCTTTGAGTGTAGGACACGGTTTACCTGTCTCTATTGCCTCAGTGACATATTTGAAAGCCTTCTCCGTAAAGGGGAATGAAATTAAAGCAGGAGCAAGGAAGGAAGAGTGATTGTTACCCGATGTGGATACCTTCGACACCGAGTAACCCGCCTTTTCTATGCAGCTTGATAGGATAGCCTGTGCTTTATCATTGTCGAGAATCATAACCTCCTTTGATTCCGTTCATTTTCCTGATGTTGATTCATCCTTCAGTCTAATGAAACAGTTCGGGAAAGTGTCAAAGCTTGGCCAAAACTGGATTTTGTCCAAAGGAACAGCACCCATCTCCTCCGAGATGTAGAGTTTGCCGTTTAAAATCGGCACTAGCTCCGCAAACCTCCAGGGATTGGATGTGGAGCATGTCAGAAGGTCTTGATCTATGAGTCTTTTGTACGACCCGTTAGGAGCAACAAGTGGAGCTTTGCCAAAATTAACCTTGCATTTCGTTTCCTGCTTTGTGCTCTGTTTGCACAAATTTTCTACTAGATTCTTGTCTAGGGCCCATAACTGGTTCATTCCATCTAAAAGAGGGATAGAAGGTGGAGATATCGATGTCGTTGGCTCATGAGCCTGTTGGGACGGAGGCAAATCCAACCCGACATTCTCCCCTTCTTCCCGTGGGCACTTTTTGCCCTCCTTCCCAAAGGTTATCTGGCCATCGGGAAACGTACCTCGTGTCTGGGGTACCACTATTTCCTTATTCGCTGTTGGAAATGGTAACATACGCATCTTGTCATTAGGCAGGTAAGGTCCCGGAGAGATTATCTGAAAGCCTCTCACCCAGTTGCGTAGTTTGAAACGAGCTGCATCCCTAGTTTCCACCGACCTGGAATTCTCGAAACCTTCGGACAATAGGGCCCGACATACTTTTGCAGGCCTGCAGGTTCCCGTACTGCAGGTGACCGGAAATAAGATTGCAGGGGGCATGAAACCTGCAGGCATTATGTCCGTAAAAACACTTACTCTTAGTTTTGCAGAAGACTGCAACACATGACATCTGGCGTTCCTCCTTTAAAGAAAGGAAAACAAAATGAGTATACGATTGATTAACTCACTGATAATCAATAAATCAAAAGTCATATCTTGACAGAATAGCTTAGGATAGCAAGCTATAAAGGGATAGTATGAGACATGAACTTGTGTATCCCTTGCAAGCAAATGCTGGTACCTCCCCTCAAAATTAAGTGATAGGAATTTCCTTTCGAGGGAATTCCAACTGAAAAAGGGTTTTTCTAACCCGTAGGGATAGGGAAGTGCATACTTCACTGTCCCTTTCATACTAAATACTGTGGGGTATGGAAGACCGATTTCTCAGTCAGCTTAATGAAGAAACACTATTCCTTCAATGTAAGAGCAGCTGCAGCATAAGTTCACTTGAGGATACCCAAGATATGCTAGAAATAGTTACTGTATAATCATATCGTAGTTTTCTATTTGCAGTATGCACTATATTGCAATATACTGGCTACTGTATAATTATATATAGTATGGAAAGGAAAAACATATGTTTTTATATATCCCACCCAACTTATTTGCTGTGACCCTCCTTACAAAATTAAAACATAGTTTCCTAATCATGGACACTCGAGGATAAGGGCACTGCCCTTTAAGGATTAGGAGTGTAATCCCCAGTCCTTAAAATTTTAATATTGCAGGGTAATCTGATGACTGATTACTAAACAGAATATTAAAGACTTAAATTCTTTCAATATGAGATTGGGTTCCACAAATATTTGGGTGGGATTTTCAAATATATTGGAAAAGCACTACTAGCATAAAATATACAGAAGCTTTCTATTTAGAGTATATCCTATACTGTAAAATACTAACTACCTGTATAAAGCATGTCGTTAGCATAGCTAGCTAATGCTAGCGCATCTAGCCTTCTAGCTAAAAGAGAGATATCATGGAGAACAGGCTACCCAATACTGTATATATATATATATATATACAGTAAAAGGGATATAAAAGTCTACTATTACTACCTTCTCCAGAAAGAAGGATCAAATGAAAGGGGAGAATATAAAATTCAAACTTCCATCCAGCTACAGTACTGACGCTGGCAAGGATCTGTCTAAACCTTGCCGTCTGGCACCGCTAGTCAGTACTGCCGGCCGGCAGTATTAGTACAGTCGGCGTGCTGCCAGTCGAGCAGGCAACATTCTGTGCCGGCCTGGTAGGTAACACCCCGGCAGTAGCCACAGTTGCTAGCAGTTCAAGAAAGAACTGAAGAACCTTTATAAACAGAAGGGACTTCCCACTTACAGCCAATATGGCCAGCAGCTGCCAGCCGGCAGCTGCCCTAGTTGCCTGCCAGCAGTCACCATGACTGCCGGCCAGCAGCAGCTATGATTGCCGGCCAGCAGCAGTCTCTACTGCCGGCCGGCAGTAGTCTTTACTGCCGGCCGGCAACAAAAATGGCCGGT
>NC_090756.1:35768746-35773746 GCF_036898095.1 Palaemon carinicauda | reverse complement strand
GGCCTTGAGCCTTTCGTTTATCCCTGTGGCGTTACTAAGGGTGAAGTGGCTTACATTGAGTCTTGGGAGAATACCTGTAACTATAGTATTATTGATCTGGTTTCTAGCTGTTTCAACAGTTTTTTTTTTTTCCTAGCCGTTGAACCAAGAGTTCTGTTTGGCCAGCAGTATCCTTTCTTAGGAATAGGTAATTTCCGGTTGCCTAAAAAATTACAGTGGTCTTCTTGTTGGCTGTTATAGTTTTACTGACCACTTCTATCTTCTGTGCGTTGGCACCTGGATAGGACCTGACCTTTGTCCTCTTTTTGAGGCGAAAGTGCTCCTCTTATTCTTTCACCATGAAGTCTCCAATTAAAAACGGCTCATCTTCCTCTTCCTCTTCTGGGTGGGGGGGGGGGAGATGAACCTGTTTTTGGGGCTAGCTACATTTCAAGGCTGTTGTTGCGTATTTTCGGCCTTAGCTACCATTTCTCTAGTGGGTTTCATTAACTTTCTTTTTCTGTGGATTATTTCCTCTCTAGCTCTGTAATTAATTTTACTTTATTTTGTATTTCTTGGATACTAATCCCATTTTATATCACAGCATCAACGACTTCTTTGTTCCCTACTTCGAACTGTTGGAACTTTCACATGATCTCTACTAACTCTTTCCTTAGTTCTTGGTTTTAATTTTTCAATTTTTCTATTTCCTGTTCCTTCTGACAGAATAGACATACTCTATTACGGTGCAGGTTTGCAGCGCACCCTTCTTTGGAGTCTACGCATCATTTGTTTATTTGGCATTTTGTACATTTCTGCTTAACTTCAGTTTCTGATTCATTTATATTTTCTGTTATATTGTGTAATCCGTGTCTGTTTGGAAATCTCAGCTGATAACTTCTATAATTATAAGCTCTGTGACCACTAGTGTAAAAAGGACGTTGGTGGATAATAGTTACCAACCTGCTGCCTCATTGCTTAATCCTGGGTGACTTTCCATCTTTTCTGTCCTTAACCTCCCAAAAGTCCTCCCAAACCAAAAGTTTAGTCTCCTCAAAGTTAGGCTGTCCCTAACGTGCCGCAAGTACCAACTGACCAGCACAAGGCAGAAGCTTTTCTCTCCAAGATTGACAGCGGAAGGCTAGCGGTTACTGAGATTTCCGAACATCCAAGAACCCCCAGACTCTTATGCACTACCGAGTATTACCAAGAAGCAGCAATTTGGTTTCTTAATTGGCCAGGACTCCAACAAGGCACAAAAGCTATGTCACCCTCATGAGTAGTTGAGCCTATTTCGCTAGGGGTCGGTCACAGGGAGTGGTCAGCTATTACACGTTTGGAATATGCTTTGTGGGGCACTAATAGTTCTATTCCCTTCTTGCGTCCTCTGTCACGCTGCGATTCCTCCGTTCCAGTCTCTCAAAACCTGTGAGTGAATTCCTCGCATTGTTTATAGAAGTTCCAAAGCATCTGCTCTGACGCATGAGGAAGCTGTCAGCTCATTAATGTCTATATGTGTATAGGCTAGTATTAAATAGTTGTCGTACCTAAATATCTACTTTTTCTTTCTTTTTTTTAGAAAAGAGAGATTGAAAGTTGAGAGATTGGATAAAAGGGTTGTCAATGAGAAAAACTAAAATATGAAAATGTAGTAGAGTTAATAGTGGTCCTGTCCCAGTCTGAATGCTCAGAGTTGGTCTTAGCGGAAAGGTTAACTTACCGGGTTGGAGAAAACCTCTCAGCCACCATCACCCGCCACTTCATCGCATCGCGCAAGCTTTCTAACTATAAGAATAAGAATATGCCGGGCCATCGAGAGAGAGAGAGAGAGAGAGAGAGAGAGAGAGAGAGAGAGAGAGAGCATCTATGCTAATTACCTATGATGGGAGCTGTAATAACATCTTTTGTTTTCAGAAACTACAACAACATTTACCAGAGTTTAAAACTGTTCTCAGAACCTCATTATTTTTCCTTTTAGCTGTTTTCTTACAAGACGGCGCTACGAAAAAAATTTGAAATGTCTTATTCCCCGATTCGCCAAACTGTAAACTTCATTACAGTATACCCTGTAGCTTCTTCGTAGTCTTAATTGCGCTAAAGTGGTGTTCCAAATATTCCAAACTCTTGGTAATTAATCTTGTGCATTTTTTTCATGTTTTTTTTACATTAATGAAAAGATTGTATCTTTTAATGCCAGCATAGGTTTGAGAATAGATTTTTTATTAGATTGTTTTTGGCAGACAATTTCTTATGACAAATAACAGTTCTCGATTTAAATCTTTATAAAAAGATCGAAGTTGATGTACCCTCTCAGTATACAGACATCACATATTAAAAGCTAAACAGGTTTAGAGAAAACGTATATGAAATTCAAGAAGTGAATAAAAATCAAATTCTATTAATAGAATGTCGCTTATGATAATCTTTATTCCTGATTTTAAATTCAAATATTTCATGGATAAATGTATCGAAAAATACTCATCAGATCTGCTTTCACCATTGAATTGAATAACTGAATATTTTCATTTGGATTATTAATGCTTTTAAAGAGGACTACCAATGAAAAATAACATATTCATTACGATAGCGCTAATACATTCTTTGTGAACTGAATATTGAATAATCATTCAATAATTAAATGTTTCCTTTGTAATAGATTTACTTTAGGATTAATGAAGCCTTTTGAAATGATTTTGATTAAATCAATGAAGAAGAAAAGGTGCCACAACAGGAAATGAAATTATTTTAGTGGAAATATGTTCACAAGAGAAAAAATAAACAGAATCTACAAAACATAGTACACGAAAACTTGTAATTATTATTATTATTATTATTATTATTATTATTATTATTATTATTATTATTATTATTATTATCTAAAGGTAAGCTACAATCCTAGTTGGAAAAGCAGGATGCTATAAGCCCAAGCGCTACAACAAGGAAAAATAGACCAATGAGGAAAGAAAATAAATAAACGACAAGAGAAGTAATAAACAATTAAATTTTAACGTGAGAAATTTCTCAAAATAAATAAAAATTAAATAAAAAGATGAATAAATGAGCAAAACATAGGCAGAGATTAATAAGATATCTGGGTTTATCCACAAAAAAGTTAACTTCATTTTGAAGCAAGAGTCATAAATATTAATCTGACATTAACACCATCTAAACACATTGGTCGAAATATAAATATTCGCTCATCATGTATTTTATTAAACATATAGTTATGCTAATAAGTTTGTGCGAGTTTATATACTCTCTCTCTCTCTCTCTCTCTCTCTCTCTCTCTCTCTCTCTCTCTCTCTCTCTCTCTCTCTCTCTCTCTCTCTCTTTATATGTAGACTGATAGATAGTCCAGCTATATAAGTACCTTTCGATAAGGGTAATAAATGAATAATCGTTATTATAATGACATAATACTTTCTATAATCCAAGAGAGAGAGAGAGAGAGAGAGAGAGAGAGAGAGAGAGAGAGAGAGAGAGAGAGAGAGAGAGAGAGAGAGAGAGAGAGAGAGAGAGATGGTGACAACATTATAAAGTAATTGACCAAACTTACTCTTTTAAAGTCTGTAACTATCTTAGATTCATTTGCCACAGAACAAAAAGACAACGAAAAAAGTTTCTTGAAGACCGTAAAAATTAGTCTCTTCTTACGAGCAATTACTGCAAATTCACTCACCTTCCAAGCAATTGGCTCCTTTTTTCTTAGATAATTCACAGAATTAAGAAAATGTGCTGTTTTCAAATTTCAGGAATCGTAAAATATTGAAAATTTTCTAGTTTCTTCATGAATCGATACACTCTGAAAAACCTTTCGATTTTGTAACAAAAAAAAAAAAAAAAAAAAAAAAAAAAAAAAAAAAAAAAAAATCGGCAATAATGAAAGCTCTTCAATTTACCCTTTGTTCTCTTAGATAATTCCCAGAATAAAAGATATCTCCGTTTTTAAAGTTCTGAAATCGTAAATTATCGAAAATCCTGTCGTTTCTTCTTAAACAGACACAATATTAGAAAGCTTTTGATTCTGTCAAAAATTCTGCAGTACTGAAAGCCTAAAAAAAAGAATAGATGTATCTTATTTTAAAACATTTGAAGATATCTATAGGAATATTTGCGTCATTATCAGACAACGTAACGAATTCAAGGAAATTTTATCATATATATAATTTTATAAAGAAATTTACCGGCTATTAACATGTTAATGATTATCCCATTGCTACTGAGACTCTTAGAACAATGTGATCTGTTATAAAACTTATCTTTAGAATTATTTAGTAGGCTTAGTATGTAATGGAAAAGTTTTTTTTTTTTTAATGGCGATATGGTTAGTTTTTATCTTTTTTTGTAGAGATAATAACAAATCTTTATTTTTTCATCAGTTGCTCTCCTCTGTTTTCAAAACTAATTAGTGTAATCTATGAAGCTGTCTGCCTGTCTGTCCGTCTGTCTGTCTGATTAATTATCTTCATAAGTAAAAGAGATCATCGAATAAATTAAAACAAACAAATGATATGGAATAGCAAAACTCATCTTACAAACAACGCTAACAAACTTTGTTAGCAATTTATCTTTGCAACATCCAGAATGTAGAGATTTCTAAAACACTGTGATGTTCACGTACGTTAGTAAGAAGTTACCTGCTCTTCTTTTGTACAATACAAACTTGAAGTTTTGGAAGTTATCATTAAATGGAAGTTTCTTTCGAGATATAGAAGTTGATTCACCAACTGTGGAGTTTTCAGTAATGGTGGGATTCAGATTACAAGAAGCCACACAAAATCACCACAGTTCAAAAAGTACAAAGTTTGAGGGCTGATGATTCGTGGGAGTTAATGCCAGATGTGTATCATCCTCAAGAACTTTGGTGAAGAAATTACTGAAAAATAAAATTGCATACAATTATTACATGGTTTAATTATAGCCGGAGATAAACTAAATTGATTAAAACTTTATATTTGTTTGTGTCTAGTCTAATGAGGATTCGTTTATAGCCATGATTAATTTCAATCGTCAACAACAAC
>NC_090756.1:35726246-35763746 GCF_036898095.1 Palaemon carinicauda | reverse complement strand
ATTTTTCATTTCTTTTTTTTTTTTCTGTTCAACTCAGAAATCTTCAAATTACAATAAACTTAATTCCCCAAATCTCAGATAAGAAATCCTTAATGATCTATCAAAATAATAAATTAGTTTTTCAATATAGGAAAATATAATCCGCACGGATCCTGCCACACCATATTATCAAAAAGATCCTTTGTATGCACCGATCTACCAGCTTAATGTTTCACAGGTGCTTGCAAAGATTTAACAAGTGAATTCTCCGTTGGATCTATGTAACCCCTCATTTCATGCATGCACGTTATGGCATAAATAGCTTGATCACTGGAGAATACTAAAGCACCGGAATCTAATAAAAGCGTCATAAATAAAGCAACATACAATGGCATTTCGCTTTGCTCGTGACCATTATTGTAGGTTTCTCTTTGTTGAAAGACAAGTTGGTAGGCCTTGTCGGTGCTGTCATTCATCGATGATAGAAGATGCCCATGAAAACTGAGGTCCCCCAATTTCCTGTCCAAATTAGATGCCACCGTTAAAGACGACTGCTGGCATTTCATTGCATTCACGATCCTGGAAAGCAGATTCCAAAAATAAAACATTGTACATATATACTTATAATTTCAAAAACCTTTACCTTCTATATCAAAGTTAAATTTCAGCGAAAAATCCCATTTTTTTTTTTTTTTTTTTTTTTTAATGTCTTTGCCGTGTGTAATAAACCTTTTGTTACGTAAACACTCAAAGTTTAACAATAAAGTTTCCCTCGTTAATATCAACAGTCAAGATGGAGAGGACTTTCACTCTGGAATATTCTACTCCAAGAATTTTTACCTCCATTTTATTAATAACCTTTGGTATAAAACACCAAACCTCAAGTTAAAGCATCAATTCCCTCTGTACCGGGACACCAATATTAGAGATTAAAAAACCTCAACATATTTTTAAAAGTAGAAAAACAGTCTTAAGATTGAATAACTCACAAGTCCATAACTCTGAAAAATGTAAGCAAGAATTTACCATTCATCCATGTTAGTTGACAACACTTCAAAAAATCCGCTCTTTTGTACTCTTTCCAAATCTGGCTTTTTACTACCTACTTGCATTAAAATCGAAAATTTTTTATCTGGAACAACGTTCGAACATTGCCAAAGTACTTTACATAATTCTGTCGACTGCCTCCTGCTCCTTCATGTTTAATTTTAAAGATTCATTTGCTGTCCAGTTTCCAACCACTCTTTTCATGATAAAAAAAAAAAAAAATGCGCTGTATTCATCGCTAAAAACTTCAGAATTACTCCAAACCTACTACTGTGGTGTCACAACATATAAATTTCCCAACACCAGAGGCGTCACAATATAACTATTAAATCTGAGGAGTCAATATAGTGGTAAATTTCCTATGTCTGACGCGTCGCAATATAGCGGTAAATTTCTTATGAGGCATCGCAATATATTGATAAGATTGCCTACATCCGAGGCTTCGTAATGTGATAAATTGCCTACATCTGATGCGTCACAATATAGTAATTAACTGCCTACATTTTAGGCGTCACAATAGAGTGATAAACTGCCTACATCTGAGGCGTCACAATATAGCGCTAAACTGCCTACATCTGAGGCATCACAATATAGTGCTAAGCTGCTACAGTACATCTGAGGCGTCACAATATAGTGCTAAGCTGCTACAGTACATCTGAGGCGTCACAATATAGTGATAAACTGCCTACATCTTAGGCGTCACAATATAGTGATAAACTGCCTACACCTTAGGCGTCACAATATAGTGATAAACTGCCTACACCTTAGGCGTCACAATATAGTGATAAACTGCCTACACCTTAGGCGTCACAATATAGTGATAAACTGCCTACACCTTAGGCGTCACAATATAGTGATAAACTGCCTACACCTTAGGCGTCACAATATAGTGATAAACTGCCTACACCTTAGGCGTCACAATATAGTGATAAACTGCCTACATCTTAGGCGTCACAATGAAGTAATAGGTTAAATAAGTCTGATGCAAGTATATAGTTAAAGTAACGACCAAAATAAAAAGAATGAATTTCCGCGTCAAAACGTGATCTCAAGTATAGCATCTGATATTTCCCCATTAAGTTCCCAACTAGCTTTGCTCAATATGTAAAAATACAGAAATACTTTATCGTTTTCATTTTAACAATACCTCTCACGACAAATTTCGTGGAAATTATTTAACAGACAATTCTGTCCCAAAGATATTCGTTAAAATAACGTTTTTGTTAATTCAGAAGGTTTGGCATCTAAACAAGGTCTTTAACGACATAGTTTATCCTAATACTGTAGTTACGAAATTTGCCTTCAGTATTCGTCCTCTGTAAACCTTTCCAAATATAATTTAAGAGTCTGAAAACCAATTATACTTTCTTGTAAATAAATCCAAATCTTGAAGCTTTTAAAGTAAATAGCTAGCATCCAATGCCCCTTCAAAACAACCATCCGCAGCTATGCTATCATCTAAAAATACTTCAATTTTCACTTCCATAGATCTCCAATATCTACAGACTTAAGAACTTTAGTAAAGATGTACCGCCGCTTTCAAAAATATCTAAAGATAATCCATTATAAAAACTTTTTAAATTTTTCCCCAATGAAAAAGATATTGGCAACGTTTTGATAGATTTCTATGCGATAAGCAGACTGTAGACTGATTAAATCCTTAAAAAGTTTGTAATAAAAACCAGCCTTTGCTTACCATTTCCATTCTTGGTCACCGTCAAAGGAATTATTTCTTAGTTTTTCTGATACCAGTGTCACCCATTCTCTTTTAATAAATTCTGATTTGTCCCTTTCTGACCTATTGTTACCCAATCCAACAACCACAGTAACGGTTTTGAAATGGAATTTTGTGATCGCCCTTTTAGACGTCAATGACTATCTTACCGGACCCAATCTAATTCTGTTCAATGTATTGTGAATAACAACAACCAACAGGCGATTAAAAACAATGAAATAAAATAAACGCAATGTTCCAATTTCCTTGTACCAACTGCTAAGTATACGAAATAAAAACAGCTATATTTTCACTTATCTTTTCGATGTCTTTCTTGGTACATTCCCGGGTCCAATGTCAACTCTCGGCCTTTATTGAGCTCTAGACCTCTTCCATCAAAGTTGATATGAATCCACACTTTCCCTCGATCTTTAACTAGCTTGACACTTTCGGCGATGCTGCTCTTTGCGTACCAACTCGTTTCTGCAGCAGTTTTAGATGTTCCTTGTCCTCCAAGTTGATAAACAATCGCATCTAATGCTAACATTTTCGTATCAGTTAACTCAAAATAACGCGATGCTCATTCAAATGGTTTTCCATCATACTTTTACGAGGTGCAGATACTTGTTGAATATTCTGCTGGAAATCGGATAATAGATTGTCCATCACTTCTTGAAACGGTTTCAGCATTCTGATTGCTAGCGTGAAAACACTATTCACATCTGAAGATATATTTGACCCTGCCTGGCGTCCTGGCTAATAAATTCGACTTGCTCTGGCTAGCGTGCGCTAGAAAGTGACCACTTACTAAATACCTCTTCAAACATCGAATAAGTTTCACCCAACACTAGATTCTCATTGGCCACTGCCTACATAACAACTGAACTTAAGTAACAAGATACTTAAAGATCTGCTTACATGTCGTTAGGACAATTATTTTTCGCTATACTTCGTAACGCGAAAAAATGCTATAGTTAGAGATAGTTTGATGAAAAGTGACCCAAGAAAGGTGGTAAATAGTTATTAAGTAATTGAGCAAAATTATTGGAGTTATAATAATTGATTACTTGCTTGCATAAGTGTAATTACGATTGGAGGAAAATTCCTTTCTATTCTATGTAAATCTGGAGATTTCTAGAAGTTGAAAAAAGCAAATTCTTTACTGCCCTAAGTTATCTAACATAGATAAATGTAAACAAAAAACCTACGATTATACTAATAGTCTTACTGGATATCTAAGTCTCTCTCTCTCTCTCTCTCTCTCTCTCTCTCTCTCTCTCTCTCTCTCTCTCTCTCTCTCTCTCTCTCTCTCTCAAGGATTTACCAAACAAAACAAGATATTTAGGTAAAAAAAAAACATATCGTCAACATTGTCCTCTAGTGTTGGAGACTGTCATAGCCTCCGTACCATGGTCTTCCACTGTCTTGATTGAGGGTAAACTTAGGAAAACTATTCTGTCCTTCTCTTCCTCTTGTTTTTCTTATATTTGGATAATCTATTTGAATGTTGTTACTGTTCTTAAAATATGTTACTTTAATTTCTCATTACGTCTCTTGTAGTTTATCTCTTTCCTTATTTCTATTCTTCACTGAGCTATCTTTCCTTGGGTTTAAAGCATCCCTCTTTTCCTAACTAGGACACAGATTGAGTTGTACCAGGGACTCGTGTGTCCAACTTTACTTCAAATAAAGTAATTTCAACGTCAGAGAAGCAATGAGTCGAGTTTAACAGTCAGAAGAGCACGTAAACTGACCAACATATCTTTATAATCTACCGCAGGTTCTATTTCCCCATCTTTTACAGTCAATCTCGAATTTAAGAGTTTTCATACTCCATTTCCTTGGACTCTTATAGTTTCTGCTAACCCATTACCAAGGGATATGAAACTTTTTATGGATATTCTGTGGTCATAAAACCCCGTTTTCTATAACCTTCCTTCTGGTAGACTCCCCTTAACCCCGATGACGTTGGTTTACGTCAAAAAATTTCAACTATGAAGCATCCATAACACAAAGTGTAGTAAAACTCGTACTTCCAAATGCTTCACTAAAATGAGATATAAGTTTTAGGTGGAGTTTATTCATCCGTTGGGCTATAATGGACAGTACAGTTGGACGCAGGGATTTCTGCTTACACTCTCACTTTGCAGCGAGTAACCAAACAGATAGTGTAGGGAGAGATGGCAGAGATAGAGGGCGAAACTACATGGTGGAATTCACAATGCAGTAAGGGTGTGACAGGGTGAACTTTAGAAATTATTACAATTTCTCGAACGCATTTATTGCAACAATGAAAAAGTCAAAATGATAAACGAAATGAACTGTCTGAGACAGAAAGCCCGATTGGGAAATTTGGATACAGACATTTTTTAAAAATATTTTTATCCATCATTCAATAAACACTCAAAGGCTTTATTCATTGCAAAGGAGGGCGGAAGGTTTTCTTTACTAATTGCAAAAGCTTTGATTCTTCAGAACTCTTCATTTTATTCAACTCTCGACATCCACTAATACCCTTCATGCAGCTTTTAACTGGCGTAAGACGCTAATTGGTATTTGATTTCAATATACTTAAATTTCCAAATTCGAAGACATCACGTAGATGTAAATATTTTGCCATTTATGGCTCTGTAATATCCATGGGAACTGGCATTAAACTTGAGAGTTCCAAGTCTATATCCTAACAAACAAGTAAGTGATTTTAAGTTTGTGGTGGCCAATGTGGTAAAGTCCCTGACAAGTGAACGTTAGACAGGGGTTCGAGTCCCGCTCAAACTCGTTAAATTCATTACTTACAAGCTCAGTGTTGCCAACAGCGTTACCTGCCACAAGGTAAAGCTAGCAGACGTCCCCTAAGCTTCCCGTGAAGTACCCCGGAATTAATGAAGCCAACTGTACTGATGTACCTTAGTTGGTTACTAAATACAATCTCAGACAAGTGTTCGACTTGAATCAAGTCATAGGGTAACTTTCTGCCCTTTGAGCAATAAGCATTTTTCAGGTAGCAAAACATCGTATCAAAAGGTTTTGTTCCTTTATTATGTTCTTTTTGAAAATGATTAAACTATATTTAGGAACCATAAATATTTTTTGATATCTGAACATTATCAAATAAATTGAGTAACGAAAAGCGAAAATTAAATTTTGCGAAAAGCGTTTACACTTCATACAACAAACTCATTTCCGAGTGTCGGAAATTATTTTGTAAATGATAATGAAAAAGATGCCCAAAGGTGTATCAAAACCTAACTACAAAGGCGTAAGAAAAAACAAACCAAGACTTATTTCCAGTCTGAAAAAATCACAGAACTTTTACTTCAAATAAAATATTTTGAATTCTTTAATTATGCTAACGGGAAAAGATGAATCTCAAATGATGAAAATAAATTGTATCTTCTCGAGTGCCCAAGAGTAGAGAAGAAAATAGTTCATCAAGTGAGTTATAATTTCCAGTTTCTTCATAGAATTTCAACCATTATAAAGAAAATAATTTTAAGCAGTCCAACCAGTTCCAGGATTCCAGCAAGGTTGGAATTGGAATATTTCTGGTTTTTAATTTAAAGAGTATGAAATAAAAAATAAGAGAGAGAGAGAGAGAGAGAGAGAGAGAGAGAGAGAGAGAGAGAGAGAGAGAGAGAGAGAGAGAGAGAGAGAGAGAGAGAGAGAGAGAGAGAGAGTTACAAGGAATTTGGATGTCTCAAAGACTTTTTAGTCCATCCGTGGAGACTCCATTATTTTGCTCTTGGATAGAACGAATTAGTTTAAACATTTGAGTTGCTATGATCTCGTCTAACTTATTCTTGAACAATTAGGTATGTTACCGTTCACTACATCCGCTGGAAGTCTGTTTCCTGTATTTGGTATTTTGTATATAAAGAAATTACCACATTGAAAGAGTGACAGTGGAGACAGAGAATATGAAACTATTATGAATATTTTTTCTTTTAGAATTTTAAAAGTGAAGCAATAAATTGCAAATAAAATCTGTTTTGAAAATCTATGTACAATCCTTTTTTTTTTTTAGTAAGAATTGTGTACTAAAGATTCATACGTTAATTATCCTAGTAAAATATTAATCACAGGAAAATTAATTTACTAATATAAGTACATGTCTCCTTTACTATTTTAAAATTTGTACTGATTTTATACATTATCATCTGCATTGATTTTCACCTATGAAATATGGGCATAATTCCTCTCAACTTACAAATCAATAAAAATAAGTACTTAATAATTGATATATTTTCTGCTGGAATCTGCACCAAAATATAGAAATATTATTTAAGTACTGTTTATTTCAAGTATTGTTTTGCTGAATCAACAACTTAACCATTATCTAACAAATAAAATCCTTATACTTAAGTTATCTACTTAATATTTCTTTCTCAGTAACAAATTAGTTTGAGTTTGGTCATAACTATTGATCGAGACGAAATATAAAACACAAATCTAGAAACATAACTCACTAAGAAAGCTGATGTTTACTAAACACGTAAAAGGGTAAATGAGATATGAAATTTGTACCAAAATTTCCTGAAAAGTTGCTCTTTTCTAATTTGTCTTTTAAACGCCTCATTCAGTGGATTCCTTATTTTCAAGGAAAAACTGCCAATGAGGGTCACTCTTTTGCCACACTTTTCTAATTTTTTGACGCGTGTTTTTTTCTGACGCTTTTTTTTTTTTTTTTTTACGCAGGTATTCATACGCTTGACAACACTTTACTCCTGGCTTGTGTGCATGTGTGTTTGTGAATAGCTTCCTGGGCAGAATTTTAATAGTAGAGTAATAATGAAACTTGCAAGGATTAACTGTTATGTTAAAAACTAGAAATAATTGAATTTTGGGAGGTCAAGATCAAAAGTAAAGGTCACGGTCAAGCAAAAGGTCCAATTCGCGTTATAAGCCAAAACTTTGACCATACTTTTCACAGACATCAAACTTGGTTCTTATTTGAGTGTATAAAAATCCACGCCAATTAAAACATGTTTAGGTTGAAAATCAAGGTCGAGCCCAAGGTCACGGGAAAGCAACCGGTCAAATTCCGGTCATCAACCATACGGGCACAATTACAATTGTAAAGTAATGAAACTTGCAGGGATTTTAAGCTGTTATGTAAACAGCTGGAAATGATTAAATTTTGAAAGGTCAAAGGTCAAGGCTACGGACGAGCAAAACGTGAAAAATCAGTCCATAAGGTCAAAAAATAAACTGCCCCTCTACATTAATGTTGTTGCTCCTTTTAAAATAGTTTATTTTAATTGGCCTTTACTTGTCTTGTAGTTTATTCATTTCCTTGTTTCCTTTCTTCAGGGTTATTTTCCCTGTTGGAGCTCTTGGGCTTATTCCATATTGCTTTTCCAACTAGAGATGTAGCTTAGCTTGTAATAATAATAATAATAATAATAATAATAATAATAATAATAATAATAATAATAATAATAATAATAATAATAATAATAATAATATGAAGCAAAAGCTTTATATCCATAAGTATGTATACACAAAGCAAGAGAAAATCTTAAATCCTTACAAATGAAGGTGGCGAGAAATCGAGAGCATTTCAAATAACTTAAAAAGCAGCTCTAAACTGAGCATCTCATAAAGCATCTATAAAGAATCTAAATAGAGCATCTCAAACGGGATCTCAGTCATTTAAAGAGCTTCTCAAAAAAGGATTTAAAAAAAAAATCTAGAAGGCATCCAAAAATATCTTAAATAAAGATAAATAGCATAAAGAGTTTATAAATACATCTAAAAACACCTAAAGAAAATATTTAAGAAATTTACAAGTATCTCAAAAATACTAATAAAATGCATTTCAATACCACCCAGAACAATCTAAAAAGCATCTAAAGCCACCTCTAAACCCACTAAAAGCATCAAACCCCTCTAAAATAAAAGCATATCAAAAGGCATCCGAAGAATGTAGCGTTTCCTAGTCTGCAATGTCTCTTGATGAAGATTTGCTTATACCAAATCTTTTCCACGGTGAAAGGTGGACCATCTTCTAGATCTATTTTCACATTTTGTATCTGGGAGATGGAATATGCAGAGGGAGATGGTCTAGCTTTTTCTAGTCTGCAATGCCTCTTCATGAAGATTTGCTTGTACAAAATATGTAATTCTTGAACAACTAATTAGTCACTTAGAAGAAATAAAACCTTTGCCAGACAACCAGTGTGCTTATAGACAATCATACTTTACGGAGACAGCCATCTGTTCTGTTGTAAATGATATACTGGAAATTATGGATGAAAACAAATGTGGTATTCTAATATCATTAGATCTTAGTGCTGCTTTTGATACAGTTGTGCGTCATCTGCTACTAAAGGATCTATGATCCATCGGTACTGGAGATCATTCTTTTGGATACCCAAAAGACTACTTGATTGACAGAAACTACTGTGTGCAAATTGAAAACTCTTATTCGTCATATTGTGAACCATTAAACACAGAGGTAGAGAAGAGTGTACTGTAGGGGGTGTAAAGGACCCAATCTTATTCTGTATATATACTATTGGTCTATCGAAAGTACTACAAAGGTATAGAGCGAAGTTCTAACTATTTGCAGATGATACACAATTTTACTTCTCCATAAATGATATAGACGACATTACTGAAACTCTAAACCAAATTCTTGCCAGTGTTAGGGAATGGATATAAATCAATCGACTAAAATTAAACAAAAATAAAACTGAGTTTATGGAAAGAAAAACAGCCAAAGAAACTTTGGTTATATTCAAATAAACATAAATAACGACTCTGCCCCGATATCTAAATAAGTTCTCGATCTAAGAGTATCTCTTGACTGTAACTTGTCTTTCAATGACCAAACAAATAATGCAGTAAGTAACATTGCTGTTTATCATCCTTATAAACAATGCTTTTAAAAATAAGTACCTGGATGAACATTCTCTAAATAAACTTGCGATAAACTTTATCATCACCAAGATTGACTACTGCAATTCTATCTACCATAATCTACCCAAGTGTAACTTAAGAAATTACAAAATATAATAAACAGAGGAGCAGGACTAATAAATTATGTCCCACCCCAAGAAAGGATCACTCCTACACTAATTGAATTACACTGGCTGCCTATAAAAGCTAGAATATCGTTTGAGATATTATGTGCAATAACCCATCAAGTTATCAGAACTGGACATCCAAAATATTTAAGAGAATTGCTACATATTGTACAGACAATAAATCACGTAAAGATGAGAATAATGCAGTTGGTTTCAAATTACTGGAGCTAGAATGTATATCCACTGTAGGTTATAGAGCCCTCAAATATGCGGCCCCAACACTATACACGCTTCTAATAGACATCTCAAAGACTGGAAATATTAAGGCTTTCTAGAAGAAACTAGAGACTTTCCTCTTCTATCGTTGGTTCGATAATGTGGATTTGACAATAAACACGCCAAATATCTAAGAATATATACGATAAACTGATATTGTAGATTCTGTAGTGAGTAGGGTTCCCCTGTATAATAGGTCTACTCTTACATAGACCTATGTTATCAAATTCAAAAGTGATTCTCTCTCTCTCTCTCTCTCTCTCTCTCTCTCTCTCTCTCTCTCTCTCTCTCTCTCTCTCTCTCTCTCTCTCTCCTTATGAGCTGGGTCATAAAAATCTGTGAAGCCTTTGTGACAAATCATTTATTTATTTCAAAACTGATCTGAAATTTATCTCAATTCGAATAACAAATGGAAAAACGTGAATGAAGTTGACTTGCTAGCCTGATAACTGTATAGAGTTCATATATATATATATATATATATATATATATATATATATATATATATATATATATATATATATATATATATATATATATATATATATATATATATATATATATATATATATATATATATATATATTGCGTATGTATAAGCACAAAGGGATTTATTACCGCACTGTATTGTTATTGCTTTGCAGTTGCATTAAAATATGTAATTTTAATTATTCATTGCTTCTCTTGTAGTTTATTTATTCCCTTATATCCTTTCCTGTCTAGGCTATTTTTCCTATTGGAGGCCTTTGGCTTATAGCATCCTGCTTTTTCAACCAAAGTTGTAGGTTATTTAATAATAATAATAATAATAATAATAATAATAATAATAATAATAATAATAATAATAATAATAATAATAATAATAATATATAATGACTGCTCTTCCGAGTGACCCATTGCTCCAATCTGTCTCAATGGACGACACCTAACTGAGATAATAGAAACCTATTTGCAATCGTAAGGGTCACCATTAAAGTGAATAATGATCATAAATCAAAAGGTCGTTAACTTATCAAATGGCTGCAATTGCTGGTGAATGATTAGGTGATGATTGAATAAGAGTTTTTCAAGAAGAAACTTGAGTTTATAGGATCCAAAGTTTAGGGGAAACATCCCTCGAAAGTTGAAACTTGCAGCGAATGTTTTGATGTCCAATAGACGGACATGAGTCTCTCTTCATGATTTATATATGAAGAGATCTATTTTGATGTTTTTACTGACCTTAAGATATTTTATATGCATTATCCATTACTTTTAATATAGTTTATCTATTTCCTTATTTTCTTTCCTCATTTCGATATTATTATTATTATTATTATTATTATTATTATTATTATTATTATTATTATTATTATTATTATTATTAAAATCCTCCATAACTACAGGAAATGTAATTAATCCATAGATGAAACTTTGAAAAGCACTGGATGCTAGTTATTATTATATAGCTAATTAGTTTAGAGGTTTAAAGGTAGCTCATGAATGCCGGAGACAAGGGGCAGTGACATTTTCCTAGAAGGCAGGAGAATGCGCTAGAGACTGACCATATGTACTTATGATCAGCACCCAAGCCCTATCTCCACCAAAACTAGAATAAGGGAGGCCCAGATAATGGCTGCAGATGACTCAGCAGGTAGACCTACAGGCTCCCCTCAAACGCTCGCACTCTGCTCAGTAGAATGGTGAGGTGAGGTTACAGACACTAAAGGAACTAACGAGTTTGAACGGGACTCAAACCAAACTTCAGCGATCACCAGGCAGGAACGCTTCCAATAGGCCACTACAATCCACTGATTAAAAGCTAGCGAATAAAGTTCACGAAATATCAATATATCAATATGATTGTTATAACAAAAAAAAATTCTTCACAAGTTTTATTAACTGAAATTGTGTTTTCTTTCGAGAGTTGAAAGAGAATCAGAACTCTCTTAATACATTATACATCTGAGGTTCACATTAGAACCTTCTCACTCTTCTCTGTTTGTTCCAAAGACAGATTTTGCTGGATCTAAACTTCACGAAAACGTACGCCATTAAGACTCAGCAGAATCGCTGAAATTAAAGATTGGCAAAAACGTGTTGTCTGAGAGAGAGAGAGAGAGAGAGAGAGAGAGAGAGAGAGAGAGAGAGAGAGAGACCCAAAACTATTTCAAGACTGTGTTACGATGAAATGAAAGAGAAGATTATGTCTAGATAGGATTATATGAAATATATATTGAATTTAAATTTTATTTCTGTTTATTTGTATCCATCATTCATGGAATAATATAAAAAATCATCTTTTTACACAAATCAGACTTTATAACTCAATAAAGAAATTTCAATTTTTAGCCTTTATTTCAAATATTTATTTCCATATAAAGGTACAGAACATAGCAAAAGTCCTTGGCCTTGATTTCATTGATTTTCGTTCAATGGTCACCAACTGGAAACTCTTACCTTCATAAAGACGAAACATTTTGCAATTTCGCTCAATAAAAGATAAATTTCACAAAGCATATTACTAAAATAATATTATATTTTTTTTATCAAATTATCAGCTAGCTCATTATATAAAAGTTTCAGTAATTTTCAATTATGATAAAAAACAGAAGACACAAATAATATATTTTACCTTTTTTACCACAATACTTATAAATTTAAGTACTGAACGTACCCGACATGGAGTTGGGGGCGTGGCCTAACCAGACGTCAATTGCCAAACACGGTTGAAGCTACCCAATCACATACAGTGCATGCATACATACACATATATATGAGTGTGTACATATGTACATGCGTCAACCACCAGAATATTAATCCGCCAATCCTAAATGACGAGATTACTCATCAGTTAATTTATGTATCGGAAAAAATTACAAATAAAACACTTAATTACGACTGGTAACTCAATCATGCATTATGGACAGCTACGGCAATTAAGCTCAACTCATTCATACCAAAAATCCAACATCATAATAGAATCTCATCGTTAATTAATTTCTAAAAAATAAAATGTGACTCATCAATAAATTGCCATAATTAGTCGCAAGCATCACTTCCCAAACTGCAGCAGTATTGATAAATTTTCCCTTTTTCGAGAGATACGCAAAGCATTTGTTAATGAGAGATCAATATCATTGGAGGTCAAGCGGCTGACTCGACCACCGGATTATTAATCATTTTAGAATGAACAAAGCTTTGGTTGGTTGGCTTCGCTATTACAATGGCCGTGTTGAATAATATGGCCATTCTTATATCTGAATTATGATCTATGAATTCGTGTGTTGATTTATCCATGGACGTAAATACACAAGCACACATACAGACATACAGATATTGAAGTATACATATACACACACACACACACACACACACACACACACACACACACACACACACATATATATATATATATATATATATATATATATATATATATATATATATATATATATATATATATATATATATATATATATATATATATATATATTCTTACAAAGCAGATTTTCATGATAGTAAAATATTTATTCACATATTTTATTTGTGTATCTAAGAGATGTATAGCCAGCTCGTAAGTTGAGTTCCACTCATGTAGGATTAAGTAATGTATGTAAATTATATAAAACTATTGTCCTTTATTTAATTGTCTTTTCATTCAGTTCCGTATATGTAAATTTACATTATTTTTAAAGATTTAAATTTTCATTTCACGTAGTTTTTTTATGAAGTCTTATGTGACCTTGTTAAAACGGCTGCTGTATGACACATATACTAGGGAATGCATCATGTTTCCACGTGGTTGGAATAGGCATGAAAATTCTAGAATGAAAATTATTCCTTTTATTCTCATGTTATGAGAGGAGGTGGGCAGATTTAGCTGGGAGGGTAGCCTCGAAAGAGACGGTAGTACCCGTCTTCATATTGCTAAGTTGGCAACATTACGCTACTAGAGTCATTTCCCCATGCCAAAAGAATGATTTACTAGAAGTTACTAATATGATTTAACTTAATTGATAAGGGCCTAGCAATGGATAGGAAGTATAGGATATCTAGTCTACCCCCATGAAAGAGCCATTGTCTGCAAGTCCTCTCTCCACCCACTATATAACTCGTCCCTTACGAGAATAGTGTTTTCCTCTCAAACGTGATCCTGATTTTTCTCCAACATTTACCGTGTATAGTGTTGTTCAAACATTGGTGATATTATTGTGTGTCTAAGTTAAAACTGTAGTGTGTTAATGTAAGTACCCTTTATAGTATAACGTTTTTAACTGGCCCTGAGAGATTAGGTTAAACAGTGTAGTGTATTTATTTAGCTTCTCCGTTCGGTAACCTTGTGTGAGCCTAAGGATATAAGAACACCATTTAAGTATATGTAAGTGTAATTCTAATTAATTTTTCTGTAAGTTTTAAATTGTCATTTATTCATTAATTAATTGTCGGAATTACATATTTCTATAAATCAATTTCTAGAAAAAATGTGATTGTATAATATTTTTTGAAGTGTCTTCCTTTTTGTCTTAGTAGAAGGTTTCGTTCAGATTTAAAATTTTGAGTGATTTAATTTTGGTGTTAATTTTGAATTGTTGATTTTTCATAAAATATATTTATTTTTGTAAAGTGTGCTTTGCTTGTATCCCTTGACAAAGAACCGATATAAGAGGTTCATTTAAGTAGAGTTCCCGTTAAAAGCAAAGTAATCTAGTGATGTTTTGAGTGTAAAGTAAAGAGACCTTTAGATATTCAGTGTTCATATATATTATTGTCTGGGAGTTGCATATTATTCTCATAGCTCGGTGGTAATTTATATTGTGTATTAGACTATGTGATATAAAGCAGGTGAGTTTGGGAGATCCGGAATTTAAGTAATTCACTAACCGTAATAATATATATATATATATATATATATATATATATATATATATATATATATATATATATATATATATATATATATATATATATATATATATATATATATATATATATATATATATATATATATATATATATATAAATATATACACACACAAACACACACACACACACACACACACACACATATATATATATATATATATATATATATATATATATATATATATATATATATATATATATATATATATATATATATATATATATATATATATACTGTATAGGTGTATACTCCTATATATATGTATACATATGCAAATATATATATATATATATATATATATATATATATATATATATATATATATATATATATATATATATATATATATATATATATATATATATATATATATATATATATATATATATATATATATATATATACATATGTGTGTATGTGTGTATGTGTGTATATGTGTGTGTATATGTGTGTGTGTATGTTTGTGTGTGGGTGTGATAATTTTATGACTACCAGTGAAATACTATATTTTTAACAAGAGTTTCCCAAAGCATAGTGTACCAACCGTGTTTCATACAATTGTACATAATTCCTTTTGTATTTATTATGCTTGTATCTTCGCTCTTCCCTCGCACTAAAACGAACATGAAAATTCATGTCTGGTTTTTCCCCTTTGATATAGTCCGTCTTGTGAACTTGTTTTGTCCTGTTGCCTTGAGGTTTTGTATATAAGGAGAGTGTTCCACAATAATATAACTCAGTAGTTTCCAATCTGCCTTTGAGATCACACCCTTACTCGGCGCCGTCACATTGGTGACCCCGGAAGTCAACTCGCTCCCACTGCCTTCCACCCCCACCTCCCTCGCCCCTCCATCGTTGGTACTATGACGGAGACTACATCAATTGGCGCCGAGGCCGCCCCATTGAAACTTTCACCGTTCGCCACCGGAGAGGCGTTTACTTGGTTTCAACGCGCTGAAGTCCACTTTCTTATCAGGGGCGTGACCCGCTCAACCACCAAAGCAGATTATGTTCTCGCGGCGATACCCGAGGACACCTTCCCAGAAATATCCGACTTGCTTTCTGAACAAGGAGACACCCCAATAGAGTATGACACCTTCAAATCATATCTTCTGCAGCAGTACTCGCCATCGCCAGCCGCCCGTATAGCAAAGCTTTTTCAGCTCTTGCAACAACCGTTGGGGGACCAAAGGGCTTCGCTTGCCCTCAGGGAAATAACCAGTATCGCTCGTCTTCAACCTGCCGCAGACGGCTCTCCTAGTGAGGTGAACCTACTCCGTGCCCTTTGGATACGACGTTTACCTGAACCTGTATGCGCTGCCATACCCGATGTCGATAGTTTACCCATAAAGGACTTGATGACCAAAGCCGACGCCCTTATGGACAGCCACTTCAAGACCTCCATCAACGCCTCCACCCCTGACGACGAGGATGCCTATTCAACGTCAACTGAAGCTGACATGATTGCTGTAGGACATACACGCCTACCTCGTGACGTGCCAAAGCGGCGTCACACCCGCCCACCACCCACCAATCGCTCGCTCCCCAACGAACGACTTCTACAGCCACTTACTACCTCCCATCCGCCGATTTTGCTACTACCACTTCAGATTTGGGGCAACCACGAAGAAATGTGCCAAAGATTGTCAGTGGCCAAAAAACGTGTAAGCAGGCCATCGCTTGTGGCGGTGGCCTCCCATGTTTCTAATCTGTTCTTTTTACAGGATGCAGGAATGGGCATGCGATTTTTGGTAGACACGGGTGCTTGTCGTTCTCTTTTGCCGAGGAAACTCTTCAAGGCACAACGTAGTCTGTCTACATCTGCCGACGTCCGCTTGGTAGCTGCCAACGGATCTGCGATACCCACCTACGGTTACGAGAACCTCACATTATCGTTCGGAAACGGTAAATTCAATTGGAAGTTTCTCGTTGCTGACGTCACAATGCCAATCCTCGGTGCGGATTTCCTCTCTCATTTCACCTTCTGGTCGATGTCGCCCACCGACGATTGGTCAACGCAGACTCGTACTTGTCGACACCTCTTCAATCGCCCCCTCTAACCTCGCTCTCACCATCAGCGCACCAACAGATGTCTACACCCACCTCCTCACGTCGTACCCAGAAGTTTTCCGTCCAGAACTTCGCCAAACACCCACAGTTCCTGCCAAGCACGGTATTTACCACCATATCAAGACGACGGGACCCCCAGTCCTCGCAAAATTCAGACGTCTGGCACCGGAACGATTGGCAGCCGCCAAACAGACGTTCGCCGAAATTGAGAAAATGGGCCTTTGCCAAAAGGCCTCCAGCCCATGGTCGTCACCCTTACACATCGTTCTGAAGAAAGACGGCTCCCTCCGTCCGTGCGGGGATTACAGTCGCCTGAACATGCAAATAGAACCGGATCACTACCCCCTCCCAAACATTGCAGATGTAACCTCCTACCTGCACAAAGCGAAGGATTTCTCTACGCTCGACCTCTTGAAGGGGTATTATCAGGTGCCTATGAACCCTGAAGACATCCCCAAGACTACCATCACCACTCCGTTTGGCACATACACCTTCAATTACTCCTGTTTTGGCCTTCGTAATGCTGGGGCAACGTTTCAACGTCTCATGGATGGCATCTTAGGGGACCTCCCTTTCTGTGTATTTTATGTGGACGACATACTTGTGTTCTCTTCCTCAAAAGAGGAACACCTCGGTCACCTGCGCATCGTGCTCGACCGCCTGCAACAAAACGGCCTTGTAGTCCGGTACGACAAGTGTACCTTTGGCGCCAACGAAGTGTCGTTCTTAGGGCACCGTATCACTCCTGAAGGAGTCCATCCACTCCCTGAGAAGGTAGCAGCCGTTCAGAATTACCCTGCGCCCTCGACCGTCAAAGATCTGCAGGAGTTCTTGGGCATGATCAACTATTATCACCGTTTTCTGCCAGCCATTGCCGCCACTCTTGCTCCCCTCTACGCCTCCCTCAAGGCAAGCCAAAGGACCTGAAGTCGGGTCCCCTTCAAGAAGCAGCCTTCTGCAATGCAAAGAAGGCCCTATCAACTGCTGCGGCTCTCACTTTTCCTATCCCACACGCCCCTCTCCTTCTCTACACCGATGCCAGCGACGTCGCTATTGGTGCAGTACTCAAGCAGGTGGTCAAAGGCTCGCCCCGCCCATTGGCCTTCTTCAGCAGAAAACTGTCCAAGGCAGAATCAGGCTATGCTACCTTCGATCGAGAATTGCTGGCGGTGCACTTAGCTGTCCGTCACTTTTGCTATTTCTTACAAGGTACGCCCTTCGTCATTCGCACAGACCACATGCCTCTGGTGCACGCCTTCACTCGACAGTCTGACGCCTGGTCTGCCCGTCAACGCCGACATCTCTCCGCCGTGGCTGAATACAATTGCACCTTCCAATACGTCCCTGGGAAAATGAATCCCATTGCCGATGCCCTGTCAAGAAACACGTTGGCTGCCGTTCAACTGGGATTGGATTACAACGCCCTGGATGAAGCCCAACGACAGGATCCAGAGTATCAAGCTTGTAGGACATCCGGCACGTCCCTCCGTTGGGAGGATTTTCCCCTCGAAGACTCCAACACCACCCTCCTCTGTGACGTCAGTACTGGTAGACCGCGACCTTGGATTCCTGCTCCCATGCGCCGACAGGTGTTTGATCTCATCCACGGCCTTTCACATCCCTCGTGCCGTTCTACTGCACAGCTGCTGATGGCAAAGTTCATTTGGCAAGGCATTTCTAAGGATGCTAAGGTTTGGGTCCGTGCCTGTACTTCTTGCCAAACTTCCAAAGTACATCGACACACGGATTCAGGAGTGGGCACCTTTCCTCAACCTCAGCGTCGTTTCGCACACATTCACGTCGACGTTGTAGGCCCCCTACCCACATCACAAGGACATCGTTACCTGTTTACCGTCATCGACCGCTCCACTCATTGGCTTGAAGCCATTCCCATGGAAACTGCAACGTCCGCCTCATGTACATCTGCCTTACTCTCTGGATGGATTGAAAGATTCGGTATCCCTGAGCATATTACTTCTGACAGGGGAACCACTTTCACCTCTCAATTATGGACGTCATTAGCGAATCTCCTGGGCATCACCCTACATCAGACAACGGCCTACAACCCCGCTGCCAATGGAATGGTTGAACTTTTTCATCGCACCCTCAAAGCAGCTTTGATGTCCCGCTGCAAGGATTGCAACTTGTTTACTCAGCTTCCCTGGGTCCTCCTTGGACTACAGACCACTCCTAAAGACACCCTCGACGTCTCGGCAGCCGAAATGGTGTATGGCAACCCGTTGGTCGTCCCTGCCGAATTTTTCCCTTCTACAACCTCCTCCGACGATCTCCAGCGCATACGTCACGTCGTGGGAAAATTTACTTCGTGCCGCCAGACTTACACGCCCCCAGCAAAGCATCACATACCAACGGACTTGCATTCTGCAACGCACGTCTTCCTGCGCAACGACACCAGCAAGCCACCACTAACTCCCACTTACATGGGCCCTTTCCTTGTGATCCGACGCAGTCTGAAAGCATTCCTCCTAAACATTCGGGGCAAAGAAGACTGGGTCTCCATTGATCGTCTAAAACCTGCTTATATTCTGCCAGATGACCCGCCTACAGTTCGCCCCTCTAGATCAGGGCACCCTAATTAACATGTACAGTATGTCATTTTTAGGGGGGGGAGCCATGTACCAACCGTGTTTCACACAATTGTACATAATTCCTTTTGTATATATTATGCTTGTATCTTCGCTCTTCCCTCGCACTAAAACGAACATGAAAATTCATGTCTAGTTTTTCCTCTGTGATATTGTCTGTCTTGTGAACTTGTTATGTCCTGTTGCCCTGAGGTTTTGTATATAAGGAGAGTGTTCCACAATAATATAATTCAGTCGTTTCCAATCTGCCTTTGAGTTCACACCCTTACTCGCCGCCGTCACAATAGCCCTACTTAGATAGCGGCATATTGAATAACATGGTAACCTAGTAATATCGACTATACATCACACTTTTGCGGTCTTACTATACATTATACTATATCTTAACACTATATCTTAACAATATATCTCAATATTATATCTTATCTGTAGTTTGGGAAATTCCCAATACGGTTCTTCACATTCAACTGATTCCAAAAATCGAAGCTAGAGGGAAATTAGTATTATTGTTATTAATAGCTATGCTACAATAACCCTAGAAGGAAAAGCAGGAAGCTATAAGCCCTAGGGTTCCAACAGGGAAAAATAGCCAAGTGAGGAAGAAGAGAAGACATGAACAATTAAAATCAAATATTTTAAGAACAGTAACAACATTAAATTAGATCTTCCCTGTATAAACTATAATAAAAAACCAGAGATAGATGAATAGGATAGAATAGTGTGCCTGTGTGTAGCCTCAAGCAAGAGAACTCTGCTTAAAGACAGTGGGAAACCATGGTACAGTGGCTATGGCACTGCAAAAGAATAGAGAACAATGGCTAGAGTTTTTAATCTTTGGGACATTTTCTAGTCTCCTGCTGAAGATTAGTGACCTTCAAATGAAATAAAATAATTATAAAAGACAGTCAATAACCTCATCTATTTTAGTAATCTTCAAAATATTTGTGACTACATATTTTAGAGGCCTCAGATACTTAGGGGAAAATACAAAGGATTCTATAATTCATTCGTGCCACATATCTGTTGTATTTCCCTTTCCCTCATCTTACAGTAATATATGGAATCAACATTTATTTTGCAATCAGTAACATGATAATGTTATTTTGTTTAAAGCTAAATCTGGTCTCAAATAGACTGTAATGCACGTGTTTCATAAAAGTTAATTCACTAAAATGCGAACATTATTTAATCTCTCGCTCTCTCCCGTGCGGTATATGATCATCACGAAAAGAAAGAGAATTATTGTATTAATAAAACCGCATTTATGAAGAAAAAAAATGGACAAAACTTACACTTTGTGCAAAGTAGAAAATTTCTTTTGATATAAACAACAAATGGAGTTTTCCTAAAACTTTAGGTAGTTTTCTATATACTATTAATAGATTCCATTGCTAGGAAACAATATAAAAATGCGTATTTTTTTTTCAAAACACGTATCTCTTTCATTAAAAGGCGTTAGATGGAAACTTTAATCAAAAAAATTATTATTTTTTTGGGGTTAAATCCTGAATGTTTTTTTTTTTTTTTTTTTTTTTTTTTTTTTTGATCTTAAATACTTCGATCTGAAAATTCAAAAAGGTATTTTGTAGTGTCAATGATTTATGATTTAAATTCTTTGATAGATTCATAGATATTCAAGAAAAAAAGTTTCCATCTTCCAATTCAAATGTGTCGATGACTTATGATTTAAATTCTTTTATAGACTCATATAAATTCAAGAATTATTAGTTCGTTGTTGAAATAAGTAAAATATTGGTCTCCATAGCTGAATCTATACATTTCAGTTTCCCAATGAAGGCAATCAATTAGCCATTTCTGTGTATATCGTCTATTAATAGACATAACCCTGATCTAATAGGACTCCTAGGAAAAATTCTAGTATTTTTATATATATAGTTTAAGGAATATCTAATTAAAGCGGATTAATCAGTTCCGGATTTGGGAAAATAACTTTTCATTATCTATGCTTTTCTTATTAGTGATTTCTTTTATTTCATATTCGTCCAATTAATATATTTCTTGAATCAGTTTCAGATAATTAGAATTACTTTTGTGACTTGACTTTTGAAGGTAATAAACTAATTAGGTCCTCCATTCGGATACCAAATAATAATAAAAATAATAATAATAATAATAATAATAATAAGAAGAAGAAGAAGAAGAAGAAGAAGAAGAAGAAGAAGAAGAAGAAGAAGAAGAGTCAAATTTAGTATTTGAATCACAACAACAACAACAACAACAACAACAATAATAATAATAATAATAATAATAATAATAATAATAATAATATTGCACAACGAAGTAAATTTGCTACTTGTATTTATATTACTTATTCCCAAATAATCCATCAGAAATACTAAGAAAATAACTTCTAGTTTAGACCTGATAACATCCAAAATTATTTGATAATTTACAGGGAAATCCTAAGTAAACAAAACACATAGGTATATGTTTACATCTTCCCTGATTCATCGAATTCCATTTCTCTGCAATTTTATTACCTCATATCGAAAAAGGAAAATGTATACAGACGTAATAGACGTAATTTGATGTCACCATCAAAACCTGTACTAATATCTTTACTTCACTTAACTGTCCGCTATTACTGTCTGCCATTACTGTCAGCCAATACTATATGCCATTATGGTCCGCCATGACTGTTCGCTATTATTATGAGCTAATACTCTCCGCCATTACTATCCGCCATTACTGTCCACCATTTCTGTCCGCCATTACTCCCTGCCATTACCCTCCACCATTACCCCTGCCATTATTCTTCCCCATAACTGTCTGTCATTACTGTCCACCATTACTCCATGCAATTACTCTCCGCCATTACTGTCTGCAGTTACTCCCTGCCATTACTCTGTTATTACTCTACGCCATTACTGTCTACCATTACTCCCTCCCTTTACTGTCCGTCATTACTGTCCGCCATTACTGTCCGCCATTACTATCCACCATTACTGCAAGAATTTCATTGTTTGAGAAGCTTTGGATCAACTCCATTTGTTAGAGCTCAATGTTTTCTAGCAGAATAAATGATCAAAAGGAGGCAATCGAACGAAAAGGAAAGTCACAATTTGGTTTTGGATTCAGTTCACTGGTAGTTTCCATGATAATCCACAAAAATCCTTATGAGAAAGAACATGAAAGTCAATGGAATAGTTTTGGTGAAGAGTCCTTGCTATGGTTATGATAGATCTCCATATCCAAAACTGATCTATTTCTAAGAAGCAAAATGTCCCTCAGGAAACAAAAGTTGTCTCAAATTGCAGTGGAAGAATTTCAATTCTCTTCGTCAGCAAATTTTAATTTTATTCTTAAAAGAGGCAACGAGCTTAGATAGGGAAGAAGGTACGTCGTTGTGTTTCTAATGGACTGTAAAAATGCTAGAGTGATTCGAGTTTTTCCTGGAACTAAATACGTTCTAAAAGAATCCTTGAAGGATAATACTCTACATAAGAGGGATTTTACGACATGCAGACGAATTTCTATTTTCCATTGTAGGAATATTCTGTGCATTTCGTATTTTAAAGAACAACATAAAGTTTTGAACAAACGCAAGAGTCAGAAGTGATTCAAGGTGTATTACACCTGTTTGCCAGATATTTTTTCTTAGGGTTAATTATGACTTGAATTACCTAAAGTCGTTCCTATCATTCCTCATATTTTAAAATCCCGTTTTCATTATAACCATTTCTAATTCTTTTCTTAGTTTGATTCTCAATTTATTTTTAAATACATTTCAAAATCTGTTTCTTATCCCTGAACTTTCCTTATCCAGAAAGACTAAGTGGAATTTGTTGAACTCTGTTATGGAATTCCATTTCTTGAGGAGCGGAGTTAACTCTGGAGTCAAGAGGTCTTTCACCGGGAGGGGGTCGGAAGGGGGTCAGGTAGGGATCATTGAGTGTGGGGGAGGGGATGGGGGAGGAAGTCAGGGGGTGGGAGGTTGGTACTCTGCTGTTGTTATGCATCAGTGAAGGGCTTTTCAGTTTGGCACTTACGCTTTATGAAGAAAGACTTGGCGCGGATTTGTTATTCAATGCGTTACTCTGCAGATTTATTTCCTTTTGTTATTATTATTATTATTATTATTATTATTATTATTATTATTATTATTATTGTTGTTGTTGTTGTTGTTTTTGTCTTTATTATTATTGTTGTTGCTGTTCTTGTTGTCTTTAATATTATTGTTGATGTTGTTGTTTTTGTTGCTGTTGTCTTCATTATTATTGTTGTTGTTGTTGATGTTGTTGTTGTTTTTGTTGTTATTCATGTTATTACTACATAAGCTACAAAACTATTAGAGGAAGCAGGATATCATATGGCCAAGGGTTCTCATAAATAGTTTATTTAATGAATATACATACATACATATATATATATATATATATATATATATATATATATATATATATATATATATATATATATATATATATATATATATATATATATATATATATATATATATATATATATATATATATATATATATATATATATATATATATATATATGTATAAAACCACTAGGAAAGGAACAATCTCTTTCAAATTGCCCAAACAAGCTAGTTGTACTGTAGTTGGGAAACAGAAGTGGTTGGGAAGGGTTGAATCTGTGTATGTGTGTGCGTATGTTAGTTCAAGCCAGATTTCTCAATGGAGAAATGTAAACATGATGAGATACGTAATTTTCTATTTCCTTACAACCTTCGCCTTCTGGAAATTGCAATGGCTAACACAGTCATATTCAATTTCTTAGAAATTTATATTAATTTGAATTAGATCTGATTCTTTTTATCAGTAACAACTTCTTAGAATTATAAAATATTTAAATCCGGTTATTATTATTATTATTATTATTATTATTATTATTATTATTATTATTATTATTATTATTATTATTATTATTATTATTATTATTTCCACCATGTATTATCCCATCCCTCTACCTTAATTCTAGCTCTAGATATTAAGCTAAAGCCTTTACAACTTGATTCCAATAATGTGAATGGATTTATCCACTTTACAAGAAAAAGAGTCTTCAGATTAACATCTTTTCATACCATTAATTTCAAATAATTGAGGAAACTTCCTTTAAATAAATCATGCAGTGAATATTGAAGGACTTGTGAATAACGATATTCATTTGATGGAAACTAATATTTTCACTCCATAATATCAATGGATCCGTGGAACGATTCCTTGATTGATTATTCCTCATTGTTCGCTGGAATGGCAATTCTAATATCCTTGTTCCCATTATTCCTGGTTAAGGTTAATCTATTGTTCCTGCTTCCACTCCTATATTTCATTTGAAAATAGAGTTGATTAGAGACAATAGGAAAATGAAGGTTGAAATAGATAAAATAGAAAAAATTGTACAGGTAAATGCAACGGAAATTTGTGATATAAAGAAAATCTATATATTAAATTGATTCTACAATTAATTTGAAAGTAGATATGGATAAAAGACAAGAACTAAATAAAAAATGGTTGAAAAAAAGAAGATTGAAAATAAATTAAACCAGAATTTGTACTGCTCAATGGAACATAAATTTGAGACGTCACAAATCAAATCTTTATCTAACATTTTCAAGTCTCTCTCGTCTTTTGTATCTTATCTCTGCATAATCTTGAAAAGAATTGGGTCCTTTGACAGAAGCCATAAACTCTTAAGAACACAGGATTCCCTTTGAGGTCCTTTTGAGTGGTTGATCGGATGGGATCCAAGTGGATGGAATCGAGTCCTTAGGACAATGTCCCACTCGATCTTATATCCATTTACTGTTGTCTCGTCTTTAATTTTGGAACCTGCAGATAAAAAGTTTTGTTTAAGAAGCTGAACGGGGAGTGAAGAAAGCTAAATGTAAGGCATTAAAGCGAATTCAATGCGGGTGAATGGATAACAGATTTTCCATGGTGACAGCAAATCTTGTCCACATAAAACTGAATCTTATGAAAAAAAATGCATTGTTTATATGGCAGTTTATTATTTGCTTACGAAAGGTGGGAATAAGAGGTTCATAAGAATGATTTAGTGGCAACATAGCTCTTTGTGATGAGGAATGGTTGATGTTTGATGTCAGTTATTTTTGGTGCAGGAGAAGCCTGTAGAGGATCATGAAATGGTTTGAAACGGGAACATTGACAAAGGTGGAATTACGATGAAACGACATTAGAAATATAGGATAAAGAGACTTGCTTAGGATAATTAAGAGTACAGTTCATTAAATGCATGATCAAGGGTACAGTTTATTTAATGAATAATTAAGTTGTGTATTATATAATTCAAATACAATGAGGGTTAGACACAAAATGTGAATGACCTGTGGTATGCAAGTATGGCTTCGGGTTAGTGGAAATCTTCAAGATAATATTTCAAGTGGTGAACAAAGTAGAATAATGGGATAAACACTTTGAATAAGATCTGACTGCATGGCGAGAGGGCAGGGGGAGAGATAATGTTTTTGAATAGGGTGAATGATTTAGAGGAAAAGAGAAAATGCAGGTCAGAATTGACATTCAGAAAGTGATTGTCAGGTCAAGTGAGGAACAGAGTTGATTGAATCAGAAAATTTACCAGATTATGGGGAGACTTTGATGTCCGGTAAAAGAAGAAATTGAAGGATGTGAAATATATGTTATTCGAGACTTTTTTTGTGTTACTCAGATTATTCCTATTTTTAAATAAATTCTCTGCCTCTAATCAGTGAATTGTCTTTAGATATCTAAAAAAAAAAAAAAAAAAAAAAAAAAAAAAAAAAAAAAAAAAAAAACCCTAAAAATCATTTTATGAAGTATGTTCTTTTCAGTCGTCTATTTCAATTGATAATCTTTTACAGCATTTTCTCTTTTATGTTTCTATTGGAAATATTTTTTAGATAACAGCATTTTCTATTAGTCCTTCCACTAGGTTGATTTATAAAAGTCCATAAAAATTTACTAAAAATCTCCAATTTTGAATTGTGGTTAATCTTTAATTTCAGTCTTTCTTACATAATACATTTTTAAATTAACTTTCTGGAAAACCATTAACTTTTCCACATCAAATGTTAATAACAGAAATCATAACTTATGGTTATGTCTCTTATGATCTCTGATAGATGTTGATTATATTTGACATTTAACGTTTTGTTAGATATATTGGAGTAATTAACCGGTTGGGTTAACAACCCTTACAAAATAAATTCACATTTCATGTTATCAGAAAAATGAAATGTATAGTTATTTAAACATGAAGTCAGAGAGAGAGAGAGAGAGAGAGAGAGAGAGAGAGAGAGAGAGAGAGAGAGAGAGAGAGAGAGAGAGAGAGAGAGAGAGAGAGAGAGAGAGAGAGAGAGAGAGAGAGAGAGAGAGAGATTATTAGCTGAGATAACTAAATAAATAAAAAAACACCCCAATCATATTTCCAACTAATCCCCTTGGAATAAAACAATTAAAGGGATGAACTAGACAGACCAAATGGTACCGACTTTAATGAAACATTAGGATACAAGAGCTTTCAGTGTAAGAGAGATATAGGATATATTTTACGTCTAATTTTTACTGGATTTGGATATTATAACAGTCAGACAAAACATCTTATCTTCTAAGAAGATAACAATAATTTGTTTGAATTTTGTAAGTTGGAGGTAATGATATCTTTTAAAACAAATTTTTCAATCAAGTCTTAGCTTTAAAATAAGTTTGATATGGTTATTATTATTATTATTATTATTATTATTATTATTATTATTATTATTATTATTATTATTATTATTATTATTATTATTATATAATTTTTATTATTATTATTATTATTATTATTATTATTATTATTATTATTATTATTATTCCCAAAAGTAAAAGCGAATGCGAAAAACAGATATCTAAGAGGTAATAAAAGAAAAATATAATAAAAAGAAAGATATAGAATATAAATATGAAATATATATATGAAAAAAAAATATTCTTAAAGATGCTATCCTTATATAACACGTTTACGACTCCCTGCAAATGGTGTACGAAAACGATTAAATTTGCAACTGACCGTAAAACAGGAGAAAACAGATCTTGCAGGAAATGGCAATAAATGGGAGAGAAAAGGATTTTGCAGATTTGGTTTATTTGCACGACCTTTTTGTTACTTTCTCTGGGGTTACTAGATGTATGAAATGATATATCTTTCTTTTGTAAGAGAGAGAGAGAGAGAGAGAGAGAGAGAGAGAGAGAGAGAGAGAGAGAGAGAGAGAGAGAGAGAGAGAGAGAGAGAGAGAGAATTCTTTATTAGAATTTAATTCGAGATAATCTTTAATTATTTCGAGAGAAACAGAGAGATGGGTTCTCTCTCTCTCTCTCTCTCTCTCTCTCTCTCTCTCTCTCTCTCTCTCTCTCTCTCTCTCTCTCTCTCTCTCTCTCTCTCTCTCTCTCATTAAAGCATTGGGGATTTTCCCCCAAATTGACATTTTTTATTGGTGTTCAGTTCTGCTTGAAATAAAAAATAATTTAATAATTTAAGTTGAATTCAATCTATTTCATATTACTGTAATGTAATATTCAAGAAATATTTTTTATTAATCATAAAAGTGACCCAAGTTCTTTATCATAAATCCCAAAGAAGGAAACGTTGAAAATTTCCACACTCTGAAAAACGTTTAGAGAACCTCGTCTCTCTCCTTATTCCTTTTAGTGACTTTCTTACAAGAAACGTCCATTAGCGTAAAGCTAAATTTTATTCCTCTTGTTACAAGGAATAGAAACTCTGTTCAGGTGAACAATTTTGCTTTTGATGTGGGAAAATGTCGTAGGGAATTTAATTTGAATTCTTATAAATCATCAGAAGACCGAAAAGGAAGAGTAAACAGGAATCCTGAAATTAATGGTACTTTAGCAAGGAGTGGAAAAGAGATTTAGATCTCGTCAGAAAATTTTGAGGCAACATATTAATTATGGAAGAGGAAATGTTGAAAGTTAAGGGGAAAATGTGAAGAAATTTGAAGTGTTGAATTATAGGAACGACTTTAGGTATTTAAAGTCACAATTAAACCTAAGAAAAAATATTTGGCAAACAGGTGTAATAGACCTTGAATCACTTCTGACTCTTGCGTTTGTTCAAAACTTTGTTATTCTTTTAAATACGAAAAACACAGAATAGTCCTACAATGGAAAACAGAAATTCCTCTGCATATCGTGAAATCCCTGTTATAGATAGTACTATCTTTCAAGGATTATTTTAGAAATTATGTAGCTCCAGGAAAAGCTGGAATCATTCCATTATTTTTCCAGTCCATTAAAAGCTCATTTCTTTGTTTAAGAATAAAATAAGAATTTGCTGATGAGGAGAATTGAAATTCTCCCATTGCAATTTGAGACAAATTTCGTTTCCTGATGGACATTGGGCTTTTTAAAAAATAGCTCAGTAGCGGATATGGCGATCTATCATAAACATAACAAGGACTCTCCACCAAAAGTATTCTATTGGCTTTTAAGTTCTTTCCTCATAAGAATTTTTGTGCTTTCTCATGGACTAATAAATTGAATCTCAAAACAAATTGGGACCCTCCTTTTCATCTGATTGTTTCCTTTTGATAATTTATTTTTGTGGAAAACATTGAGCGATGTAATGGTGGACAGTAATAAAAGAATTACAAGGATTTTGGATGTCTTACAGACTTTTTAGTCCAGCCGTGGGGACTCCATTTGCTATTTGGTAGAGTGATTTAGTTTAAGCATTTAGAGAAGTCTTATGACTTATTTTCTAACTAGTTTACCATGTTACTGTTTACTACATCCACTAAAAAGTCTATTCCAATTATTTGCTATTTTGTGTGTACAGAAATTGCCACATTGAGTGGTGTTGTATCTTTTCAATTCCAGTTTGTATCTGTTACCTCTAGAGTCTAGACCGATTTGTGCTAAGCGTGAATAGATTGTTATAATCAACATTTGTTATCCCTTTAAGATTTCGAATGCCTCGATGAACTGTCTCTTTAGTTGTCGAGTTTTTAGATCTAATAAGCTCAAATGTTCCATCGTCCGTCTATATCCAAATTGCCTTAGTGTTGGAACTAGTTTGATGACCTTAGCTTGTTTCTCTGTTCTCTTTTCAGCTTCTGTGCTCTGTTTGGTGAACTTCAAATCCTTGCTGATAATAAGACCGAGATCTTCCTCCTGATCCACACTTCCTATTTCATTACCCAGAAGTGAGTAATCTGACTGTGAGTTACTATAACCTATGTGCAGGACTTTACATTTCCCACAGTTGAAAGGCATTTGCTATTTTCTGGACAATTCTCCTAGCTTTTGAGTTCGCAGCACTTATGCCTAATTTAGTAGCGTCGGAAAATATGGCTATTCTACTAGTTAATCCTAAATCTATATCGTTAATATAGATCAGAAATAGCAATGGTCCATGGACAGATCCTTGAGGTACTCCGCTTGTAACAGCTGCCCACTCTAAAGCTTCTCCCTTGATTACAACTCTCTGTGTTCTGTTCGTTAGCCAATCATTGATCCATTGAGCTGGCTCCTCAATTTTGTCTAGTGCTCTAATCTTAACCATTAATTTTTATGAGGAACTTTTTCAAATGCCTTTTGAAAGTCGATGTATATAATGTTTGTTGCCCTGCTTTTGTCATAAATGATAAACATGTGGAAAAATTCCAAAAGATTTGTCACACAAGATCTCTTTTGTCTAAAACCATGTTGGCTGTCTATCAAAAGATTGTTTTTCTATATATGGTCTACTATTGATTATGATATAATTGGATAAAAAATTTTGTAAGCCACTGAAGGTAGACATACTGGTCTGTATTTGCCATGTTCTTCTTTTGGTCCCTTCTTGTAGATTGGAGGCACATTGCCTGGTTTCCATCCTTGTGGAACTTTTCTTTAGTTGACTGTCTTTATGAACATTTTGTAGAAATGTGGGGTTATCTCTTCTTCTAGTTCTATAATCTCTCTTAGATAGATATCATCTGGGCCTGGTGCCTTGGACTTACTGAGTCCTTTCATTTTCATTTTGACATCATTCATTGTAAAATATATTCTCTTTAATGGTTGTGGCCCTTTATACTTGATAGCTGGATCGAGGAGGGTCGTTGATTCTTCCCTTGTGAATACAGTTGTAAATTATGCATTCATGAGTTCAGCTTTTCCCAAACCATTTGTTAAAAGATGGGCTAATGTTATTTTGGATTGGTTTTCTAGTTTACATATGCAAAAAATTCTTTTGGTTTTCTTTTAGTAGAGGAAGTAACTTTTTTCTCTTTATTGATCTTGGCCTTTCTAAATAGCTTATCTACTTTTCGGCTTTACTTCTTCTGCTCGTAGATTTCGGGAATCGATGGCTGTGGACCCTTTGATTTATGTTTACTGTCTCCCCTTCTTATTGCATTGGGTATTTCTCTGTTGAACCACTTAAGTTATGGATTCCATTTGGTAAAATTCTTCTATGCAGTATTCATTTGGCTCCTTTTTCTTTATATATTTTGGAGAGTGATTGCGGACAGTAATGGCAGATACAGTAGTCAGAGAGTAATGGTGGACAGTAATATCTGAGAGTCAGAGAGTAATGGCAGATAGTAGTGGCCGAGAATCGGAAAGTTATGGCGGTTAGTAATGGTAGAGATCCAGAGAGTAATGGCTGAGAGTTGGAGAGTAATGCCAGAAAGTAATGGCGGACAGTAATGGTGAACATTGATGACGGGTAGTATTTGGTGGAGAGTAATGGCAGACAGTAATGGCGGAGAGTAATGATGGAGATTAATGACGGAGAGTATTGATGGAGAGTAATGGTGGAGAGTAATGGCAGAGAGTAATGACTAAGATCATTGACGGAGAGCAATGGCGGAGAGTAATGACGGAGAACAATGGCAGAGAGTAATAATGGAGAATAATAGAGGAGGGTAATTTCAGAGAGTCTGAGAGTAATGGCTGACATTAATGTCAGAGAGTACTGGCAAACAGTAATGGAGGAGAGTAATGGCATTCAGTAATGGCATACAGTAACGGCGGGGATTAACGACAAACAGTAATGGAGGATCATAATGGCAGACAGTTATTGCAGAGAGTAATGGCAGGCAGTAATGGAGGAGAGTAATGCCAGACATTATTGGATTAGAGTAATGGTACACAGATATTCAGGAGAGTAATGGTAGACAGTAATGGGGGAGAGTAATGTCAGACAGTAATGGAGGATACTAATGGCAGACAGTAATGAAGGATACTAATGGCAGACAGTAATGGAGGAACGTTATGGCAAACAGTGATGGAGGAGGGTAATGGCATGCAAGAATTGTGGAGATTATGAAAGACAGTAATAGAGGAGAGTAATGACCGACAGTAATGGAAGAGAGTAATGGTATACAGTAAATGAGAAGATTAATGGCCGACAGTAATTGCTGGAAGTAATGACGGACAGTAATGGATGAGAGTAATGACAGACAGTAAGAAAAGATATTAATGGCAAACAATAATGGAGAAGCGTAATGGCAAACAGTAATGGAGATGAATAATGGCATGCATTAATTAGAGAGATTAATGGCAGACAGTAATGGAGGAGAGTTGTAGGAGACTGTAATGGAGGAGAGTAATGGCATACAATAATGGAGGAGAGTAGTGACAGACAGTAATAGAGTAAAGCAAAAGCAGACAGTAATTGCGGAGAGTAATGGCAGACAGAAATGGCGGAGAGTGAAGGCATAAAAATGGAGGTAAGTAATTGCCGACAGTAATGGAGGGAAGTAGTGGCAGATAGTAATTGCGGAGAATAATTGCAGACAGTAATGGCTGAGAGTAATGGCAGTCAATAATGGAGGAGAGTAATGGCAGACAGTAATGGCGGAAAGTAATGGCAGACAGTAATTGCGGAGACTTATGGCAGACAGTAATGGTGAAGAGTAATGGCAGACACTAATGGAGGAGAGTAATGGCAAACAGGTATGGAGGAGAGTACTGGCAGACGGTAATGTTGGAGAGTAATGGCAGGAAGTAAGGGCCAACAGTAATGGCAGAGAGTAATGGTAGACAGTAATAGCGGAAAGTAATGGCAGACAGTGATGTCGGAGAGTAATGGCAAACAGGAATGGAGGATATTAATGGCAGACACGGTAGTGTCGGAGAGTAATTGGAAAAAGTAATGGCTGACAATAATGGCGGTGAGTAATGGCAGACAGTAATTGAGGAGAGTAATGGCCGACAGTAATTGAGGGGAGTAATGGCAAACAGGAAAGGAGAATAGTACTGGCAGATGGTAATGGCGGAAGGTAATGGCTGATAGTAATGGCGGAAAGTATTGCAGACAGTAATGGAGGTGAGTTATGGCAGACATTAATGGATGAGAGTAATGGTAACTAGGAATGGAGGAAAGTAATGGCAGACAGTAATGGAGAGGATTAATTGCAGACAGTAATGGCGGATTGTAATGCCACACAGTAATGGAGGAGAGTAATGGCAAACAGGAATAGAGGAGAGTAATGGCAGACGGTAATGGTGGAGAGCAAGGGCAGACGGTAATGGTGGAGAGCAAGGGCAGACGGTAATGGCTTACAGTAGTGGCGGAGAGTAATGGCAGACAGTAATGGTGGAGAGTAATGGCAGACAGTAATGGCGGAGAGTAATTGCAGACAGTAATTGAGGAGAGTAATGGCAAACGGAAATGGAGGAGAGTAATGGCGGACAGTAATGGAGGAGAGTTATGGCAGACAGTAATGGCGGAGAGTAATGGCAGACAGTAATTGAGGAGAGTAATGGCAAATAAGAATGGAGAAGAATATTGGCAGACTGTAATGGCTGAGAGTAATGACAAACAGTAATGGCAGAAAGTAATGACAGACAGTAACGGTGGAGAGTAATTGCAGACAGTACTGAAGGAGAGAAATGGCAGGCAGTAATGGAGGAGAGTAATGGCAGACAGTAATGGCAGACAGTAATTGAGGAGAGTAATGGCGACAGTAATGGCGGAGAGTAATGGCTGACAGTAATGGTGGAGAGTATGGCAGACAGGGATGAAGGAGAGTAATGGCAGAAACCAATTATGGACTGTAAAGTACTTGTAAAGATATTAGTACAGATTTTGATGTTGTCAATAGTCTATTGCGTCTGTGTGCATTTTTTTCTTCAATAAGAGGTTATGAAACGGCAGAGAAATGGAATTCGATGAATCAGGGAGAACCATCGTACAGTTAATGGTCAGGGAAGGTGTAAAGTAACATCTGTGTGTTTGTTTACCTAAAATTTCCTATAAATAATCAAGTAATTTTATTATCTAAGATTTTGGATGTTATGAAGTCAAAACTAGAAGTTATTTTATTCGTATTTCTAACGGATTATTTAGGATTAAGAAATAGAGATTCAAATAGTAAATTTGCTTCGTTGTATATTATTATTATTATTATTATTATTATTATTATTATTATTATCATTATTATTATTATTATTATTATTATTATTATTATTATTATTATTATTATTATTATTATTATTATTATTATTATTATTATTATTAATACAAATAATGAATTTGATTTTTCTTCTTCTTCTTCTTCTTCTTCTTCTTCTTCTTCTTCTTCTTCTTCTTCTTCTTCTTCTTCTTCTTCTTCTTATTATTATTATTATTATTATTACTATTATTATTATTACTATTATTTTATATGATCATTATTATTATTATTATTATCATTATTATTATTCCAAATAATAAATTTAATTTTTCTTCTTCTTCTTCTTCTTCTTCTTCTTCTTCTTCTTCTTCTTCTTCTTCTTATTATTATTATTATTATTATTATTATTATTATTATTATTTGATACCTGGATGGAAGACCTAATTATTTTATTACCTTCTAAAGTTTAACTTAGAAAAGCCAATCTAATTTTCTGTACCAAACTCTAGAAATATATTAATTGAGAGAATATAAAAAAATATCATTAATAAAAGAAGCATAGAAAAGGAAAAGTTATTTTTCGAAACCTAGAACTGATTAATCGCCTCTGATTAGATATTCCTTAAAATATATTCATGAAAAAACATTAGAGTTTTTCCTAGAAATCCTATTAGAGGAGGATCAAGTCTTTTCAATAGATGATATACACAGAAAAGACTAATTGCCTTACTTCATTAGGAAACATAGAAGTGTATAGATTGAGACCGCTATTTTTTTTTCTGTTTTTTACCCTAAATACCTGACGTATTTGAATTGAAATACTGAACTGTACTAATTATTCTTGAATAAATATGGATCTATAAATGAATTTAAATCTTGGGATATTGACACTTGCAATAAACATGCAAACCTTCTCTCTACAAAATCCTTTTTTTTTTTCAAATTTTTAGATCGAATGATTTAGAAACATAATCATTGAGAAAGGAATCAAAGGATAAATAAAAAAAAAGGAAAAAAGACCTTTCATGATACAATTCAAAATATCAAAATGTTCTTAATTAATGTTTCGATTTAATGCCATTTATCAAAAGATATATGGGTTTTGCAATAAGAAAAAAAATGCAAAAAAAAAAAAAATAATAATAATTTATACGTTTGTTTACGAACAATGGAATTCATTAAACGTATAGAGAAAACTTCGTAAAGTTTTAGGAAAACTTCATTTAATGAAATTCAAGGAAATTATGAAGTTGATTTTATGATGAGTTCTTGACATTACGAAAACCTTAAAGTTTACACAAAGGTGAAGTTTTTGCAATTTTTTTCTAAATAATTGCGGTTTATTATTATAATTATTCTCATTTTGTTGTCTTTTTGTGTTGATCATGTACAGCGCGTGTATTTCATACACGCTCATACACTTTTTTTTATCTCTCGTTCTCTCCCGCACTCATAATAGACAAACACCAATATAGCAACATAGCTGATAGGTTCTAACAGAGAGGCAAGGTGAATGCAAGTGAGGTTTCTTCAACAGATAACGAGCTTCAAGCTTAAACGGGTTTTTCGATTATCAGTGCGGGAGAGAGCGAGAGGTTAAAAAAAACGATTATTATTATTATTATTACTATCCAAGCTACAACCCTAATTGGAAAAGCAAGATGCTATAAGCCCAGGGGCTCCAATAGGGAAAAATAGCCCAGTGAGGAAAGGAAATAAGGAAATAAATAACTGAAGAGAACAAATTAACAATAAATCATTCTAAAAAAAGTAATGTCAAAAGAGATATATCATATATAAACTATTAACAACGTCAACAACAAGTATGTTATATATAAACTATAAAAAGACTCATGTCCGCCTGGTCAACAAAAAAGCATTTGCTCCAACTTTGAACTTTTGAAGTTCTACTGATTCAACAACCCGATTAGGAAGATCATTCCACAACTTGGTAACAGCTGGAATAAAACTTCTAGAGTACTGCGTAGTGTTGAGTCTTATGATGGAGAAGGCCTGGGTATTAGAATTAACTGCCTGCCTAGTATTACGAACAGGATAGAATTGTCCAGGGAGATCTGAATGTAAAGGATGGTCAGAGTTATGAAAAATCTTATGCAACATGCATAATGAACTAATTGATCGACGGTGCCAGAGATTATTATCTAGATCAGGAATAAGAAATTTAATAGACCGTAAGTGTATGAGCTTTTATGAAACACTTGATTTTGAGACTACGTTACTGATTGCTAAATGAATATTGATTCCATATATCACTGTAAGATAAGGGAAATGAAAATAAAATTGATATTTGGCATGAATAAAGTATAAAATCCTTTGGATTTTCCCCTAAGTATTTGAGGCCTCAGAAATATGTAATCACAATATTTTTAAAATCAGATTACAAGAATAGATGAGGTTTTTACATATCTTTTATAATGATTTTATTTCATTTGAAGGTCACTAATCTTCAGCCGGGACTAGACTAGAAAATGCCCCAAAGATTAAACATTCAAGCTATTGTTCTCTAGTCTTGGGCAATCCCAAAACCTCTGTACCATGGTCTTCCACTGTCTTGGAGTAGAGTTCACTTGCTTGAGGGTACACCTCAGCACACTATTCTATCTTATTTCTCTTCTTGTTTTTTTTTTATTATTATTTTTATAGTTTATTTGTGAAAGATCGATTATAATGTTGTTACTTTTCTTAATAAATAATATTTCAATTATTTTTTACTTCTCATATGCTTTATTTGTTTTCTTATCTCCTTTCCCCACTGTGCTATTTTTCCCTGTTGGAGCCCTTGGGCTTATAGCTTCTTACTTTTCCAATAAGGGTTGCAGCTTAGCTTGTAATAACAATAATAATAATTCCACTCTGGCTTCGATTTCTGGAATCAGTGTAATGTGAAAAACCGTATGGAAAATTCATCAAACCCTCTACAAACCACAGTTAAGATATAGTATTAAGATATATTATCAAGATATAGCATTTTGATATATTGTCAAGATATAGTATTTTGATATATTATCAAGATATAGTATTTTGATATATTATCAAGATATATTATTAAGATATAGTAAGATATAGCAAGATATATACTGTTGTGGAGGATTAATTTTTGTTTTATTTTAATTTTTTTGTTTGCCAAATCCTGAGAGAGAGAGAGAGAGAGAGAGAGAGAGAGAGAGAGAGAGAGAGAGAGAGAGAGAGAGAGAGAGAGAGAGGTCGTTAGTGTATCGATTGTTTGTGGTGAGAAAGACTGTTGATATAAATGAGATTGTTTTTGTTTTTAGTTAGGTTACGACGGTGGTGAATGTCTTGGGTGAATGCTTATTTTGATTTGACTGCTGTAAGCGTCAGTTCTTGGGATTTGAATGCTGGATTATCATTATTATTTACCAGCGTGGAAGTGTTTAATTATTATGACAGTAAATACAGTTTTGTTTATCTTTGCTTGTCGGGATTGTGAATGATAGGAACAGTTTATTTATCTTTGATTATAG